>NC_091290.1:57588111-57910157 GCF_032444005.1 Ranitomeya imitator | reverse complement strand
ATAACATGTCAAAGCAGTTTGAGGTTACTGTCCAAATTTTTTTTTTTCTTCACAATTACATCTGACTTATTTTCTATAAAATGTCATTAAACTCCTTCTAATCTTCTTGACCTCACGCCTAATAGAAATACTGATTTCTCTTGGATTTTCTAATTTGCAGTATGTGATGGCAACTGATAAGTTTGATCTTGGATATGAATTAGATGGTCATTGTAAGGGAGATGTCAATCCTAGTATTCCTCCTCCAAGCAGACTGCAATGGGAAATCCCGGAAGAGGTAAGCGACACTGCAAATAAATCATGTTATCATCTCTTCAGACCATGAGATGCTTTGTTTATGGCATCTGCGACACCATCTTTTCCCAAATGATTATACACCATATTTGCCAGCTCTTCTGGAACATCAAAGAGGCTCCCCAGAAAAGTGGGAACCTCCTGGGCTTCCAGAAGAGTTGACAGGTCTCCAGTGACCTCTATATACCTTCTACAAGGCCGAGCTGCCAGAGAATTTTCTTTGCCATCTTGCCAGGACTTGCTGCATCATTAAACTCTTCGCTGGCATCCAGATTTACATTCATGAGACCGGAATAGGGCATGGATGAGGAATGACTCGTTAAAGGACACGCCGGTAAAAGCGCCACACAAGGACAATTACTCCTAGAAACTTTTGGTAACATACAGATGCTTCTAACAAAATGAGAATATCATCAAAAAGTTTATTTTTTTCAGTTCTTCAATGCAAAAAGTGAAACTCATATATTATATATAGTCATTACATTCATTGATTATGGCTTACAGCCCATGAATACTCAAAAGTCATTATCTCAGTAAATTACAAAAATTAACAGAAAACACCAGCAAAGGCTTCCTAAGCATTTAAAAAGGTCCTTTAGTCTGTTTCTGTAGCTCCATGATCATGGGGAAGACTTCTGACTTGACAGATGTCCAGAAAACAGTCATTGACACCCTCCACAAGGAAAGTAAATTTTGCATTTCATTTGGAAATCAAGGTCCCAGAGTCTGGAGGAAGATTGGAGAGGCCACAATCCAAGCTGCTTGAGGTCTAGTGTGAAGTTTCCACAATCAGTGATGGTTTGGGGAGTCATGTCATCTGCTGGTGTAGGTCCACTGTGTTTTATCAAGACCAAAGTCAGAGCAGCCGTCTACCAGGACATTTTAGACCACTTCATCCTACCCTTTGCCGACAAGGTTTTTGGAGCTGGAAACTTCATTATCCAGCAGGACTTGGCACCTGTCCACACTGCCAAAAGTACCAATACCTGGTTTACAAACAACAGTATCACTGTGCTTAATTTGCAGCAAACTCGCCTGACCTTAACCCCATAGAGAATCTATGGAATATTGTCAAGAGGAACAATGCAGACGAGCTGAAGGCTGCTATCAAAGCAACCTGGGCTTGCATAACCCCTCAGCAGTGCCACAGACTGATCGCCTCCATGCCACGCTGCATTGATGCAGTAATTTATGTAAAAGCAGCCTCGACCAAGTATTGAGTGCATTTACTGAACATACATTTCAGTAGGCCAACATTTCAGATTTTAAAATCATTTTTCAAGCTGGTGTTATAAAAAGTATTCTAATTTACTGAGATAATGATATTTGGGTTTTCATTGGCTGTAAGCCATAATCATTAACATTAACAGAAATAAACCCTTGAAATAGTCATTACAAACAGTGATCTATCTAATGTATGAGTTTCACTTTTTGTATTGAAGAATTAAAATAAACTTTTTTATGATATTCTAATTTTGTGAGAAGCACCTGTAGGTCCTACACTCCTTCCTACTCTATGCCTCTTGTCTTCAATGTACAGGAGTTTTGAAATTTAGCAACAGATGGACTTTTGGAGATTAAGCCCTCATTTCTTAGATTCATGACATGTCGGTCCTACCTCTTAGATGGAAAATACGTTACTGCATGGGCCAGATCTTCAATTTAACCTGCATGCTTTCCTCTGTAAGAAAACCACCAACAAATGTGCAGTTTCTCTGAAGTTCAACCTTGGTCTTATCAGACCATAAGACGTTTTCCCACATGCTTTTGGCAGTCTTGATGAAGGTTTTGGCTTAACCTAGCCAGACTTGGATATTTTTCTTTGGAATAAAAGGCTTCCATCTTGCCACCCCCCCACAAGCCAGACATTGCAATAATACATGAGATTGTCACATGCAGTACACAACAAATACTGGCCAGCAATCCCTGCAGCTCCTTGCTTTAGGCCTCTTGGCAGCCTCCTGGGCAAATTTTCTTCTTGTCGTTTCATTGCTTTTTGAGGGACATAAAGTTATAGGTAATGTCTCTGTTGTGCCGATTGTAAGCAACTTCTTGATGACAATCTTCTTTCATCTAATCAAATCATCTAATGCCTTGGATTTTTTTTGTTCTCTTTTCCTGGCTAATAACTTTCTACAATGAGATTTCCTCTTGTCAAAATGATTGTACTTTATCAATGGATTTGTACAGTTTATGGGTGACCTTAATGCTAGAAAAAGTTCTGAAATGATTCTTCTTGATCTTGGTATGATATATTTAGCACATGACAAGAACATGGCATTTTAACAGCAGTGCGTGAAGTTTTAAAATTCACACTGTGGAAGTAAAAAAAAAAAAAATGTGTATGTATGCATGCACGCACGCACATGTATGCATGCGTATTCATGCACGCGTATGCACATACGTATGCACACACATGCATGTTAACTTTTTCAATTTGGAATGTTCCAAGGCTATTTAAAAATGGGTTTTCAGATTACAAAGTTGAGGGGTTGACTTGCAGCCAGCTTTTTAATCGCCACATATCCAGCTCTCAAACAGCTGATCTGTGGCTAAGAACTAGGAAGTTTTTTGTATTGACATCTACATATTCCAAAAAGGAAGCACATTTGTGCCAAAAAGTTACTTAATAGTGTTTTTTTATTATTATTATTATTATTCAGAAATGTCTTAGTATTTCTTGTACTTCTGTCAGCTGCGGTTCCTTGACTCACACTTTCCCTCATGTTTACTTTTTTTAGTGCCAAAATGTGATTGAGAGTTCCTTGACTGTTGCCAATGCCCTTGCCGATGACGTTGACTTTCATTCATTCCCCTTCGATGCTTTTGGCAAAGGTCTCATCAAGAAAACTAAAACAAGCCCGGATGCCCTTGTTCAGCTGGCGCTTCAGCTGGCACACTTCCGGGTAAGTTGTGCCTCTTCTCACATGCAAAGCTCTCATGTGACCATGTTTTATCGAACAAAATACAGGTCCTTCTCAAAAAATTAGCATATAGTGTTAAATTTCATTATTTACCATAATGTAATGATTACAATTAAACTTTCATATATTATAGATTCATTATCCACCAACTGAAATTTGTCAGGTCTTTTATTGTTTTAATACTGATGATTTTGGCATACAACTCCTGATAACCCAAAAAACCTGTCTCAATAAATTAGCATATTTCACCCATCCAATCAAATAAAAGTGTTTTTTAATAACAAACAAAAAAACCATCAAATAATAATGTTCAGTTATGCACTCAATACTTGGTCGGGAATCCTTTGGCAGAAATGACTGCTTCAATGCGGCGTGGCATGGAGGCAATCAGCCTGTGACACTGCTGAGATGTTATGGAGGCCCAGGATGCTTCAATAGCGGCCTTAAGCTCAACCAGAGTGTTGGGTCTTGCGTCTCTCAACTTTCTCTTCACAATATCCCACAGATTCTCTATGGGGTTCAGGTCAGGAGAGTTGGCAGGCCAATTGAGCACAGTAATACCATGGTCAGTAAACCATTTACCAGTGGTTTTGGCACTGTGAGCAGGTGCCAGGTCGTGCTGAAAAAATGAAATCTTCATCACCATAAAGCATTGACCCTGCCCTTGATGAAACACAGTGGACCAACACCAGCAGCTGACATGGCACCCCACACCATCACTGACTGTGGGTACTTGACACTGGACTTCAGGCATTTTGGCATTTCCTTCTCCCCAGTCTTCCTCCAGACTCTGGCACCTTGATTTCCGAATGACATGCAAAATTTGCTTTCATCAGAAAAAAGTACTTGGGACCACTTAGCAACAGTCCAGTGCTGCTTCTCTGTAGCCCAGGTCAGGCGCCTCTGCCGCTGTTTATGGTTCAAAAGTGGCTTTACCTGGGGAATGCGGCACCTGTAGCCCATTTCCTGCACACGCCTGTGCACGGTGGCTCTGGATGTTTCCACACCAGACTCAGTCCACTGCTTCCTCAGGTTCCCCAAGGTCTGGAATCGGTCCTTCTCCACAATCTTCCTCAGGGTCCGGTCTCCTCTTCTCGTTGTACAGCGTTTTCTGCCACATTGTTTCCTTCCAACAGACTTACCATTGAGGTGCCTTGATACAGCACTCTGGGAACAGCCTATTTGTTGAGAAATTTCTTTCTGGGTCTTACCCTCTTGCTTGAGGGTGTCAATGATGGCCTTCTTGACATCTGTCAGGTCGCTAGTCTTACCCATGATGGGGGTTTTGAGTAATGAACCAGGCAGGGAGTTTATAAAAGCCTCAGGTATCTTTTGCATGTGTTTAGAGTTAATTAGTTGATTCAGAAGATTAGGGTAATAGGTCGTTTAGAGAACCTTTTCTTGATATGCTAATTTATTGAGACAGGTTTTTTGGGTTATCAGGAGTTGTATGCCAAAATCATCAGTATTAAAACAATAAAAGACCTGACAAATTTCAGTTGGTGGATAATGAATCTATAATATATGAAAGTTTAATTGTAATCATTACATTATGGTAAATAATGAAATTTAACACTATATGCTAATTTTTTGAGAAGGACCTGTAATAATTATAGCTGTTAGACACCATTGTGGTTGGTCTCCTTCATCTTTAGGACTCATGACTAAGGTTTCATCTTTTTACTTTAGGATAAAGGAAAGTTCTGTCTGACATATGAGGCCTCCATGACGAGATTGTTCAGAGAAGGCAGAACCGAGACCGTACGTTCATGTACTATGGAGTCCAGTGAATTTGTCCTGGCTATGTCAAATCCCAAAGAAAATGTGAGTATCTATTTCAAAGGAGTTTTTTCAAGCTCCAATATTAGAATATTTAGTTTTAGCATATGTACGGTATTTATTTTATTTGTTTTTTTTTATTTGATGTTTTTCTATATATAGTTTTTTGTTTTTAGGTATTTTTTTGTAAATGGTTGCGTGAGAGAAACTGCACCTACCGTAATTACTCAAAGGTTGTGTCTGATATTTCAGCTCGCACATTTTCTATTGAATCGAGCCAAGTTGCAATACAAAATATGGCTCATGGACAAGTGCTGCCATTTCTGAGGAAAAAAAGTCAAACCTTTTTTTTTCTAATCTCCGTCAAACCATTAAAGTCGTTCTACTCCTAAAGACTATGGACACTTTTGACATGGGGGAGGGGGGGAAATGATTTTTACATTTTCGTTTTTACCTTCAGTTATTAAAATTACAATAAGCTTCAGTCTGCAATCTTCATTGCATCATTTCCATTCAGACCACTAGGTATGCAGCCTTCAACCTGCCTAGTATCATATTTTTCATCTCACTCCCAGTAATATAGGCTGAATGTGAGGTGTTGGTGTATCTAGGTATTTGTGGTCTACATTACTTCATATATCAGTACAGCTTCTATCCTGTACTATTTTTCTTTTTTTCTTACTTTGTGTTTTCTTCTTTAACTGCTACATGTTTTTTTTTCTTCTTCTCTGAGGCTATAGATGCTTTCCCCACTGTCCACATTGTGGAGATCTGTAAACAGCCCCCTCCCTTTGGCTATCTTTGAGAGACGAGAGCGGAAAGAGGCCTTGAACTTTACAGAAGCTTTGATTGAATGTTATCTGTTTTAGTAGGCAGCTTGGTTAATTTCATCCACTAATCGGACAACCCTTTACCAAATGGCATTTTCTCCCTTGTAAAATAATAAGCAGCTTGTACTCGCCTCCGGTGGCGGTGCCTTTCCAGTGATGACTGCAGCAGATCTCCTGTGACATTTACGTGGGAAAATATGGTGATTCTGAAGGGTATTTTCTGAGTAGTGGACAGCCCCTTTTAAGGACTTGCGGACACTCTGCAGCAGTAAAATGGTAGAAAACGGAGATCGTTTGAAAAGTTGCTTAATTTTGCATTTTAAAAGGGAATGATAGAAAAAAAATTGCGAACATGTATATAGGTTTTATTATTGATTTTTATTTTTTTGTCTGAATTTTGGATATTCACATATTCAAATTATAATGGTTTTATTACCATACTTGGAAAATTACTGTCATTATTGTGATTGTGCCTTCTTTACGCATTATTTCCATTAATCTGATGCAAACATGACCTCTTTGAATTTACAGAATGAAACCAGAGTTAAGCTATTCAAGGCAGCAGCAGAGAAACATCAGCAGATGTACCGCCTGGCCATGACGGGGTCTGGAATTGACCGTCACCTCTTCTGTCTTTATGTTGTATCCAAGTATCTGGGAGTGGACTCTGCTTTCCTTAAAGAAGTAAGAAATGTCAAGACCACAAGAGAATGAGGATGTAGCTCTGAAGCCACTGTCACTCCAGCTCTATGGAGCTCTCACTGGCTCCTGCTCGACTGACGTTTCCTTTACCTGAAGTCACACAGCACAAATGCATTCAGTCAATCAGGAAAAGGCGGCTGCACTGGTCAGGACATAGAGCTGGAGTGACAGAGGCTTCAGATCTACATTTATATATCCATTCCTACTCTGATTTCTCAGTAATGAAGGAAAAGACAGGACATGTAAAGTTATTGATGGACTTGTCTTCGAAAGCAGTATTGGAGATAACAGATTACTTTTTAATAAGATGAAAAAATCCCTTTAACACCTCTTTTATGGAGGGTTGAAGAGTTAACACCATCCAAAAGTATTAGCAGCACAAACTTTTCCATTTTGTTGCAACCTTTTATACTGAATTGATAATGAAGGTGGATCTGTCGGACAGGTCTATTACTCGTACCCTTATTACATCAGAGCGATGAGGCCTCTTTAAGAGCGTTGCACTCTGCTGTTCCTCCTGAATATTTATGAATGCACTTACTATCGGGCAGGATCGTTTTCCTTTTGAACACTGTGTTCCACAGTCTGACAATGGTTGAATGGTTGTGCTGCAAACTCTCCCACTAGCAGGGGCTGAGTGGCAAATTTTAGCCTGAGGGGCAAACACAATGAACTGGTGGATGAAAGGCGTGGCCCATCCTTAAACCGGCCATACACATTAGATGGCTGTCAGTCAAATGATGCTTCGTCTAATTGTTCAGCTGACAGCCATCTCTGCTGACTCTCCCATACTTGGGAGTATTGGTCTGAGAGCTCCTTTGTTCTCTATGACAAAGCTTACCTCAGGGAGAACAATGCGATCAGCAATCCAAAATCAGACATGTCTGATCGCTATCTCTCTCCCCTTCTGCCAGTATTGTAATCACACATGGAGCCCCCCCCACCCAAAGTATAACCAGATATAGACGCCCCTCGCAGTGTAATCACATATAGAGCCCCTCAGTGGAGATCTCCCCATCAGAGTATGATCACTTGCATCTCTTGCAGTTGTCTTGTATAATTAATCACACCCTCACCACTGGATCAGGGTTGGGATGAATTATAGAAAGATGGACACCTGTCTAGGGTGCTACCTCAGGTTTAGAAGGAAGGGCTGATACCATTTATCCATGGAACTAGGCAGCCATGACGCTGCTTTATCTGGACTCTGCCACCACAGAGAGGGCAGTATGTGCCCTGCCCAGCAGTGATCAGCTCTGCTGGAGTGGTGCCTCCCCTACTGACCTGCTGCCGCGTTCATCCTTTTCCAGCGTCGTTCCCTTCGGTCTCTGACGAAAAGTGATCTGCTGGCATCTCCAGTGTTTCATGGAGCTGTACAGAGGTCACTTTTCATTAGAAGTCTGAGAGCCATGATCTGGCTCTCATAGACTTGTGTTGCGCTCTTGTGATATATCTTCTGAGTATCAGCCACTCTGAAGTAACGGGCACAAGTTGGCACCGCAGGACAGCGTCTGTAAAAGACGAAGCCGCCGCCGAAATGGGAGTGTAAGATCGGGGGCGGCACTGGAAAATAATAAAATGCTGGAGTGGTGCCTTAAATACACACCGATCCTCTAGCTCGGGCCAATGTAATTATATGAGGAACATTGGCTCACATCTGCATTGTACATGAATTTTCAGGCATGCAGCAATTATCCAATATTTACTCAATACAATGCTGTTGTATGTGATGTTTCTAAATAACTTGAGCAATTCTTTTTATGTATAATTAGTAAAGGCGATATTTTATTCATATTATGCCCCTTCTCCTTCATCATAATAATAATAATACATTCCTTCAGATTCAATTATATACCTCCCAACTCCCTGCAGTTATCACACACCTGATCTCCCCACCCCATTGTAGTGTAATAATCCTGGCCCCCCAGCATCCCTCTTCAAGGATTCTAGTAAATTGCCCCTTGCAATAATTACACCCCCATAGAATATTAATTATAATCCATAATAGCATCGCAGGAATCATTCCATCCCCAAAAGGAAGTATAATTCATACCCCATAGCAAAATTAGGCTCCCCCATTAGCGTCCACTCACCCCATCCCATAGGATCCAGAGCTCTGCTGTCAATGGGCGTCTTGTTGTCACACTGACCCTTGTAATGTCTTCACCGGGCTCTTCTTTCACATCCGGCCTGGCCCATGGACAAGTGAAGACTCTGCGGTGGCCCGTGTCTTCTGAGAGGGAGCACTCCTATCTGGCGGGAAGAGGAAGGCTTGTCACGTACCGCATGCTATTCACGCCTCAGATGTTCTGATGCGGTGATTTGAGATTACGGCACTTTTTTATCGCCCAGCGGCCTGGGCTGGCAGGTGCTTTAGCGGTGCTGTACTTTTCTTTCAATCACCTGTGGCCACATCGCAATCTGCAGACGTGCTGCAGCCTCTTACAGATTATGAAGCCACCACTGGTGATTTTAAAGGTACAAAGTCCCTCATGCACCAGGCGGCCCTTAACTGTAGCTAAGGGACCGGTTCTGGGGGCAACTGATCCCCAACCCAGCCCGCCTCTGCCCACTGGTAATACCCAGTTGTCAATTTATTAATTTATATCTGTATTTCTAGGAGGAATAACTGAGGAATAGGACAAAGCAGTGTTTTGAGAAAAGTTGGTACAGAGTTAAATCTAGAGTTCTCGAGAAGTAATGGTGGCATAATTTAATTCCTATAGGTGCTGTCAGAACCATGGAGACTGTCAACAAGTCAGACACCTCAGCAGCAGGTTCACCTTTTCCAACTGGAGAAGTATCCAGAAAATGTGTCAAGTGGTGGAGGCTTTGGACCTGTAAGTTACATTCATTGATAAACTTTGTTTTGATATATTTTATTAATTTGAGTTGGATTGAGTTTTTTTTTTCTTGTTCCTGGTGCATTTCTGTGCACATTATAACACTTTCTATCTGATTAGAAACCAGTGACATCTTTGACACTTGATACCACAAAGTAGATATCTAGGGTTGGCTATGCATTGTATTTCAGAAGGTTTTCCTAACCATGAACTAATGTATTTGTAGGTTGCAGATGATGGATATGGGGTTTCATATATAATTGTTGGAGAAAATCTGATCAATTTCCACATATCGAGCAAATTTTCCAGCCCAGAGACGGTAAGTACAATGTTTTTTTAGTTTGTAGATCCTTTTTCTCTCCCTGACTTGATATCTGGTTAATTGATGGATAAGTAGTTACTATGCTGCCTCCTTGTAAGGGCTTGGAAATCTCCTCTATTTTAGGGCTGATTCTTATGTTGCTTGATGCTTCTCTCTAAAAAAAATTATTTTGTAAGGCTGCCTCTGTTCTTGGGAGCATAAGCAAATATTTTTCTTTATTGGTCACTTTCTTGCCATCCATCACATCACATTACATTTCTGGGATATGCAAATTGCCTCTTCAGAAATAGGTCTTGAACTCTATAGCGTCACGGTGAATAAGCCTCCTTACATTGACATGCCAGAGCCGCTATGTCACTCTCAACAAGGAATAAAAGAAAAAAACAAGGCGCCCCCAATGTGTCTCACTATATATGAAAGAATAAAATTCTTTTGCAGGAAATGTGCTCACCTATTGCAGTTGTGAACCAAGGTCACAACTCCCATAAAAGCAAAACCGTAGCAGCAGGTCCCCAAAAAAATCCAAAAGGATATTGAGGGTAAATTCTTCTGAGCTAGCTGCAATATCTGCTTTTCCTTTTTTTAGTAACATGTCTTGATTAAAATTATAAAAAACATGCTCCAATGCTCCTTGGGGTATTTTTGTGCTAAAAACTTATTTTTTAAAATCTCGGATTGAACCATTGCAGCTAAATCCGAGATTTTAAAAAATAAGTTTTTAGCACAAAAATACCCCAAGGAGTTGGTGAATAGAGCATTGGAGCATGTTTTTAAGAATTTTAATCAAGACATGTTACTAAAAAAAGGAAAAGCAGATATTGCAGCTAGCTCAGAAGAATTTACCTGTAGTTTTTTAACCACATTTAGCACAGACCACAAATTCATTAAAAAATCTATTAATGAGTTGTGGTCTATAGTGAGAGCGGATAATATTCTGGGAAAATTGGTGCCGCAACATCCTAAAATTATTTTTAGGAGAGCACCCAGTTTGAAAAATAAACTGGCACCCAGTAGACTATTTGATGAATGCAAAAAATTATCTGCTTCACAAAAACCAGGGATTTTCAAATGTTTTCATAAAAAATGTTTGTGCTGTGGTAATATAGCCCATACCAGTACAGCATTTAAACATTCTTCCTTCCCTCACCCCTTTCCAATCAGCTACCATTTCACTTGTACCACTTCTTATGTTATTTATATTATCACTTGTCCATGCAACAAGATATATGTTGGCAGGACAATACAACCTCTTCACCTCCACATGAATTCCCACCGACACAATATTAAAATAGGTTACCTAAAACATGGTCTTTCCAAACACTTCAGTATTTCACATAAGTGTAATCCTTCACTATTTCGTGTTCACCCTATTGATCACGTTCCTGTACATGTCTCTAATCGCATACAGTCACTTAATAAGAAAGAGCTTTTTTGGATATACACTTTGAATTCCCTTGAGCCTGAAGGGCTAAATGTAATGTCAGATATCCTTTGACTTAACAAATTCTTAACTGAAGTGTGGTGACAATCATTGAGCCTCTCTTCAATAACGATCTCGGATTCTAAGGGAGGGTTTTTTTTTTTTGGTTTTTTTTTTAAATATAATGTCAGATATATATACGTTGTTTTTTTTCAATATTAATTAATGTTTTTAGTTTATAAAAAGTAATGTGCAAAATAATTTTATGTTACGATTTATATCTTGCATTTTGTATTATAGTATAATGCGCCTCGGCGCCCCTCCCCTTCCTTTTGTCTTATGTATAAATACACCCTGTACCGTGCTATGTATTATATGCCCTGAAGAAGAGAGTAAGAAAGCTCTTGAAACGCGTAGGCTTCAATAAAAAACCTTAAATCTACCTCGTGAGCGCGGTCTTCAGTTTGCCTAAGACTACTACTCTCAACAAGGAGAAATGTTACCTCTTAGATTTCTGGGATAGACATCTTTCTTGCATTTTCAGGTCATTCTATGGACATAATTGCATATTCATCATTGTAGGATCTACTACAACGCTTGACCTGTCTTTGCCTGACCTGTCTTTGCCTCCAACTCAGATGTTGATATTTAGATTACTTACACAAGTAGGTACTGGAAAGGGTACAAAGGAAGCTTATTAAGAAAAACCCTTATAAAAAGTAATTTTTATTAAGTATACATAAAATTGGGCCAAACAAACAAGAAGGTGCAAAAGTGTATTAAGGGCTGAAGGTTAGCAGGGGCAGACTAGTGTGGTAGATACAGTCATAGTACTACACTAACCTGTCTAAAGAGGTGATGATAAGTGATACCTTTCAGTCTTGGCTTAGTTTGACTTGAGAGCTAAAGCCCAAGTCAATGACATATAAAAGTCGACAATAGCCCTACAGAGAAAACCTCACTTGAGGAAATATTAATGTATATGAAAGTTTCTAGGAGCCTTCAAAAACCACATATGGATATGGAGCATCCGCTAGGGCCAGGAGGAACTCGGGCCGGGTCCGACGGTTCTTCAGGGGGTTGTCACGGCACCAGTGACCCATTCTGTGGCCCTGGGCATCCAATAAAATTAATGAAATGAAGGAGAAATAAAGTCTATAGGGAGTTAGTTCGTGACGCCACCTGTGGTGTTCGGCAATGGATGGCCTACACTGCTTAAGAGGACCGCTGGGGCCGATGGTGACGCAGCTTGGATGGTTCTGCTCCCCACAGGTGGAGCGGGACCCTGGGACTACCGGCACAGTTGGTAATGGATCGTAGATTATGGGGTGCAGGAAATGATTGGAGGACATAAGGATTGCAGTTTCCTTTACCTTTACTTGTTAGTTGCAGGTGCAGTCTGGGGCACGGGTAACAGGAGATGATGGGGTCCGGGCAGCCTGGAAGCAACTTAGGATCCACCTAGCCAGGTGGGTCTGGAGGCCTTCCTTCTGCACTATTCCCTTGGGTCCTTGCTGCTTTAAGCTCTGCTCAAGTTCCTCTTCTGCGTGTTACTTCTAACCTGTATGGCAGACAGCATGAGCCTATCACGGGCACTGCCTTTTCACTGGCAGCCCCAGCTCTTGGTCTGCTGTGGTGCCTCCGGGTGTTCGGTGTGGCCAGGGAGAGTGCAGCTCCCTGCTCTCCGGATTCGGCTGTTGGGGCGTACAGCACCCATACAGCCAAGGACTCTGGCATTCTCTTTATCAGCACTCAGACTGACTAACCCCGTCTCCAGGCCAGAATTTATAGGGAAGCTCCCCTGAAACTGGGTGTTGGAGCTCCCCCTTCGGGTCTGGAGTAAGGAAGGTGTTGGATTCTGGTATTACCTGTTAAGAGGATCCCTCCTTGCTTCCAGGCATAACATCACCCCCTATCAGGGAGGCAATGCCACTGTGGCAACCGGACTCTTGGGGTGCCACAGATGGCAAACTAATGCATCTAATTGGGAGACCCAGTTAGATTGGTGACCTGGCCTATAAGGTAGGATGTGTGCTAGGGGTTTTGTTACACGCCGTGAGTACAACACTTACACCGGGAGCCGATGTGAAGAAGGGGTGCTCTAGCCCTGTCCACGGTTCTACTGCATACCTTCCTATTTGCGGATGTTGGCACCCTAAGATGGCGAGAGATGGTACCCCCGCTTGTGCGTCGGCTGTCCCTAGAATCCTATCATATACCCTCCTTCTCAGACTCATACATAGAAATAGAGGACCAGTTTAGGCCTATGGCTGCTGATGTCAGTCTTTGGGGCAATAAAACGGCCCACAATGTGTAGGAAACGTATTAAGAAGGGAAGTAATGGTTTGTAAGATGGAATTATATGGGAAATTCACATGCACACCCTGACATACATCGCCATGGGCCCCACATCACAAGAAAGATTGCAAAAAGATTCAGGTAAACATAATATCCAGAGGAAATCCTGCATAAGCGTTATACACAGAAAAGTCAAAACCAGTCCAAACAAATGCTAGACACTATACAGTAATGGAGCTGTATAAGGATAGATAGTAAATGATATAGCATAATCTCAGTACAGAGACTTGATAGCAAACATTGATAGAAAAGCATTGTCCAGATATAACGATCTGTTAGATAATCCTGCTCCTGCAATCTTGACTTGTTTCCCCCATGACTGGGTTCATCAGGAGATACAGATAGTTGAGCATAGTACCGGATCAATAACCTCGGAATGAGGCTGCTGCCATTACATGATATTTAGCTTAATTTAGAATTAAAGGATGTCCATGTATCTATTTTTGATGACCAATTCCGAGATAAGCCATCAATGTTATATTGACGGAGGCCCGACACCCCCACAGATGAGCTTTTATCAGCGCCAGTGTTGGTTTTTGATATAAGGTGGAGCTGAGCAGCACGGCACCGTTCCTTGTGTAGCAGCCGCTGCCAAGAACAGATCATTGGCTCGTACTCAAGATAATGGGAACTGATGAGCAGTTCTGGCAGCCTCCACTACACATTGGACACAGCAGGTACATAGATATTTAGTTCGGCTCTGTACAATCTTTACATCTGGTTACTGCTGGAGCTCAAAACAGCTGACTGGTGAGGGCACTAGTGGTCAGACCCATGCCAATCTGATATTCATGATCTATACTACAGACAGGTCATCAATATTAAATGCCCAGGGAACAAATTTAAGCTATATGCAATCATACGAAGTCTCCCAGAAGAGAAAAGTTTTTTTGCAGCCGGTCTTCAGCTCTGGCTAATAGAAGGACCCCCCAAGCCCCGATCAGTAATGTCTAGTGATAAGCGAGTGTACTCGTTGCTCGGGTTTTTTTTGAGTGGTCTCCGAGTATTTTTTACTGCTCAGAGATTACGTTTTCATCGCTGCAGCTGAATGATTTACAGCTACTAGCCAGCCTGATTACATGTGGGGATTACCTAGCAACCAGGCAACCCCCACATGTACTCAGCCTGGCTAGTAGCTGTAAATCATTCAGCTGCCGCGATGAAAACTAAATCTCCGAACACTAACAAATACTCGGAGACCACCCGAGCGTGCAGGGAAAACCCGAGCAACGAGTACATTCGCTCATCACTAGCAATGTCCTTTTACAATAATGACCATTCACTTCTGCACACTCTTATTAATGTCTATTAATGTTTTCATGGTTCAGTATACTCTTAGGCTTTCAGATGCAAGGGATATTTTTCTGCCATCGGAGTATAAAAACTGGAATATTTCACTTAAAAGGAATCTGACACCAGTTTTTTGCTTTGTTAACCATAGTCCAAAAACAGAGAAAAAGGTGGCACTCACCATCCGATAAAACATTCCTTTATTTAGTCCATGACACGGGTACAGCGGGAGAGGAGCGGATACTTTCTGTGGACGGCGGCCTTTTCGCACTGCTGTGCTTCAATGGATCCTTGCTTTATTAACCATGCCCATCACGTTTTTGAAAGTATGTAAATTGGTTCCTACAGCCCTTTTTTAGATGCCCATGCATACTCCCAAAACAGTGTTTTTATTTTATGTCCCGCGCTTCATAGAAATTTCAGAGTCTGATCCAATGGGCAAATGAAGATCGCGCTCTGCCCTGATACCTTCAAACGCCGCCTATTCTATGTGGATGGAAGTGGATGATTTCTCATGCAGCGTCCACGCGGTGCTCGAAGTCTCACGCCTGCGCAGTAGAATTGGAGACCTGAGCAGGTGAGCCTCACTATGCCGGTGATGTTGGAGAAGCCTGCGCATCACGTGAGCCCACTCTGCCGGTCTCTGGTCCCACTGCACTGGCGCCAGACTTCAAGCACCGTGTGGATGACACGTGCATCATCCGGTTCTATCCAGGTAGAATAGTTGTCGTTTGAAAGGAGTGGGGCGGTGCTGGGTCATTCTAGATCATCCCACCAGACCGGACCTTGCAATTTGTGTACATCGTGGGACATGCATAAAACGCTTTTCTTTTTGTGGGGGAGGGTGGGGGGCATGCAGGGGCCCTATGGTGACATAAAGGGGTGGTAAGAATATTGTTTTCCACCTTGTTTTAAAGGTGATTTGCAGAGTTTAAAAGACAAAACACTGGTGACTGCTGCCCTTCCAAGCTAATGTCTTATTATATTTTTATATGATCAGTTATCGAAGACTTTTTGCCCTGAGATTAATTAAAGCAAAATTCCCAATAGTTTTGTATGGTTTATTCTGACCTCCAATCAGGTATCTAGGCACATTGCTAGGAAATACCGTAACTATTATTTTGTATAAATGGATATTTCCATGCTTTGCTCTTCTAAGGTTAACATACTTTTGTGCTTATCAATATATTTTACTTGTGATATGGGGGGGAGTAATGAAGTGGATAGTGTGCACTACAGGAAAGTAATATTCACACCAGGTGTAATTTTACAAGATCCAATGGAGAACATTAATCAGAGAGAACCGGTATGAGAGGATCGATCGCTCAGCTCTCTGACATACTGTAGGAGCTTGTATTCCCCTTTAAATACCAGTCCTAGCTTTTTGGGTGGTCTCTGCTCTATGCTTTTCCTCTGTATTCTGTAAGTTTATTAATAAATTGAGAACCTTTCCCTTTCAGTACGGTGTATGCTGTCAGAATGCCATGTGGTGTCCTAATGACAATATGAAAGGCAGCCCCCACGTCAGCTTGTACATTTCCAGGAGGAATAACTGAGGAATACATATTTACTAAAACCAACAAGCCAGTTTAATGTTTCCCTCTATGAAAAAATACCTTAACTGCAAATTTTGTTTGCGCTTTCTTCCTGAACATTCTCCAACATTAAGTACTTTTGCAACTTTAACTGTCCAATAATCCAGAATATTTGATAATCTGGAAAATCCAGCAACTAACTAGATCAATTATGCCAGATTAAAGAAATTTAAAGGGAATCCGTTACCACCAGGTTTTTGCTCCACATCAGAGGGCAGTATATAATGTAAGAACAGAGATCCTTATCTACTATATAAAGCTGAATGTGTGTGTGTGTGTGTGTGTGTGTATGTCCGGGATTGGCATCTGCACCGTTCCAATTCACCAAACAATTTTGCCCCTATCTACATAATGGGGAAAAAAGTGAAAGGAAAAGTGTTGGAGGCGTCGCAGCTACAGCAACAAAATTTTGCACAGTCACACGTCTGGACCCCGAGAGCGTCATAGGCTATGTTGTGAGGTGAAATTTTAACTCCGCGCTTTCCAATTCACCAAACTATTTTTCCCCTATCTACATAATGGGGAAAAAATGAAAGGAAAAGTATAGGAGGCAAATTGACAGCTGCCAGATGTGAACAAGGGGGACTTAAAGAGTGAGAGCGATGGCGCCAAAGAGTATAATACCGTACAGTTGCTAAGGTGGGGCCCCAACATGGGATACTCACCACACACGGGGATATGAACACACACACAAAATGCGCCACACACTACCACGTGCTTGAACACATTACCCTCAGCACACATTTCACCACACATACACCAACCTCGCCACATAAAAGTCGAAACACAAAAGTCGCCGCTCAAAACTCGCCACATGCAAAAACTAGTCTCTTGCAAAACTCGCCACAAGTGCAAAACTCACCTCATGGAAAACTCTCCACATGCAAAACTTGAACACGCGGAAAAATTGCCACATGCACAAAAGTTGCAACACATGCAAAAGTTGCCTCACACAAAACTTGCACATACTCAAAAGGCACCACACATAAAACTCGCCACGCGCAAAACTCACCATGCGCAAAACTTGCTGCACACAACTTGCTACACTAACCTGTCACATGCAACTCAACACACAAAAAGTTGCTACATGCATGTTGCCACACAAAACTCATCTCCCAAAAGTCGCTACATGCATGTCGCCACACACAACTCAACACACACAACTTGACAAACGAAACTCGCCCTAAAACACACACAAGTCTGGTATTATCCTTCAAAAATAAAAATCTGATTAATAAGCAGACAAACTACAACAAATGTACCATATAGGAAATACGGCAGCTGTCAGTCACATGACCTGTCTATTATGTGTATGTGTGAGCTAATATATACTGCCAGGGGGAGGGCTTCCTGTTGGCTGGGGATTTATCAGGCTGCCAATTTAGCTTACAAATACTGAGGTAAAAATACTGAGCAAATAACGTGTGAATTAGGTCTAATACAGGAGATCACACAGGTATATACTATATACAGGGGAGATGACACACAGATATATACTATATACAGGGGAGATGACACAGGTACCGTGTTTCCCCGAAAGTAAGACAGTGTCTTACATTCTTTTACCACTCAAAAGTCCCACTACGTCTTACTTTCGGGGTATGTCTTACATTGGAAAAAAAAAAACGCTGCGTTTTTTTTTCCAACGTACAGTTTACTACCGTACTAGTGTTGAGAGATACCGTCCGATACTTGAAAGTATCGGTATCGGATAGTATCGGCCGATACCCGAAAAATATCGGATATCGCCGATACCGATACCAATACAAGTCAATGGGACACAAGTATCGGAAGGTATCCCTGGATGGTTCCCAGTATCTGAAGGAGAGGAAACTCTCCTTCAGGCCCTGCGATCCATATTTAAGTGTAAAATAAAGAATTAAAATAAAAAATATCGCTATACTTACCCTCTGACGCGCCCTGGTACTAACCGGGAACCTTCATTCCTTCGAATCAGCGCTTCCAGGACCTGCGGTGACGTCGCGGCTTGTGATTGGTCGCGCGACCGCCCATGTGACCGCTCGCACGACCAATCAGAAGCCGTGACGTCACCGCGACATCACTGCAGGTCCTGGAAGCGCTGATTCGAAGGAAGGAAGGTTCCCGGTTAGTACCAGGGCGCGTCAGAGGGTAAGTATAGCGACATTTTTTATTTTAATTCTTTATTTTACAATTAAATATGGATCGCAGGGCCTGAAGGAGAGTTACCCCTAAGCCGACCCCCCCTAATTTTGCCACAAAAAAACTGGGAAAACTTATTGACTCGAGTATAAGCCTAGGGTAGAAAATGCAGCAGCTACCGGTGAATTTCAAAAATAAAAATAGATGCTCCATACCGTTCATTATTGCCCCATAGATGCTCCATATACAACTGTGCTATATAGAATGCTCTGCACCGTTGATTATGGCCCCATAGATGCTCCTTATAATGTTGTGCCATATATGCTCTGCACCTTTGATTATGGCCCCATAAATGCTCCTTATAATGCTGTGCCCCATATATGCTCTGCACCTTTATGGCCCCATAGGTGCTCCTTATAATGCTGTGCCCCATATATGCTCTGCACCTTTATGGCCCCATAGATGCTCCTTATAATGCTGTGCCCCATATATGCTCTGCACCTTTATAGCCCCATAGATGCTCCTTATAATGCTGTGCCCCATATATGCTCTGCACCTTTATGGCCCCATAGATGCTCCTTATAATGCTGTGCCATATATGCTCTGTACCTTTATGGCCCCATAGATGCTCCTTATAATGCTGTGCCCCATATATACTCTGCACCTTTATGGCCCCATAGATGCTCCTTATAATGCTGTGCCATATATGCTCTGTACCTTTATGGCCCCATAGGTGCTCCTTATAATGCTGTGCCCCTTATATGCTCTGCACCTTTATGGCCCCATAGGTGCTCCTTATAATGCTGTGCCCCATATATGCTCTGCACCTTTATGGCCCCATAGGTGCTCCTTATAATGCTGTGCCCCATATATGCTCTGCACCTTTATGGCCCCATAGATGCTCCTTATAATGCTGTGCCCCATATATGCTCTGCACCTTTATGGCCCCATAGATGCTCCTTATAATGCTGTGCCCCTTATATGCTCTGCACCTTTATGGCCCTATAGATGCTCCTTATAATGCTGTGCCCCATATATGCTCTGCACCTTTATGGCCCCATAGGTGCTCCTTATAATGCTGTGCCCCATATATGCTCTGCACCTTTATAGCCCCATAGATGCTCCTTATAATGCTGTGCCATATATGCTCTGTACCTTTATGGCCCCATAGGTGCTCCTTATAATGCTGTGCCCCTTATATGCTCTGCACCTTTATGGCCCCATAGGTGCTCCTTATAATGCTGTGCCCCATATATGCTCTGCACCTTTATGGCCCCATAGATGCTCCTTATAATGCTGTGCCCCTTATATGCTCTGCACCTTTATGGCCCCATAGGTGCTCCTTATAATGCTGTGCCCCATATATGCTCTGCACCTTTATGGCCCCATAGATGCTCCTTATAATGCTGTGCCCCATATATGCTCTGCACCTTTTATGGCCCCATAGGTGCTCCTTATAATGCTGTGCCCCATATATGCTCTGCACCTTTATGGCCCCATAGGTGCTCCTTATAATGCTGTGCCCCTTATATGCTCTGCACCTTTATGGCCCCATAGATGCTCCTTATAATGCTGTGCCCCATATATGCTCTGCACCTTTTATGGCCCCATAGGTGCTCCTTATAATGCTGTGCCCCATATATGCTCTGCACCTTTATGGCCCCATAGGTGCTCCTTATAATGCTGTGCCCCATATATGCTCTGCACCTTTATGGCCCCATAGGTGCTCCTTATAATGCTGTGCCCCATTTATGCTCTGCACCTTTATGGCCCCATAGGTGCTCCTTATAATGCTGTGCCCCATATATGCTCTGCACCTTTCATTATGGCCCCATAGGTGCTCCTTAGAATGCTGTGCCCCATATATGCTCTGCACCTTTATGGCCCCATAGGTGCTCCTTAGAATGCTGCTGGTGCTGCCATAAAAAAAAAAAATCACATACTCACCTCTCTTCTCAGGACGCCGGCGCTTTCAATAATTACCTGCTCCTCGTGCGGCTCCGTCTCCAGCACTGACGCTCAGCAGAGGGCGCGCACTGACTACGTCACAGCGCCCTCTAACCTGAGCGTCACTGCTAGAGGACGCTGCAGACGGAGCCGGAGCGAGGAGCAGGTAATTATAGCGCTGCGCTCCCCTTACCTGCTGCGGCGCGGTCCCTGCAGTCCCTGGCTTCTCCGCCGCTGCAGCTTCTTCCTGTAATTGAGCGGTCACATGGCACCGATCATTACAGAAATGAATATGCGGCTCCTCCCCTATGGGGGTGGAGCTGCCTATTCATTTCTGTAATGAGCGGTGCCATGTGACCGCTCAGTACAGGAAGAATCTGCAGCGCCGGAGAAGCAAGGGACTGCAGGGACCGCGCTGGGAGCAGGTAAGTATGATTACACAGCCCCCGCTCCCCCTCCCCTGCTGACACCCGGGTATATGACTCGAGTATAAGCCGAGAGGGAGACTTTCAGCCCAAAAAAATGGGCTGAAAATCTCGGCTTATACTCGAGTATATACGGTATATATATAATATGGGCTGAAAGTGCACACTCCCAGCTGCAATATGATAGTTTCCACATCCAAATCGGAGAAAGGGTTTAGGAATCATAGCTCTGTAATGCATAGCGTCCTCTTTTTCAAGGGACCAAAAGTAATTGGACAATGGACTCTAAGGGCTGCAATTAACTCTGAAGGCGTCTCCCTCGTTAACCTGTAATCAATGAAGTAGTTAAAAGGTCAGGGGTGGATTCCAGGTGTGTGGTTTTGCATTTGGAAGCTGTTGCTGTGAGCAGACAACATGCGGTCAAAGGAACTCTCAATTGAGGTGAAGCAGAACATCCTGAGGCTGAAAAAAAAGAAAAAATCCATCAGAGAGATAGCAGACATGCTTGGAGTAGCAAAATCAACAGTTGGGTACATTCTGAGAAAAAAGGAATTGACTGGTGAGCTTGGGAACTCAAAAAGGCCTGGGCGTCCACGGATGACAACAGTGGTGGATGATCGCCGCATACTTAATTTGGTGAAGAAGAACCCGTTCACAACATCATCTGAAGTCCAGAACACTCTCAGTGAAGTAGGTGTATCTGTCTCTAAGTCAACAGTAAAGAGAAGACTCCATGAAAGTAAATACAAAGGGTTCACATCTAGATGCAAACCATTCATCAATACCAAAAATAGACAGGCCAGAGTTAAATTTGCAGAAAAACACCTCAAGAAGCCAGCTCAGTTCTGGAAAAGTATTCTATGGACAGATGAGACAAAGATCAACCTGTACCAGAATGATGGGAAGAAAAAAGTTTGGAGAAGAAAGGGAACGGCACATGATCCAAGGCACACCACATCTTCTGTAAAACATGGTGGAGGCAACGTGATGGCATGGGCATGCATGGCTTTCAATGGCACTGGGTCACTTGTGTTTATTGATGACATAAGAGCAGACAAGAGTAGCCGGATGAATTCTGAAGTGTACCGGGATATACTTTCAGCCCAGATTCAGCCAAATGCTGCAAAGTTGATTGGACGGCGCTTCATAGTACAGATGGACAATGACCCCAAGCATACAGCCAAAGCTACCCAGGAGTTCATGGGTGCCAAAAAGTGGAACATTCTGCAATGGCCAAGTCAATCTCCAGATCTAAACCCAATTGAGCATGCATTTCACTTGCTCAAATCCAGACTTAAGACGGAAAGACCCACAAACAAGCAAGACCTGAAGGCTGCGGCTGTAAAGGCCTGGCAAAGCATTAAGAAGGAGGAAACCCAGCGTTTGGTGATGTCCATGGGTTCCAGACTTAAGGCAGTGATTGCCTCCAAAGGATTTGCAACAAAATATTGAAAATAAAAATATTTTGTTTGGGTTATGTTTATTTGTCCAATTACTTTTGACCTCCTAAAATGTGGAGTGTTTGTAAAGAAATGTGTACAATTCCTACATTTTCTATCAGATATTTTTGTTCAACCCTTCAAATTAAATGTTACAATCTGCACTTGAATTCTGTTGTAGAGGTTTCATTTCAAATCCAATGTGGTGGCATGCAGAGCCCAACTCGCGAAAATTGTGTCACTGTCCAAATATTTCTGGCCCTAACTGTATATGCTATATATAGAAGATGACATGCCGGTATATACTATATACAGGAGGAGATGACACACAGATATATACTATATACAGGGGAGATGACACACAGGTATATACTATATACAGGAGGAGATGACATACAGGTATATACTATATATAGAAGGAGATGACATTCAGGTATATACTATATATAGGGGAGATGACACACAGCAGGTATATACTATATACAGGGGAGATGACATACAGGTATATACTATATACAGGAGATGACATACAGATGTATACTATATATAAGGGAGATGACAAACATGTATATACTGAGGTGAAAATGAGAGGTGTGAGTGCAAAATGAGAGGAGTGAGGAAAAATAGTGGAGTGATCGGAAAATGACAGATGTGAGGTTGAAATGACAAGTGTTAGGGGGGAATGAGAGGAGTGAGGGAGAAAATGAGAGATGTGAGGGGGAAAATGAAAGATGTGATTGGGAAAATGAGAGGCGTGATGGGAAAATAAGAGAAGTGAGGTGCTATAACCACAGATATTTACTATGCCCAGGCAACGCCGGGATCTTCAGCTAGTTTTTTTTTATAAAATAAGTTTTCTCTGCTGCAGATCTAGCAGTTCTCTGAATGTTGAGCTCTGTATAACCCCACCCCCAACACTGATTGGCAGATTTCTGCCTATGCATAGTGTACACACCAATCAGTGGTGGGGGCGGGGTTATGCAAGGCTCATTAATATGGAGGACTACCTGGCAGCAGGTTTACCAGGCCTCTAGTGATTTCCTGCTGATTTTAAAACTGATTTTTTTTTTCTGTAGTAAAAACTACAGCAAACAGCCCAGTAAGTGACACATCATTGGAATCAGGGTCTCTATCTCTACATTGCTTGTCTCAGATTAGGTAGCAAAAACTTGGGTGAGAGATTCCCTTTAACAGGTGTAACCAAGGGGATAGATGTGTTTCAGTGTGTTGTGATCCAACTGATAAAAAGTCATCTTTATCCCATACATAAATGGCTGATAACAGAGAACTGTTCAGCAAATAATAAATATATACAATTCTCCACAGTTGAAACTAATTATAATTATTTAATTTTAGGATTCTCACCGCTTCGGACAAAACATCAGACAAGCAATGCTGGAAATTATGGGATTATTCAACATCACTACAAACAACTGTAATAAAGGAAAGAAGTAAAACCTCCAAGGTCGCAGATGAGAGCAGAAAATATATATATTAAAAGAAAAAAAACTTCCTGGCCCCTTTCCTAGTTTTAAAATGCTTCTACTACAACAGTCCTGACAGAACAAAGTTTGTAGTTGCTGCTTTTAGTGACTGCAGACAGATCTGGGCCCCATCACCTTCTGCTGGTTTAATAGTTATTTTTATACGTTTTTATGTTTCACGGTCTGCGGAACAGGTGTGCGTTTTATTTCAGTTGCTGCTGGAACGTCATTCATAAATGTTACAAGGGCTTGTCACGTCTCGGAGGCGTACACCACGCTGTGCAGCCTCCTATTTTATTTTTTTTGTCATTGAACTATTATTTTTTTTTTTTCTGTTGGGGGACATTTTTCCTATGGTATCCTAATCATCTTCCCAACATAGGTGTATTTTGCCAATCAGTAACGCTCAGGAGGGTTGTTCTCTGCAGACTTCATCTGTAAACCTACCGCCAGTCCCGATGTTGGGAGGGATGTCCTAAGGGTTGGGTCTTTGATAATTTACATGTAAAATGGGCATTCCTGGTCCATTTCTGGGGTGTTTCTAGACACTGTAACTTCAGATTCCAGCGTTGGTATATATGCATCTGCGTCCAAATGCTTGATCTCGTATGCTAATTGTTGTACTGTAGGTCTCACAGTAACGAGTCAATAGACCATTTTGCTTCCTGATCTGTAGGCAGTGCTGACATTTACACGGAGTGAATGTAGTATTGGAGGGAGTCCTGATCGAAGAAAATGTATTTCTACTAGAAGATACTGTAACAAACTTAACCTAGTACTTGAAGAATATACAGGCTTATTTTCTGTTCTATGTGAATCTGCATTTTTTTTTTTCAGTGGGATCATATTAACACTTAATTACTGGTATGAAACCAAGAATGACACTAATAAAGGTTTAATATTGAGGTGGGTAAGTTGATGAAAAATAAAATGGCTTCAATAGCATAGTTCTAGCTAAGCGTTCCTTCACTTGGGGCAAAGATTCAGTTCCCTAGACCTGTAGCTGTGTGCGTTTTTTCCGCACCCCTGGCATCTAGGGTACATGCCCCGCGACCACCTCTTTATTTGAAGCCCACTTTTCTGCATCATCATGGGACATATCGTTCTAGCCTTGTCCCAATACTACACATAGCAACACCAATACCTAGAGTTTCCAGTACTGGCAATGTGCTATGTACAGTGTCCGTGTTCAGCCATTTCTTAAAACATTATTTCTTTTGTAGATTTAAATATTAATAAAGCCACCACCTTGTTCTTGAGTTTCGGACTGATCTTGAGACTTTGAAATGTACTTTAAAGGGGCTGTCCAGTTTAGAAACCCAATTTTTATATAACCCATTATGGTATACTGAGCTAATGGAGGATTCTTGTGTCATGTTCGGGTAGAAGTTGAAAGGGATGGTTATTACTATAAGGGGTGCATGGGTTGCAGTAGCCCCCAGGACCAAAAGGTAATATTAACCAATACAAGACCAAAACTATTTTAGACCTGTGGTAATTGGGGGCCCTGTTGGAAGATTATGATCCCCTATGCAAAAATCTCCAAGTTACACCACTGTTGAGAGTAATTACACAGATGACCCATGAATTATTGGGCACTCTGTAATGCTAAATCACATACTTGTGGCCCTGCAGGAAAATGAAACAGTTATATCCAGTGTTCTCCAAAATATTGTTTAATCATCTTATAGTCATGGGCATGGCACCCTTCTAAGAAGTAGCGAGCATTCAACGTAGAGAACCCCCTTTAATGCTCCACAATGGCTTTTGGGTTTACTCCTGGATCTAGCACTTGGTGATGTGAGATTTCCCTAAAAGATTTTCTCTCCACCTCCCAATTTTCCCAGACTTCTTTAATTTCAAAGTTACAATGGAAGAAGAGGCAATAAGGTTTTTGAGATCAACACTTTGCCAAAGCCAATCATAATTGTCCGAAATTTTTTATCTCCGTCACTTTGGGAGACACAGGAACCACGGCTTAGTCTAAAGCTACTTGGAGGCAGTAGACGAACTCATGGTTCCTGTGTCCCCCAACGAAGATTACGAGAGAGATTTTATGGTATCAAAAAACTTAATTAACATATCAGACCTGTCAGAATTTTGAGTGGTGCTTTCCTCCATTTAATAACGTTGTGCTCAAACAAATGTCATTGAAATGTGGCCTTCAGTTCCAAAGGAAAACTGCGCTCAGTTGAGCAATTCTGCCCCTCAGTATGACATGTCAAAACTTCTAAAAGTGGAGTTACCCCATAGATAAACATTTTAGAGGGCGGTTGGTTACTGCATACACTTTATAGATTACATGTAGCATATTTTTAAGTTTCCCCTTGGGGCGTCCTAAGGCAGGCGGAAATGTATCATTTACCGCCATGCAGGAAAGCTGAAGCTCTTGGTCGTTATGAGATGGTTTACTATTTTTAATATTGTTGTAATGGCTTTGACAAATTTAAGGGTAGACACTTACAACTTTTTAAGAGCTTCAAATTGGATTAATGAAGACTGGCTGAAACCCAGTGCAAAGATAAAATAGAATTACCGTACATTTTAATAAATGGCTGAACATTGACGTTCTACTACTTCATAGTTATCGTCCAAGAACATATGCATGGGGCTCTAGAATAACAGATCCAGGAGTAGAGAGAGACTTCTACCTTGGGTGTAAGGACAACTGGACCAGTTTTGTTTTTCTCTAAAATGTTTCATTTTGCTAGAGATGAATCGTATCCATGTGTCTTGAAGATTTAGTTTCTGCCGTTGGGCATTAGATTCCCTTTCCTATCTCTTGTTGGACAATGGAGAGCGTATAACGTTCCAGTGCCTTATGTGTACAAGCTGTGTTGGGCGTAAGAGATGAATTCATGACGTGTATAAGAATATCCTAGATCTAGAACATATAGTATATACCATGTTTACTGCCAGTGGGATTCTAGACTAACAGGTTAAGTAGAAGTAGTGACTCCATGTGCCTCGTTCTCCACATATCACCGATGGTCACGTTACGTGTCTTGAGACCGGTGTTCATACATTGTACACAGAAGCTATCTCATAAAAATGCTGACATTTTATAGGAAAAGTACCACTTATGTTAGATATTGAATGTATTTATAATACACAGTGGTTCGGCTATATTTTACCAATGGTGACAGATTTTACACATTGACTACAGAACAGATTGATTATCCAGATTAATCAGAGACAGCGGGGGAAACTTCTCAAGACTTGTGCAAAAACCTGATTTGTCCACTTTTCTTTTGCACCTGTTTTGACCGATCTTTGCTTTGATGTTTTCTAGGTTGTTTTTTGTTGCCTTTTTTCATTTGAAAAAGTTGAATGTTTATGATAAAAATGAGCATTTTCCACTTTTGAAGGTGCACTTCCTGTTAAATAAATGAATGTACATTTCGAGCAATGCCTTCACAGTAAATCCCAGCCTTTCAACGCATTTTCAAGGATTAAGAGTACTTTTTTTGTTTTTTGTTTTTACAGAAATATCGTCACTTGTGTCCATAGGCTTGTAGTTAAACACTGTTCAAGCGAATGGGGCTGAGCTCCAGACATATCCCATGGACACATGTGATGTCATTCCTAGAAAAATATTGAGGACCCTATTTAATTTTATTCATCATTAAGGATTTTTATTTCTTTTCCAGCAATAGACATTTTCATAAATTTCTCTTTTTGAAATATCCGATTAAATAAAAGGAGCAGGGATTGGGAATTGCCTCATGTGACTGCTGAAAAGCTGCTGTGGGATGAGCGTATTAATCATTTGAGACAGATTGGTTGCATTGGATACTTTTCTTCTAGGTTCTAGTAAAACTTTGTCCATCAGGAATCTCTAATAATTCGGCCTAGTGCATGTGTTTTCTATGCAGAGAGGGAGGGATTAGGTTTATGCTAGAGGTGCCGGTTTTGTAGGAGAGCAGAAACTTGGCCATTGAAATTCATCATGTCTGATCTTTCTTTCCTGTCATCTTAGGGCTCATGCACACTACCGAATGGAGACGGTGAAGAAACTTATTTTTTTATCTCCTTCATCTTACCAGACTGGTTTTGTCGGATGTTGATAAAATGGCCATGTGAACCCATACTAAGGGAAAGATTCAGTTAGGTCCTCATACACCTTAGATGGTTGACCAAACTTGGTGGGTTCAGTTGATTCTTCTCTCATCGGAATGGGTCCTTATCAGTTAATCTGACAAATCTGGTTGTCAGACTGAGTATTCCTACTGATCAGTCTGACTCCGATTACGTGGGTTTGTGCTACATTGACCGTAAAGCCCCTCATTCACATTAGATAACTGTCGAATGAATGATGGTTAATCTGATCATTTGGCCGATCATCTTTCTCACCCAACTATCTCATACCAAGCATCATTTGTTCTTCTGAGTGTTCCTGTGCTCTTTATGTGAAAGAGTCATTGCTAGACATCTCTGGCGGTGGCTTATCTCGGAGTAAACCAAAAGGATCGTCAGTCTGACATCTGCAACAATCCTCTGCCCAGGGTGCCCATATACATTAGACTGTTGGCCAAAATCATTGATTTCGGCTGCTTCAGCCAATGGATAGTCTAATATGTACGGGGATGGCTGAAGGAAAAACTGACAGCACTTAACACTTTTCTTATTTCATGTTAAAAAGTGTCTTAAAAAGGCTGGCTGAGAATTGAGGGGAAAAAATGTACTTTTTTCTGCATTCAGGCAACCATTTTAAAATGGCACCAATCATTTGTCACTTCACATGGTAACAAAGAGTGGAATTAATAAGAATAATGCGTCATGTCAGAAAACTAGTCTATATCACAATATGCCCTCCATCGGGAATCCTTGCTCCTCACTTGGTAAAGTTCTTACGGTAAATGCATCCTGACAGGCTCCAGTGGTGACACCGCGGCAATGGCGGAATTTCTGGCGCAGCGGCAGGTGAGTAATGTTCAGTTTGTTCTGGTTACCCTAGGATAGCCTCTTCCTTAAAAATATAATTCTTGCAAATCTCCTTTGAATGATGACCAAACACTCCGGTTACTGCCTTCAAACTATCCCCAAAAAGATGTCAGGAGAAAGAAACAACGGGCATTTTGAGTTTCACATGCATACTCTGGAGTCAGGAGATAAAGATGTCGGATAAACGAGTGTTGGGCCAACGATTATTGAAGGTTGATTGGCACTTTAAAGAGTAACCTAATACGTCATTTATACACGTGAAAATAAGGAACTTTGTAATATATCTTATCAGATAAATCTGCTTATTTCTCTTCCTGGACTGATCATTCTCAAAATTCTCAATTCGCAGGTATAATCTGTGTTCAGGCAATGTAGCCTTCCCCATTACTGAGAGAGATGACAGTTGGTGCTGATAAAGTTCTATGGAGAACCGTAACTGACGTCTCGGGAGTGTCTAGCTCCTCCCTCCATGGAATTTTATAAGCACCAACTGTCATTTCGTATCTTAGTAATGGGAAAATAAGCAGATTAATCTTAGAAGATATATTACAAAGTTTCTAATTTTCATGTGTACGATTGATTCATGACGGTTATTCTTTGTCTATCTATGCCATGCTTTATCTTGACTTCAATAGATAAATCTCTACAAGTGAATTTTCAAGTGGTCTTGCAGATTTGATACAGTATTTTTATGAACGGAGTAATAAACTATTTAGGGGGATTTGCACCTTGACACCTATAGGCAGTCTGTTTTGAGGTTTTTAACCTACCCACCCACTAACCACGCTAGGTAGGTGACCTAAAAACAAAATGGAAACTGAATGTTGAATTTCATGTCACTAGAATAGCGAAGAACATCAGCTTTAATATTGTTCCACACCTTGCAAAACCAGGCAACAAATGATAAAGATCTGGAACGCCGAAAATGTCAGCCAAGATAAAAAGAGAGGGATCTGGATAGGCTATACCTAGAGGATATGTAATCACAGCACCACATAAATAAATATTCCAATTGATTGTATTTGCTATTCTCCCAGCCAAATAGGTATGTTTCAATGTTGTCATTTTCCAAGCAGTGGTTGAGTAATCAAATATCTTCTGACAAATTCCCTTTTAATATAAAAAAAAATGGTTTGAGAAAGTCTTTTTCCCCAGACATAGTGCCACTCTTGACTGTTGGCTGTGCCTGGTATTGCAGCTCATCCAGATTCTCATGACTGTTTCTGACCTGTAATACCAGGCACAGCCTATCAGCAAGGGTGGTGCAGTTTTTTTTTTTTTTTATTTTAGGCATCCTCCTCTACCAAATCAATTGAGGAAATGGGAAATAGACTAAAAGATCGATTTTAATTTTCTGTACATAATCGCTAGTGGAAAATTGTAATAAAATTCTGGTGTCTCACAAGAGTATCGCTGCTACCTTGAAGAGGCTGTATTAAATGTGCACTATTTATGTAAACTGTTGACCAACTGGTGTTAAATTAGATTATTTAGGCTGTTCCTTAATATTGTGAATTCTGAGGAAATTTGGGATTAAAACTTTCATCAGCAGACAATGGAAATCTGTTGGAAAAACTTAAAAAAAAAAAAATTGAAGGTCATTTTCTGAAGGAAACTTGTATTAGTTTTTAATTTGAAGTCATTAAATAATATTAAAGATTGAGTATCTTTTTTTTTTTTTTTTTTTTTGTGCCGTTAAAGAACCACTTGCATGTATATACAATGTGTTCCGTTGGGTGTAAAATCTTAGAATGGCAAAGTTGTTGGATTTAGACTGTCATTAATAAAAACATTAATTTAAAATGTTATTTTTTTTTTGTAAGTTCTTTAGTTATGGATTTATATATTGCTCCAAAAAAAAAAGTGAAAACCTGCATATTGCAGAATAATCACAAGTCAAGTTAAACTTCAAGGACGTCATTCTGTCCAGTTCGGACCCAGAAGCGATTGTCAATTTCACTGGCTTTTGATGCAAATGAAACTGACAACATGCGCACAACAGAGGCAACGGCCAGAGAACACGCAAATGCAGTGGCTGCAGCTGGTGGCTACAAACAATAACTCTCTCCCCATCAGAGAAGCAGCCAGGGTTTTGGTTCAGGGGGACGAAACTTCTGAGTGGACCCCTAACCAGGTAACCTTGATTACAACTGGGTGACGCACCCTAATAGTGGAGGAGAACCTCAGCAGATGACCGCGCTGTTACTGAAGATAATCTCTATATAACGACCAACATGGATACTACCGCCATATGGTCAGTGGTAGATACCAGCCCTACAGAACATATAACAGATCACTGCACAGTTACAGATAATGACTTACTGCTGACGTTCTTTCTGATGGAATCGTTCATTTTTCCCGTCTTTTCATTTGGCCCAGACCGACACAACTTCTTCCACCCAGGACTCGTCTGTAGAGAATACAACAAAGACACATTTCGCATCTCATATTTTCAGCCATCACCATCTATTCCCAACCTCTACAAACTCCTCATCCTGCTGATACCCCAATGCTGCTGCCATATGTGTCCCTATTAATGCCCCTGCTGTGTGGTACTGTGTGCCCTTTAAATTCTAAAGCAACTCTCTAGAATATAGTAATGCCGGGTGCCCACATTTTGTCCCCTAGAAAGTAGTAATGCCCTTTATGTGCCCCTTTGACAATCACCATAACCTGAGTTCCCCTATAACAATAAGTGCCCACTTTACATTTAATAATGCCCCCCCCCCCCCCCCTGTACAGCTCCCCTATACACAGGATGATGCTCTTATACACAGTATAATGCCCCCTCATTGTATATATACTGAACCCTTAGTATCCCCCAGACTGTTTGATGGCCCCCTCACTGTAATCTCCACACTGTATGATGGCCAACTAGATAGCCTCCATATAGTATAAAGCACCATATGGACCTCAGTATAGTATAATGCACCCCCAGGCAGGCTGAGACTCTGATATAATGCAGCCCCCCATAGGTAGACTTTAATAGAATACACCCCCAGGCACACTCGAATATAATGCACCCCCCAGGCAGACTTTGATATAATGCAGCCTCCCATAGGCAGACTTTAATATAATGCACCCCCCAGGCAGACTCTAATATAAGACAGCCCACATAGTATCTATAGTATGATGCACCTCCATAAAAAAAATCCAATACTCGCCTCTCTTCATCCTGGTTCCTGCGCTGCTCCGAGCTCCCGCTCATCTCGTGACAGCAGGCGCCGGGTAGTGACATCATCGTGCCCGCTGTCAGTGTCTGTGTCAGACGCTGAGAGGGGGATGATGGGAGAGGGAGCACAATGCTCCCTCTCATCAATGCGGTCCACTGTATCGGCATCTAGCCGTTACAGCTGAACCTGTGATGACGAGCGGGGGGCCCACTGCTGGCACTGGTCCCCCCACCTGCTCAGGGGCGCGGTAGCGGCTGGGTTACAGAGCAGGGAGATCAATTCTCCCTGCTGTGCCGCAGAATGTAACTGTATAGACATGCTGCACACAACATGCAGTTACAGTAGCCTAGCTCCGGGTGGGCCCCCAGAGCGCGGGGCCCGGGGTGATGGCCCCCTCTGCTCCCCGGTAGCAAAGCTACTGCTCCCCATCCTTCTTGGCTGACTCTTCTCAGGGTTTTTTTTTAATGTCCTTGTCCCTAATGGTAGCATGAGGCGGTACCTGGAGCACATTTAGGTTTCTCGGGTAGTCCAGCTCCTCCAGGATGGCACATCCATACATGCCATCATAAAAAAAAAAATCTCGAGTGAATGAAACAGATTACACTTGGGTCATTGTAAAAAGAAAAAAAAGCTGGACAGGGCTGTAAGAGTGCACCAAAACAGCAGAAGGAACAGGTGGAGCACTGCCAGTGCCGTTTAAAATGATCTGTGGGCTACTGGTGTTCATGTCTCTGACCCAATTGTCAAAATTGGGCTCTGTAAGTTGGCATGAGTCCCAAAGATCCTACAGTGATTGCATTTTTTTTTTACTGTGTTTTTGAGGTTGATATGGAATCTAAGACTCAGTTGGTTGATAGTTTTGGCCCCCATTGACCGTTGATACATAACTTTCTTAAAGGGAATATTTCTAGGTCCATGTAGTCTGATAGCAGCGTGATGTAGAGACAGGGACCCCGATTCCGGCGATGTCATTTACTGGGCTGTTTGCTGTACCTTTGATAATTTCCAGTTGATAAAATAGTGATTTTTAGCACTAGAGGACTAGTACACCTGCTGCCAGGTAGTCCTCCATATTCGTGAGCTCTGTATAACTCCGCCCCTGCTACTGATTGGCAGCTTTCTGCCTATGTACAGTGTACACAAGAGGCTGTCATTCAATGATGTGAATGGAAACATTCATTTCTCTTACATTCAGATACTGAAAACGATCCAGTTCACACCATTGCAAGATTGATACAGTTTATATTACAATGATCAGAGGTCTGTCAAGAAATAAGCCTTGCATTTCTGCAATCATCACATGACCAATCATATGGCATGTAATAAACCAGGGAGCAAAAGAGAGTAAGCTACTAAAAACAGAGCAAGGAATAGCGAAAAGATTCTCGCCTTGTGTAGTACTGTAAGGTGAGCACAGCGCCAAATTACTGTAAGGCTGGAGTCACACTCAGCGTAAGACAATACGGTCCGTATATTACGGCCGTAATACGCTGAAAAGTCCCCAAAATAGTGGTCCGTAGCTCCTCCCTAGGCAGGGTGTTTCAGCGGTTTTTGCGCATGGCATCCTCCGTATGTAATCCGTATGGCATCCGTACTGCGTGTTTTTCTCGCAGGCTTGCAAAACCAACATACAGCTATACAAGGGATCCATGTGTAAAAAAAATAAATACAAACATATATACTGTATATACTGTGTGTGTGTGTGTGTGTATGTATATATATATATATATATACATGTGTCTCACTGAGATATATATATATATATATATATATATATATATATATATATATATATATATATATATATATAAAATATATATATCTCTATTCTATGTGTACAGATTTATTACACTTATTCTAATGTAAGCTGTCAGTGTGATTTTACTGTACACCGCACTGAATTGCCGGCTTTTCTCTCTAACACCGCTGCGTATTCCTCGCAAGTCACACTGCTGGTCCGTGTGTAATCCGTATTTTGGGGGCTTCCATAGACTTTCATTGGCGTTTTTTTGCGCAATACGGTGACAAACGCAGCATGCTGCGATTTTCTACGGCCGTAGAAAGCCATATAATACTGATCAGTAAAATACGGCAGATAGGAGCAGGGGCATAGAGAATAATTGTGCCGTTTGTTTGGCGAGTTTTACGGACATATTTTCTGCGCTCTTACGTCCGTAAAACTCGCTAGTGTGACTCCAGCCTAAGTAGAACAGGTAATGGGATGGAAATGCTGCCACAATCCTCTCTACAGCTGCGGATGCCAGACCAGCTGATAGTTTAGCCCTCAGAAGCAGAAAGATGTGGAAGGAATGACCTGACCTTCAATCTCTAGGACAGGTGTTGTTGTAAGAACATCCAACGACAGGGTCGAATTGGAACTCTGGACGATTCTCCAGTGGGCCCCCTAACAGGATGTAGAGGGGGCCCACTGGTTTCAACAGTTGAAATGTATTGTGGTGGAGAAAGTCTGCACTGCAATAGGTAAAATGGCCACTGACCTATCAGAGGCCATCGTCTGATGACAGTGCGCCTGTCGTAGGCGGCTCATTAAAGTTACCTCGACGGGCACACTGATGTCAGCCATCGGCCTCTGTTAGGTCGGCGGTCTTTTTAAGATGACCTCGCTGGATCAGAAGGGAGTGGGCAGGTAATTTTTCTTTTTTCTCCTCTTCCGTGGATGCAGCATGATGCGAGGCAAGGGCCAGGAAAAGAGGGGCCAGGGACATGAGTCAAGGACCAGGGATATGGAGGCCAGGGACATGAGGGCCATGATCTGGGACATGGGGGGCCAGCACATGGGGTCATGTGATGGATGTGTGAACATCTCCTTAGGATAGGTTATTACTTGTTTTCCCCCGTAGAACCACTGTAAGTGCATATTTGCTACTGTGTAATAGTCACAGGACAGGGAAGGGGTTAAATGTCCAAGTATGTAATCTCTTTTGGAAATAAAGAATCTTCTTATTGATATCAGTCAGAACAAGTGACCTCCATACACAACACAATTCCATATATCAAGACCAATAATACCACATAGAAGGAACAATACCGCCACAGCATGACCAGACCACTAGTGATGAGCGAATATACTTGTTACTCTAGAGTTCCTGAGCACGCTTGGGTGACCAAGTATTTTTTAGTGCTCGGAGATTTAGTTTTCCTTACCTCAGCTGAATGATTTACATCTCTTAGCCAGCTTGATTACATGTGAGGATTCCCTAGCAACCAGGCAACCCCCACATGTACTTATACTGGCTAACAGATGTAAATCATTCAGCTGCGGAGATAAAAACTAAATCTCCGACCGAAAATACTCGTAGGTCACCCGAGCGTGCTCCGGAAATCTCGAGTAACGGCTATATTCGCTCATCACTACAGACCACATATTACCACCACATAGTGACCGAATAATATCACATACAGGGGAAAAATACCGCCACACCATGACCAGACCCCATAGTGACCAAATACTACCACAAACAGGAGACATACTGCCACACCATGATCAGACCACTTATTACCACCACATAGTGACTGAATAATACCACGTACAGGTGGTTAATACAGTCACATTATGATCAGACCACATAGTGGCCGAATAATACTGCATACAGGGGATTAATATATGAACTAGAGAAACACACGGAGTTTGTTTAAAAGTCGTACAAAAAAACCTTTAATAGTAACAACATACAAATAAACACTTAAATAACAGACAGACAATATGACCTGATGTGTTAAATAGACACCTAAAACATTAAGCGAGCCACATATCCATATTCCCCTTGAAAAAGCAGGGCTGAGAAGCGGCGAAACGCGCTTCGGGGACGTCGGTGAGCGGTGCCACATGCGGTGAGGATACATTATTACCTTTCTTCCTTCTCCGATTATTCCCAACCCCCCTCCCTCCCGTTTTTTTACACTCGGTTTATTGTATTGGAGTGTAGGTGTGCAATGGTAAGGAGATGGATTCAACGGGTTGTGCTCCATTTACCTTAGTAGAGCCTTGATAGAACTACAAGAGGGGGCGGTCTTTGATCTCTTTGGGAGTTGTGAGATAGGTGGGTGTTTCTCACCTGTTACTGCATATATTTCTGAGATGGTATTTAATGGATATGTGGCACGCTTAATGTTTTAGGTGTCTATTTAACACATCAGGTCATATTGTCTGTCCTGTTATTTAAGTGTTTATTTGTATGTTACTATTAAAGGTTTTTTGTACGACTTTGAAACAAACTCAGTGTGTTTCTCTAGTTCATATATTGCTATATATGGAGGTAAATGTAGTGACCAGGCAATTGGTGAGGGTCACATCATGAGTCTGGATTTGGTGATACTAATACAGGGGATTAATGCAGTCACATCATGACCAGACCACATAGTGACCAAATACTACTACATACAAGGGAAATGCCACCAAATCATGACCAGATCACATATTACCACCACATAGAGTACTACAATACTATTCATTAATAAAAACCACAATACTAATAACACTAATATTACCACTGGGGACATTATACACAGGAGATCTGTATATAGTTTGTGTACAGGTAATGCAGTAACCACCAGTGACATTATACATAGGAGCTCTGTATATAGTGTCAGTATATAGGTAATAAAGTGATCACCGGTGACATACACAGGAGCTCTGTATATAGTGTCAGTGTACAGATAGTACAGTGATCACCAGTGACATTATACACAGGAGCTCTGTATATAGTGTCAGTGTACAGGTAATACAGTGATCACCAGTGACATTATACACATGAGCTTTGTATATATTGTCAGTGTACAGGTAATACAGGGATCACCGGTGACATTATACACAGGAGCTCTGTATATAATGTCAGTGTACAGGTAATACAGTCAGTGACCACTGGTGACATTATACACAGAAGCTCTGTTTATACACTCCCTGACAGAAGTTATGTCGCTTATCCATGTTATGTAAATAAAGCTTATAACCTGATGTTTAATTCATCCATTGGTTATATAAATTATTCTTTTGAAAGCTGAAACCCTCCGAAATGTGGTTTAGGTTAAGAAAATAAATTGGCACCAATGCAGAATTATTGTTCAGTTAATGGACACAGAATGGTCAGATTTTGGCAAGACAAAAGTTTTGTCACCCACAGAAAGTAATGTGATATTCAAACAAATAATTAACTTTAAAATACAAATATATGTTGCATAACATTGGTGAATGAAGTTGTGGTGCTATTAGTCATATTTAATATTTTGTGTGACTTCCATAAGCTTGAAGGGCTGCATCCATGCAGTTCAACAATGATTCATACAATTTATTAATGAAGTCATCAGGAATGGCAAAGAATGCAGTCTTACATGCCTCCTAGAGTTCATCTAGATTCTTTGGTTTTGTCCTCTTTCATCCTACCCCAAACATTCTCAATGATGTTTATGTCTGGTGACTGGGCTGGCCAGTCCTTGAGCATCTTGATCTTTTTTGCCTGAAAGAACTTTGTTGTAGAGATGGATGTATGAGATGGAGCACCATCCTGCTGCGGAATTTGACCCCTTTATGATTTGGAAGAGGTAGCTAAAACTTCTTGATATTTTAGGGGTCAAATTCTGCTGCAGGATGGTGCTCCATCTCATACATCCATCTCTACAACAAAGTTCCTCCAGGCAAAAAAAGATCAAGGTGCTCAAGGACAGGCCAGCCCAGTCACCAGATCATTGAGCATGTTTGGGGTAGGATGAAAGAGGAAGCTTGGAAGACAAAACCAAAGACTCTAGATGAACTCTGGTAGGCATGTAAGACTGCATTCTTTGCTATTCCTGATGACTTCATTAATAGTGTTGAGCATTCCGATACCGCAAGTATCGGGTATCGGCCGATATTTGCGGTATCGGAATTCCGATACCGAGTTCCGATATTTTTGTGATATCGGGAATCGGTATCAGGATTAAGATTCATGTGTAAAATAAAGAATAAAAATAAAAAATATTGATATACTCACCCTCGGACACGCCCTGGTTGTCACCGCTGCAACCGCCATGATTCCCTTCCTAAGAATGCGCGGCTTGTGATTGTTGATTATTTTACACATGAATATGGATCCCAGGGCCTGAAGGAGAGTTTCCTCTCCTTCCGACCCTGGGAACCATAGAGGATACCTTCCGATATTTGTGTCCCATTGACTTGTATTGGTATCGGATATCGGTATCGGCGATATCTGATATTTTTCGGATATCGGCCGATACCATCCGATACCGATACTTTCAAATATCGGACGGTATCGCTCAACACTATTCATTAATAAATTGTATGAATCATTGTTGAGCCGCATGGATGCAGTCCATCAAGCTCATGGAAGTAACACAAAATATTAAATATGACTCTAAGAGCACCACAACTTCATTCACCAATGTTATGCAACATATATTTGCATTTTAAGTTAATTATTTGTTTGAATATCACATTACTTTCTGTGGGCGACAAAACTTTTGTCTTGCCAAAAATCTTACCATTCTGTGTCCATTAACTGATCAATATTTCTGCATTGATGCTAATTTATTTTCTTAACCTAAACCACATTTCGGAGCGTTTCAGCTTTCAAAAGAACAATTTATACAACCAATGGATGAATTAAACATCAGGTCATAAGCTTTTATTTACATAACATGGATAAGCGACATAACTTCTGTCGGGGAGTGTAGTATAGTATAAGTGTACAAGTAACACACTGACTTACCAGTAACGTCTGTAGTTGAAGTCTTTTATCTTCTTCCAGCCAGGACTCATTTCTGCAGAAAATAACAGTTATCTATAGCTGATCGCTTTCAGAGCACATTCCCCACTATATTCCTGACTTCTGCACTATGTCAGATGAAGAAAAAAAGACAGTGCAGCCCTGCACAGTAGCAGGACCCTTTTGTTCTCCTCCATGGAAGACCATAACCTCAAAAGTAAATTAAATTACAGCAGTAATAATTTCCCCAGATAGGCCCTACAGTAATTATGTTCCCACTTGCCACCATAAACCAATAATGTATGTTCCTCATCCTGACCTCCATAAAGTAATTGTCACTCCTTTATTTAATACGGAACACGGCACTCAGTAAATATGAGGATTGGTGGTGCTCAAGTAGGGTGTCCACCCGGTAGATAACAGATGAATAAAACTTGGCACTCAATTTGAGAAGAAAAGCTTCTTAGTTTATTGATGCATCCAGACAAACAAAAGTGCTAAACGTTTTCGGTCCACACCGGACCTTCGTCAGAGTGTTTCTTTGACATTGACTGGATGAGGAAGCCAAAAAGCCTGGATGAGCGTTAGCAAGAACAGAAAATCCAAGAGCTGCAGTATGCTGGAGGATCACAATTGAGAGTGCCGCGTCATGAAAAGGCACAGAGCAACGTTGCTCCTCTCTGCCCTGCTCCACTGAGCGCTTAGGATCCAGCGCCGCTACTCCCCTCAGGCTCTGTGCCTTTTCATGACGCGGCACTCTCCATTGTGATCCTCCAGCATACTGCAGCTCTTGAATTTTCTGTTCTTGCTAACGCTCATCCAGGCTTTTTGGCTTCCTCATCCAGTCAATGTCAAAGAAACGCTCTGACGAAGGTCCGGTGTGGACCGAAAACGTTTAGCACTTTTGTTTGTCTGGATGCATCAATAAACTAAGAAGCTTTTCTTCCCCTTTATTTAATGTCCCCATCCTGGACTCCAATGTCCACTTTAATAAGGTCACATCCTGGGCCCCTTCCAGTCATAATGCGCACCATCCTGGGCGCCTTTATTCAATGTCCCCATAATAGGCCCCTAAGTCGACTTTAATAATGTCCCCTCCCAGGGCCCCTATGTCCGCCCTTATGGCCACTACCTTGCCCAATCACAGGGGGGGATTCTTCTCACCTTCTTGCACTCCCCGGCGTCCTCTTGTGGCTTCATATTTGTCGTAGTCGTTAAAATGGCTGCCGACTGCAGCTGTGACAGGCCGTGCTCTGACGTCACATAGCATTTATGTAACTGCTATGTGAAGTTGATGCATGGCCTGTCACAGAGCAGAGCGCCCTGTCACAGCTGCAGGTGGCATTCATCTTGATGTGCATCATCGCCAGGGTCGGCTTCAGGTTTTCTTGGGCCTCGGGCGAAAGAGTATCAGTGGGCCCCTTTAACACATGCCATGATTCGTGATGCACAGATAAAAAAAAATACAGGTATAGTACAATATATGGGCTCCACATAGTCCTCTATACAGTATTATGGGCACCTCAAAGTCCGCCATAGAGTATTATGGGTAACCACATAGTTCACCATACAGTATTATGGGCCCCATTTAATGCTCATTCATACAGTACATCACGGGCCACATATAATGCTCCTCCATACATCCCTTCATGGCCCCCATGTAATGCTTCTCCATACAGTACATCATGGGTCCCATTTAATGCTGCATACATAAAAAAGTAAAATCAAATACTCACCTCTCCCGTTCCCGCCACAGGTCAGGTATACTCAGCATCTCTCCAGCTCTGCAATGCTCAGGACAGAGAGACTGAAGACACTACAGCTGCTGGGAACAATGAGAGGCGAGTATTAGGCCGGCCTCACACTAGCGAGCTTTACGGACGTATGAGCGCATAAAATACGTCCGTAAAACACGCATTACACACGGCCCAATTATTCTCTATGCCCCTGCTCCTATCTGCCGTATTTTACTGATCAGTATTATACGGCTTTCTACGGCCGTAGAAAATCGCAGCATGCTGCGTTTGTCACCGTATTGCGCAAAAAAATCGCCAATGAAAGTCTATGGAAGCCAGAAAAATACGGATTACACACGGACCAGCAGTGTGACTTGCGAGAAATACGCAGCGGTGTTAGAGAGAAAATCCGGCAATTCAGTGCGGTGTACAGTAAAATCACACTGACAGCTTCCAGTAGAATAGGTGGAATAAATGTGTACACATAGAATATAGGTATATATATATATATATATATGTCAGTGAGACACATATATGTATATATATTAATATTTAATCCAGCGCTAGATAGCTTAAAAGCTGGTAATTCAATTGCCGGCATTTGCTATCTCCTTCCTAAACCCGACATGATATGAGACCTGGTTTACATACAGTAAACCATCTCATATCCCCATTTTTTTTTGCATCATATTCCACACTACTAATGTTAGTAGTGTGTACGAGGGGCGATCCAAAAGTAATGATAATCAATACTAAACACAATGAATATTGTCAAAAAATAAATTTATTTTTCTACATAGTCTCCTAACAAGTCTATACATTTAGTCCATCTCTTTTCTAAACTTAGAATTCCCTTCGAAAAAAATTCTTGATCTTGACCCTCAAAAAAATCCCCAACAGCGGTTATCACGTTGCTATTGTCATCAAATTTCTTGTCCCGGAGGTGTTCCTTGAGCCGACGAAAGAGAAAGAAGTCACTGGGGGCTAGATCTGGTGAATTGGGGGGGTGTTCCACCAGTTCAAAGCCCGCTTCTTGAATGGTAGCCATGGCAAAAGCAGCGTCCCAAAAAACGGACGCCATAACCTTCCCTGCTGAGCTTGACACTTTGAATTTCTTCGGCGTCGGCTCGTTTTCATGTCATCGATTGTTGTTTGGTTTCGGGATCAAAGTGGTGGATCCAGGTCTCGTCCATGGTCAAAAAACGTGACAAAAAATTTTCCTTGTCTGCTTGGAACTTTTCGAGATTTGCTATTGAAATGTCAACTCGTTTCTTCTTTTATTCGTCAGTTAACATTTTTGGCACCCAACGCGCAGAGACCTTTCTCATATGCAATTCTTTTGCAAGGATTCTTTGAATACTGCCATATGAGATCCCTGTGACCTCAGCTACATGCCTGATAGTCACTCTTTGATCTGCCAATACAACTTCTTCAACTTTTTTCACGTTTTCTTCATTGAGGGACGTGGATGGGCATCCTTCACGATGTTAATTTTCCGTCGATGTTCTTCCAAGCTTAAATTCCTTGGCCCAGCGTGCAACTGTGGAATATGGAGGAGAAGAGTCCCCCAATGTTTCCACCAAGTCGCTGTGTATGTCTTTTGGTAGTCGTTTTTTTCAAGCAGAGGTATTTGATGACAGCTCTGAGCTCGTTTTTTTCCATTTTGATGTTCACTCCTCGGCAGTTCATATTCAAATGAATGTAGCTCCCGGGAATCGTGGTCTATTTAAGTGATTTTTTTTTTTCCTGGACTAGTGGGTACCTAAGAGAGAAGAAAACGTTTTATTTTAATTTCTGTGGGCAATAGAAATAACCGATTATCATTACTTTTGGATCGCCCCTCGTATATGCAAAATTTGGCCGTTCTAGCTATTAAATTAAAGGGTTAAATTGCGGAAAAACTTGGCGTGGGCGCCCGCGCAATTTTCTCCACCAGAGTAGTAAAGCCAGTGACTGAGGGCAGATATTAATAGCCTGGAGAGGGTCCATGGTTATTGCCCCCCCCCCCGGCTAAAAACACCTGACCCCAGCCACCCCAGAAAAGGCACATCTGGAAGATGCGCCTATTCTGGCACTTGGCCACTCTCTTCCCATTCCCGTGTAGCGGTGGGATATGGGTAATTTTTTCCGCCATTTAACCCTTTAATTTAATAGCTAGAACGGCCGAATTTTGAACATACACACTACTAACATTAGTAGTGTGGAATATGCAAAAAAAAATGGGGATATGAGATGGTTTACTGTATGTAAACCATGTCTCAAATCAGGTCGGGTTTGGGAAGGAGAAAGCAAAAGCCGGTAATTGAATTACCGGCTTTAAAGCTAGCTCGTGCTGGATGAAAAAAAAAAATATGTATGTATATATATGTATATATATGTATATATATGTATATATATGTATATATATGTATATATATGTATATATATATGTATATATATATATATGTATATATATATATGTGTATATATATATATATATATATATATATATATATATATATATATATATATATATATATATATAGACAGTACATATGTTTTTAATATTTTTTGAGCACATGGCTCCCTTGTATATCCGTATGTCGGTTTTGCAAGCCTGCGAGAAAATCTCGCAGTACGGATGCCATACGGATTACATATGGAGGATGCCATGCGCAAAATACGCTGACGCACCCTGCCTACGGAGGAGATACGGACCACTATTTTGGGGACTTTTCAGCATATTACGGCCCTAAATTACGGACCGTATTTTTATACGCTGAGTGTGACGCCGGCCTTAGAGGGGGCCCGAGACAGCACTGGCTCCAGCCTCCCCGACTCATGGACCCAATAGCGTGTGTTCCACCCGCCATTCGCAGAGGGCCCCGAGCGCTTACCTGGGTTCGCTGGGTGGTGCCGCTGGCCATGGTCGTGGCGGTGGATGAGGAGTGTGTGCACGTACCAATTTTTTTTCTTCTTCCTCCTTCTCTCTGGGGCCCACCTGGCATTTCACCGATGTCCCGTTGGGCCAGTCCGACCCTGTTTGTAGATGACTTTGTTATGGGGATTTTTTCGAATGAAACCAAGAGGAAAGTCCAGGTAAAACCAATGCGTTTATTTGAAAAATAGATTCTTGTCATGAAAAAAATAGAAAGGTGAAGTGGTGAGAGAAAGGGCAATGCAACGCGTATCAAATGTGACTCCAGCATTTTTGATCCCATGCTGATTTTGTAAGTTGTCATGTTGCTGTTGTCATGGGTTACAACATCTTCCTCTGGTGGGTGGTCATGCTTGTGTGGCTTCCTATGCATTCACCCACCAAGTTAGTTAGTGTAGCCCACTCCAGACTTAAGAAAAGAGGCTATTCTACTTGGTCCCTTAATAGGGCCACTAATATTATCTTCTCTAAAAATACAGGGTGGGTCATTTATATGGATACACCTAAATAAATAAAATGGGAATGGTTGGTGATATCAACTTCCTGTTTGTGGCACATTAGTATATTAGAACGTTTCAAGATGGGTGGTGACCATGGCGGCCATTTGGAAGTCGGCTATTTTGGATCCAACTTTATTTTTTCTAATGGGAAGAGGGTCATGTGACACATCAAACTTGTTGAGAATCTTGAACAGGGCTATGCAATAGTGGCAAAAAAGCGACCACAATAGGCAATTTAGGTTCTCCCAGCTACTTTTCCTCTCACACTAAAAATCAAACCAGGCAGTCCTGCAGGGGTTTCTACAGGTGTGGAGGAGATCAGTGCAGAACCTGTTCACATGCATTAAATAGCAAACTTTTTGTAATCAAAACAGCTCTTGTACTTATGATATAATTTTTTTTATCAATTGTAATACTACAGACAGGGCCGGGCTGGCCATCTGGCAATTCTAGCAAATGCCAGAAGGGCCTGTCTGGTCATGGGCTGCCTTGTCTGCTATGTTGCTAACAGAATCGATGTTCTCAAGACTCCCATTATGTTAAGAGTTGTGATGGAGCACAAAGTTGCTGTCTCAGTCACTTACCCCAGCAGGCCACGGAAATCATTAGAAATATTGGTCTTGAAGTAAATCTTCCTTTCCTCCATCCAGGGTAATATTAGTAATATATCCCATCTGGTGCTTGGGGACGGGGATAACATGGGCCTGTGTGATCTCATATGCCAGGGCTGAATTTTAGCCCCAGTCCGTACCAGACTACAGATGTTGTATATATTATTGAATGCTCTATGCCACAAGATGTATATGGGATGTACATCGTGTAAATTAAAGATCCATATATCAGAGAATATTACTGATATTATCAATACTAGCAGTGTGAATCGTAAAATCTCTCAGGCATCTAAGCATTTTATTTTGCAACATAACTGAAGTATTTCATTTTTTAGAGTCTATGGCAGGGGTCCCCAACTCCAGGCCTCGAGGGCCGCCAACAGTGCAGGTTTTCAGGATTTCTTTAGTATTGCATCGGTGGTAATGTGATCATCTGCACAGGTGATGATTTCAACCCCTGTGCAATACTAAGGAAATCCTGAAAACCTGCACTGTTGGCGGCCCTCGAGGCCTGGAGTTGGGGACCACTGGTCTATGGTATCGAAAAAGTGACTAGGCATAATGGGGGGGCGATCACATTAGAAGATTGTGCACTAGGGAAGCTTTTTGGATTTATAATTTAGACACCTGTGTTCCCCTAGGTCTGAATATGCACAAGGAAATTATGTTCCAATATTAACAAGAGGTGTTACTTTTCTCATGCTATGCCAGTCTGTTGTTACATTATGTGTATTGGTTTTATCATTCATTTAAGGCTGGCTTCACATTGCATTAAACCCATCCGTTAGACGGACTACGTTACACCGCAGCATTAACGCGGTGTAACGCAGTCCGTTAACGCCACCATTGACTCCAATGTCGGATGCATCGCAAGCGCACGCCCACAATGGGCGTGCACTAGCGATTTGCCGTCATTGAGTGACGGACCCTGGGACGCGGGCTGCGGCGTTTCCGGGTCCGTCACCGCTAGCGCAGATAGAGCTAGCAGATGCTAGCGTGCTGCCATACTGGCACTTGCGTTAACAGCAGCCCGTTAACGTATGTGTTGAACGGGCTGCTGTTAACGCAATGTGAACCCGGCCTATCTTGTATTCACCCTTTTCCTTCCCTGAAATGTTTTTTTTGCAATTATGCTGGCCTTCTCAATTCTGGCGTGCAGCCACCAAGTTACTCCCACAGAGTGTGTTTATTCCACCTGTCTGCCCTTAGCACATATATAAGAGCTGACCGCTCTCCATATTGAAAGCTGTGACAAAGAGTCGCATTCGAAACGCGTTGCATTGCCCTTTCCCTCCCCCACCCACCTTCTATTTTTTCACGACAAGGATGTATTTTTAAAATATCTATTTTTCAATTAAACACATAGGTTTCTATGTCTGGTCAGGACGACACCTGAGCTCCACACACGAACTATGGTATATGAGCTGGCTTTTCTTTTTTGCAAAAGTTTGCACCTACCCACACGCACAAAAGCTAAAAGGGAACATTTCCATGCTGCTTGACATGGAAATGTTGCAGTTTAGGCTTGTTGACAATGAGGATTTCCGCCGAGTCATCCGACTCATAGCGGCAGCTATCCCTTGGTACTTGGTCCCCAACCACCACTTTTTCTCCCAGTCTGCCATCCCCGTTGTGTACCGGCATGTTTCCAGAAACATGACCCTTGCCTTTATCAACACGGTAACTGGGATTGTCCACTTAACAACTAAAACGTGGACAAGCGCTTGTGGCCAGGGACAGTACAGTTCACAGATAGCACATCTGGAGAACTTTGGGGAGGCTGGGGCCAAATCTCACCCTGGCACAGTACATGTGCTCCTGACATTGAAGATTGCTGGCCCTACCTCTATCCACCTCATACTGTGCATCAGTTCCTGCACCTGCACCTGCTCCTCATCCTCCATCTCTGATGTGTTATCTCAGAGCTCTTCGTACATATCAGCCGGAAACTGGAAGCTCTGAAGCACTGCTCTGCTGAAGCTAATATGTCTAGGAGACAAACCGCACACCGGGCAGAGTAACTTAACCCTTTCATGACGGAGGTAGTTTTGGTTTTGTGTTTTCGTCTTTTGCTCCCCTTTTTCCCAGAGCCATAACTTTTTAATTTTTCCATCAATATGGCCATGTGAGGGCTTGTTTTTTGCGGGACGAGCTGTACTTTTGATATACACTAATGGTTTTACCATTTAGTGTACTAGAAAATGGGGAAAAAATTCCAAGTGCGATGAAATTGCAAAAAAGTGCAATCCCACACTTGTTTTTTGTTTGACTTTTTTACTAGATTCACAAAATGCTAAAACTGACCTGCCATTATGATTCTCCAGGTCATTACGAGTTCATACAAACAAAAAAGGCAGCAGTCTGTTGCGCCATAGCATGCAAATATGAAATATGAAAGTTGAATTGCATTACTGCATTAGAAATATGAAAAATTGAGAAAATTTAGCGCATAAATTGGCCAATTCTGGAAGCAACATAAAGGCATTTCTCGTTTTCAGGACCTAGCAATGCCTTTCCTCTCTTAGAATAAAGTCTTCATCTGTATGGGAGCCTAAATCCTCTCTTAGACTAAAATCTCTCTCTCTGTGGAGAGGCAGTGGTCCTGCTGGGATTAAAAACACCTGTGCCTAAAAGGCGGAGTGCTCAGTCAGAGGGCTAATGAATACAAATTTAAAAAAACTGACTGTCACATCCAAACATAGACTAAGTGTGAACAGGTGCTAACCTATAGTCACCAACTCATATACACACAAACAATGAATTGGCCAGTTTATGCGCTAAGCTTTCTCAATTTTTCATATTTCTAATGCAGTAATGCAATTACATTTTCATATTTCATATTTGCATACTACGGCACTACAGAGTGCGGAATATAAATTGTTTTTAATGTTCAATATTTGAATGAGACCCTCCAGTTGTTGCCTTCAAGGGTGTATGGATGACCTTCCTTATTAGTATTTACTAGCTTTGCATTTTGTGCAAAGCCTTTATGAGTGTAGGAATACATCAACTACACTTTCAAAATTATTTAAACAAGCTGTTACCTTCAAGGGTCTATGAATGACTGTATTGCCCTCCTTATCAATTTTTCCTGGCTTTGCAGTGTGTGTAAAGCTTTTATGAGTGTAGAAGTATCACAACTACACTTTATTCACAGTATTTGAATGAGGCAGTACAGTTGGTGCCTTGAAGGGTCTGTGGATTACCCACTTTGATATTTTTGGCAGGCTTTGCACTGTGTGCAGAGCTTTTATGAATGTAGAAGTACCATAACTGCACTTTATTCACAATATTTGAATGAGGCAGTACAGTTGGTGCCTTGAAGGGTCTGTGGATGACCCACTTTGATATTTTTGGCAGGCTTTGCACTGTGTGCAGAGCTTTTATGATTGTAGCAGTATGACAACTACACTTTGTACACAATATTTGATTGATATCTGTTTTTTCCATCTTTTTACTAGCACTTGCTGTCCACTGTGATTTTTTTTGCAACAGTGTGTTTTTGGTTTTACTGTGCTTTTTTGTGTTTTGGTGGTGTGAACATGTCTCTACGGGCTTGTTCACTGTGCGCGCAGCTCATGTGTTCTGGTTTCATATAATTGTTTTCTTGTGTCCACAAGACTGGGGAGGCCTCCACCCCTCTTTTTTTGAGCTGTGCGCACAGGAGCCGTTCTGTCTAGCGTGTCCACATGGACATTCCTTTTCTGAATCCTGCTCATACAGGTATTGTACATATGACCAGGTTTTAAATACATCAGATAGGGATTACATACATTAGTTAGGACTGCTCTGATATGGGTATACCTTGACGTTTGGTAGAGCGGCTTAATATACATTTTTTGCAAAAAACGTATCAACCAAATACCCTGTTTTTTCCATCTTTTTACTAGCACTTGCTGTCCACTGTGATTTTGTTGCAACAGTGTGTTTTTGGTTTTACTGTGCTTTTTTGTGTTTTCAAGTCTCTTGGTGGTGTGAACATGTCTCTACGGGCTTGTTCACTGTGCGCGCAGCTCATGTGTTCTGGTTTCATATAATTGTTTTTTTGTGTCCACAAGACTGGGGAGGCCTCCACCCCTCTTTTTTTGAGTTGTGCGCACAGGAGCCATTCTGTCCAGCGTGTCCACATGGACATTCCTTTTCTGAATCCTGCTCATACAGGTATTGTATATATGACCAGGTTTTAAATACATCAGATAGGGATTACATACATTAGTTAGGACTGCTCTGATATGGGTATACCTTGACGTTTGGTAGAGCGGCTTAATATACATTTTTTGCAAAAAACGTATCAACCAAATACCCTGTTTTTCCATCTTTTTACTAGCACTTGCTGTCCACTGTGATTTTTTTTGCAACAGTGTGTTTTTGGTTTTACTGTGCTTTTTTTGTGTTTTCAATATTTGATTGAGGCATTATAGTTGGTGCCTTCAAGAGTTGTATGGATGCTTGTAATTTTTGGCAGCCTTTGCACTTAATGCATAGCCTTTATGAGTCTAGGCGTACCACTGCATGACAATTTAAACAAAATGTGTAAGGCCCTCCTTTATGTCTAATAAAGTGTATATCTGAGTCCCAAATTGTTGGCACTTCTTGCTTCCTTCATAAATTACACTGACATTTCCAATATCAAAAATTAAGTTTTGGCTTGCTTAAATTATTTTTTTTAATCCTTTTAAAATTTTGCCTTATATACAGGTTGTAATAAAAGAAATAAAATGTTTCTGAACATTTTATTTCTGTAAAAATCAAGTTCTTTTTTATTTTGTATGTTTTATTGTCAATCCTTAACCCCTTAATCCCATCGGACGTACTATCCCGTCAAGGTGACCTGGAACTTAATTCCCAGTGATGGGATAGTACGTCCAGCGCAATCAGCTGCGCTCACGGGGGAGCGCGGCCGGGTGTCAGCTGACATCCGGCACTATGTGCCAGGAGAGGTGCCATGATCGCAGTATTCCGGCGGTATAGGGAAGCATCACGCAGGGAGGGGGCTCCCTGCGGGCTTCCCTGAGACCCTCGGAGCAACGCGATGTGATTGCGTTGCTCCGAGGGTCTCCTACCTTCTTATCCCAGCAGGCTCCGGTTCCAAAATGGCCACAGGGCTGAATCCGGGTCCTGCAGGGAGGTGGCGCCGGGAAGCCTCCCTGCTGTGCATGTCAGATCGCTGATCTGACACAGTGCACAGCAAAGTGTCAGATCAGCGATCTGTCACTTTACTGTGATGTCCCCCCTGGGGAAAAGTAAAAAAGTAAAAAAAATTACATGTGTTAAAAAAATATATATATATATTGTTCCAATAAATACATTCCTTTATCTAAATTTAACAAAACCATAAAAGTACACATATTTAGTATTGCCGCGTCCGTAATGACCTGACCTATAAAACTTTCCCACTAGTTAACCCCTTCGGTGAACACCGTAAAAAAACAAAGCAAAAAATGCTTTATTATCATACCACCGAACAAAAAATGGAATAGCACACGATACAAATAACAGATATAAATAACCATGGTACCGATGAAAACGTAATTTTGTCCCGCAAAAAACGAGCCACAATTCAGCATCATCAGCAAGAAAATAGAAAAGTTGTAGTCCTCAGAATAAAGTGATGCAAAAATAATTATTTTTTCTATAAAATAGTTTTTATCCTATAAAAGCGCCAAAACATAAAAAAAATGATATATATGAAGTATCGCTGTAATCATACTGACCCGAAGAATAAAACTGCTTTATCCATTTTACCAAACGCGTAACAGTATAAACGCCCCCCCAAAAGAAATTCATGAATAGCTGTTTTTAGGTCATACTGCCTCACAAAAATCAGAATAAAAAGTGATAAAAAAAGGTCACGTGCCCAAAAATGTTACCAATAAAAACGTCAACTCGTCCAACAAAAATCAAGACATCACATGACTCTGTGGACCAAAATATGGAAAAATTATAGCTCTCAAAATGCGGTAACGCCCAAAAATATTTTTTGCAATTAAAAGCGTCTTTTAGTATGTGATGGCTGCCAATCATAAAAATCCGCCAATAAACCCGCTATAAAAGTAAATCAAACCCCCCTTCATCACCCCTTAGTTAGGGAAAAATATATATATATTTTTTTAAATGTATTTATTTCCATTTTCCTGTTAGAGTTCGGATTAGGGCTAGGGTTTGGATTACATTTACGGTTGGGATTAGGGTTAGAGGTGTGGTTAGGGTTATGGTTGGGATTAGGATTAGGGGTGTGTTTGGGTTAGGGTTTCAGTTAGAATTGGGGGGTTTCCACTGTTTAGGCACATCAGGGCTCTCCAAACACGACATGGCGTCCGATCTCAATTCCAGCCAATTCTGCGTTGAAAAAGTAAAACAGTGCTCCTTCCCTTCCGAGCTCTCCCGTGTACCCAAACAGGGGTTTACCCCAACATCGTACTCTGGACAAATTGGACAACAACTTCTGGGGTCCAATTTCTCTTGCTAACCTTGGGAAAACAAAAATTGGGGGGGCTAAAAAAACATTTTTGTTAGAAAAAAATGATTTTTTATATTCACGGCTCTGCGTTATAAACTGTAGTGAAATACTTGGGGGTTCAAAGTTCTCACAACACATCTAGATAAGTTCCTTGGGGGGTCTCGGTTCCAATATGGGGTCACCTGTGGGGGGTTTCTACTCGTTTAGGTACATCAGGGGCTCTGCAAATGCAACGTGACACCTGCAGACCAATCCATCTAAGTCTGCATTCAAAATGGTGCTCCTTCCCTTCTGAGCTCTGCCATGTGCCCAAACGGTGGTTCCCCCCCACATATGGGGTATCAGTGTGCTCAGGACAAATTGGACAACAAATTTAACCCTTGGGAAAATACAAAACTGGGGGCTAAAAAATAATTTTTGTGGAAAACAAAAAAAAAATTATTTTCACGGCTCTGCATCATAAACTGTAGTGAAACACTTGGGGGTTCAATGCTCTCACAACACATCTAGATAAGTTCCTTAGGGGGTCTACTTTCCAAAATGGTGTCACTTGTGGGGGTTTCAATGTTTAGGCACATCAGGGGCTTTTCCAAAGGAACATGGCGTCCCATCTCAATTCCAGCCAATTTTGCATTGAAAAGTCAAATGGCGCTCCTTCCCTTCCGAGCTCTGACATGTGCCCAAACAGTGGTTTGCCCCCACATATGGGGTATCAGTGTACTCAGGACAAATTGCACAACAACTTTTGGGGTACAATTTCTTCTCTTACCCTTGAGAAAATAAAAAATTGGGGGCAAAATTTCATTTTTGTGAAAAAATATTATTTTTTATTTTTATGCCTCTACATTATAAACTTCTGTGAAGCATTTTTTGGGTCAAAGTGCTCACCACACATCTAGATAAGTTACGTAGGGGGTCTACTTTCCAAAATACTGTCACTTGTAGGGGGTTTCAATGTTTAGGCACATTAGTGGCTCTCCAAAAGCAACATGGCGTCCCATCTCAATTCCAGCCAATTTTGCATTGAAAAGTCAAATGGCGCTCCTTCCCTTACAAGCTCTGTCATGCGCCCAAACAGTGGTTTACCCCCACATATGGGGTATCGGTGTACTCAGGACAAGTTGTACAACAATGTTTGGGGTCCATTTTCTCCTCTTGGCCTTGGTAAAATAAAACAAATTGGATCTGAAGTAAATTTTTTGTGAAAAAAAATTAAATATTCATTTTTTTTAAACTTTCCAAAAATTCCTGTGAAGCACCAGAAGGGTTAATAAACTTGAATGTGGTTTTGAGCACCTTGAGGGGTGCAGTTTTTAGAATGGTATCACACTTGGGTATTTTCTATCATATAGACCCCTCAAAATTACTTCAAATGTGATGTGGTCCCTAAAAAAAAAAATGGTGTTGTAAAAATGAGAAATTGGTGGTCAACTTTTAACCCTTCTAACTCCCTAACAAAAAAAAATTGTTTCCAAAATGGTGCTGATGTAAAGTAGACATTTGGGAAATGTTACATATTAAGTATTTTCTGTGACATATCTCTGTGATTTAAGGGCATAAAAATTCAAAGTTGGGAAATTGCGAAATTTTCTAAATTTTTGTCAAATTTCGTTTTTTTTTTACAAATAAATGCAAGTAATATCAAAGAAATGTTACCACTATCATGAAGTACAATATGTCGTGAGAAAAAGTTGTCAGAATCACCGGGATCCGTTGAAGCGTTCCAGAGTTATAACCTCATAAAGGGACAGTGGTCAGAATTGTAAAAATTGGCCTGGTCATTAACGTGCAAACCACCCTCGGGGCTTAAGGGGTTAAAGTGGAGAAAAAATGTGACACCATTGTTCTCAGCAGTGATCTGGGAGTCAATGAAACTTTGAGCACTAGGAATTGCTCAGTTTGAGTAACAAGCATTTTAGCGCTCGCTCATCTCTATTATTTTCACTTTTTTATATTTTATTATTGTTTCGGTTTCAATATTGGTGTGTGCACCACGAAGTGTCCATTATGATGAGCTATTTGACTGCAAGGGGTGTTGTGAATTCTGTTGTCAAACTCCCCCCCTGTGGTTGTGAATGGTACTTCGGTGAGTTCTGTCTATGGGCTCCCTCTGGTGGCTATGAGTGAAGCTGCTGCTTCTGAGGTTCCTTACACAGGTGACGTGGGTTATCCTTTGGTTGGCTGCTCTATTTAACTCCTCTCAGATCGTTACTCCATACCAGCTGTCAATGTTTTTGCATTGGTTCAGTTAGCTCCTGGATCTCTCTGGTGACCTGCCTTCTCCTGCAGAAGCTAAGTTCCTGATAGTCATTATTTGTTCATTGTTTTCTTGTCCAGCTGGTTATCATGATTTTGCCTTGCTAGCTGGAAGCTCTGGGATGCAGAGTGGCCCCTCCGCACCGTGAGTCGGTGCGGATGTCTTTTTTGCACACTCTGCGTGGTCTTTTGTAGGTTTTTGTGCTGATTGCAAAGTTACCTTTCCTATCCTCTGTCTATTTAGTAAGTCTGGCCTCCCTTTGCTGAAACCTGTTTCATCTCTGCGTTTGTGACTTCCATCTTTACTCACAGTCAATATATGTGGGGGGCTTCCTTTACCTTTGGGGAATTTCTCTGAGGCAAGGTAGGCTTTATTTTCTATCTCTAGGGCTAGCTAGTCCTTGGCTGTGACGAGGCGCCTAGGTCTGGTCAGGAGCGCTCCACGGCTATTTTTAGTGTGTGTGATAGGATTAGGGCTTGCGGTCAGCAGAGCTCCCACATCCCAGAGCTCGTCCTTTATGAGGTTTAACTATCAGGTCATTCCGGGTGCTCCTAACCACCAGGTCATAACAGTACAGCTGGCCCAAAGTATTAATGCATCTCAATAGAGGGATAAGAGAACTTCTGAGACCATTTTTTTTCTTTGTACTGTGTTTTGTCTTTCTTTTCCCCTAGACCTTTGGGTGGTTCAGGACACAGGTGTAGATATGAACATTCAAGGTCTGTCCTCTTGTGTGGATCATCTCACTGAAAGGGTGCAAAACATTCAAGATTTTGTGGTTCAGAATCCTATGTTAGAGCCTAGAATTCCTATTCCTGACTTATTTTCTGGGGATAGATCTAGGTTCTTGAATTTCAAAAATAATTGTAAACTGTTTCTAGCTTTGAAACCCCGCTCCTCTGGGGACCCCGTTCAACAGGTAAAAATCATTTTTTCTTTGTTGCGTGGTGACCCTCAAGACTGGGCATTTTCCCTTGCGCCAGGAGATCCTGCATTGCGTGATGTTGATGCGTTTTTTCTGGCGCTTGGATTGCTTTATGATGAACCAAATTCAGTGGATCAGGCAGAGAAAATCTTGCTGGCTTTGTGTCAGGGTCAGGATGAAGCGGAGGTGTACTGTCCGAAGTTTAGGAAGTGGTCTGTGCTTACTCAGTGGAATGAATGTGCCCTGGCGGCAATTTTCAGAAAGGGTCTTTCTGAAGCCCTTAAGGATGTCATGGTGGGATTTCCCACGCCTGCTGGTCTGAATGAGTCTATGTCTTTGGCCATTCAGATCGATCGGCGCATGCGTGAGAGCAAAGCTGTGCACCATCTGGCGGTATTCTCTGAGCATAGGCCTGAGCCTATGCAGTGTGATAGGACTTTGACCAGAGCTGAACGGCAAGAACACAGACGTTGGAATGGGCTGTGTTTTTACTGTGGTGAATCCACTCATGCTATCTCCGACTGCCCTAAGCACACTAAGCGGTTCGCTAGGTCTGCCACCATTGGTACGGTACAGTCTAAATTTCTTTTGTCCGTTACTCTGATTTGCTCTTTGTCATCCTATTCTGTTATGGCATTTGTGGATTCAGGCGCTGCCCTGAATTTGATGGACTTGGAGTTTGCCAGGCGCTGTGGTTTTTTCTTGGAGCCTTTGCAGCGTCCTATTCCATTGAGAGGAATTGATGCTACGCCTTTGGCCAAGAATAAACCTCAGTACTGGACTCAATTGACCATGTGCATGGCTCCTGCACATCAGGAGGATATTCGCTTTTTGGTGTTGCATAATCTGCATGATGTGGTCGTTTTGGGGTTGCCATGGCTACAGGTCCATAATCCAGTGTTGGATTGGAAATCTATGTCTGTGTCCAGCTGGGGTTGTCAGGGGGTACATGGTGATGTTCCATTGCTGTCAATTTCGCCCTCCACTCCTTCTGAAGTCCCTGTGTTTTTATCAGATTACCGGGATGTATTTGAAGAGCCCAAATCTGGTGCCCTACCTCCTCATAGGGATTGCGACTGTGCTATTAATTTGATTCCTGGTAGTAAGTTTCCTAAGGGTCGTCGGTTTAATTTATCTGTACCAGAGCACGCCACTATGCGGAGTTATATAAAGGAATCCTTGGAGAAGGGTCATATTCGTCCGTCGTCGTCACCATTGGGAGCAGGGTTCTTTTTTGTGGCCAAGAAGGATGGTTCTTTGAGACCTTGTATTGATTACCGCCTTCTTAATAAGATCACAGTCAAATTTCAGTATCCTTTGCCGCTGCTGTCTAATTTATTTGCTCGGATTAAGGGGGCTAGTTGGTACACCAAGATAGATCTTCGTGGTGCGTATAATCTTGTGCGAATTAAACAGGGTGATGAATGGAAAACGGCATTTAATACGCCCGAGGGCCATTTTGAGTACCTGGTTATGCCATTCGGGCTTTCTAATGCTCCATCTGTGTTTCAGTCCTTTATGCATGACATCTTCCGAGATTACCTGGATAGATTCATGATTGTATACTTGGATGACATTTTGGTCTTTTCGGATGATTGGGAGTCTCATGTGAAGCAGGTCAGAATGGTGTTCCAGGTCCTTCGTGCGAATTCCTTGTTTGTGAAGGGGTCAAAGTGTCTCTTTGGAGTTCAGAAGGTTTCATTTTTGGGGTTCATTTTTTCCCCTTCTACTATCGAGATGGACCCTGTTAAAGTTCAGGCCATTCACGATTGGACTCAGCCGACATCTGTGAAGAGCTTGCAGAAATTCCTGGGCTTTGCTAATTTTTATCGTCGCTTCATCGCTAATTTTTCCAGTATTGCTAAACCGTTGACTAATTTGACCAAGAAAGGTGCTGATGTGGTCAATTGGTCCTCTGCGGCTGTAGAGGCTTTTCAGGAATTGAAGCGTCGTTTTGCTTCTGCCCCTGTGTTGTGCCAGCCAGATGTTTCGCTCCCTTTTCAGGTTGAGGTTGATGCTTCTGAACTTGGAGCAGGGGCTGTTCTGTCGCAAAGAAGTTCTGATGGCTTGGTGATGAAACCCTGTGCCTTCTTTTCTAGAAAATTCTCGCCTGCTGAGCACAATTATGATGTGGGCAATCGGGAGTTGTTGGCCATGAAGTGGGCATTCGAGGAGTGGCGACATTGGCTTGAAGGAGCCAAGCATCGCGTGGTGGTCTTGACGGATCACAAGAATTTGACTTATCTCGAGTCTGCCAAACGGTTGAATCCTAGACAGGCTCGATGGTCGCTCTTTTTCTCCTGTTTTGATTTTGTGGTTTCATACCTTCTGGGATCTAAGAATGTGAAGGCTGACGCCCTGTCAAGGAGTTTTGTGCCTGACTCTCCGGGTGTTCCGGAGCCGGCGGGTATTCTTAAAGAGGGGGTAATTTTGTCTGCCATCTCTCCTGATTTGCGGCGGGTGCTGCAGAAGTTTCAGGCTGATAGACCTGACCGTTGTCCTACCGAGAAACTGTTTGTCCCTGATAGATGGACTAGTAGAGTTATCTCTGAGGTTCATTGTTCGGTGTTGGCTGGTCATCCTGGAATCTTTGGTACCAGAGATTTGGTGGCTAGATCCTTTTGGTGGCCTTCTTTGTCACGGGATGTGCGTTCTTTTGTGCAGTCCTGTGGGACTTGTGCTCGGGCTAAGCCCTGCTGTTCTCATGCCAGTGGGTTGCTTTTGCCCTTGCTGATCCCGAAGAGGCCCTGGACGCATATTTCCATGGATTTTATTTCTGATCTCCCTGTTTCTCAAAAGATGTCGGTCATTTGGGTCGTTTGTGATCGCTTCTCTAAGATGGTCCATTTGGTACCCTTATCTAAATTGCCTTCCTCTTCTGATTTGGTGCCATTGTTTTTCCAGCATGTGTTTCGTTTGCATGGCATTCCAGAGAACGTCTCGGACAGAGGTTCCCAGTTTGTTTCGAGGTTTTGGCGGTCCTTTTGCGCTAAGATGGGCATTGATTTATCTTTTTCTTCGGCTTTCCATCCTCAGACTAATGGCCAAACCGAACAAACTAATCAGACTTTGGAGACATATCTGAGATGCTTTGTTTCTGCAGATCAGGATGATTGGGTGTCCTTCTTGCCTTTAGCTGAGTTCGCCCTTAATAATCGGGCCAGCTCGGCTACTTTAGTTTCTCCTTTTTTCTGTAATTCTGGTTTCCATCCTAGTTTCTCTTCAGGGCAGGTTGAGCCTTCGGACTGTCCTGGTGTGGATGCGGTGGTGGACAGGTTGCAGCAGATTTGGACTCATGTGGTGGACAATTTGACATTGTCCCAAGAGAAGGCTCAACGTTTCGCTAACCGCCGGCGTTGTGTTGGTCCCCGACTTCGTGTTGGGGATTTGGTTTGGTTGTCATCTCGTCACGTTCCTATGAAGGTTTCTTCTCCTAAGTTTAAGCCTCGTTTCATTGGGCCATATAAGATTTCTGAAGTTCTCAATCCTGTGTCATTTCGTTTGGCCCTTCCAGCTTCTTTTGCCATCCATAATGTGTTCCATAGGTCGTTGTTGCGGAGACACGTGGCGCCTATGGTTCCCTCCGTTGATCATCCTGCCCCGCTGTTGGTCGAGGGGGAATTGGAGTATGTGGTGGAGAAGATTTTGGATTCTCGTGTTTCGAGACGGAAACTCCAGTACCTGGTCAAGTGGAAGGGTTATGGTCAGGAAGATAATTCCTGGGTTTTTGCCTCTGATGTTCATGCTGCCGATTTTGTTCGTGCCTTTCATTTGGCTCATCCTGATCGGCCTGGGGGCTCTGGTGAGGGTTCGGTGACCCCTCCTCAAGGGGGGGGGGGTACTGTTGTGAATTCTGTTGTCAAACTCCCTCCTGTGGTCGTGAATGGTACTTCGGAGAGTTCTGTCTATGGGATCCCTCTGGTGGCTATGAGTGAAGCTGCTGCTTCTGAGGTGCCTTACACAGGTGACGTGGGTTATCCTTTGGTTGGCTGCTCTATTTAACTCCTCTCAGATCGTTACTCCATGCCAGCTGTCAATGTTTTTGCATTGGTTCAGTTCGCTCCTGGATCTCTCTGGTGACCTGCCTTCTCCTGCAGAAGCTAAGTTCCTGATAGTCATTATTTGTTCATTGTTTTCTTGTCCAGCTGGTTATCATGATTTTGCCTTGCTAGCTGGAAGCTCTGGGATGCAGAGTGGCCCCTCCGCACCGTGAGTCGGTGCAGAGGTCTTTTTTGCACACTCTGCGTGGTCTTTTGTAGGTTTTTGTGCTGATTGCAAAGTTACCTTTCCTATCCTCTGTCTATTTAGTAAGTCTGGCCTTCCTTTTCTGAAACCTGTTTCATCTCTGCGTTTGTGACTTCCATCTTTACTCACAGTCAATATATGTGGGGGGCTTCCTTTACCTTTGGGGAATTTCTCTGAGGCAAGGTAGGCTTTATTTTCTATCTCTAGGGCTAGCTAGTCCTTAGGCTGTGATGAGGCGCCTAGGTCTGGTCAGGAGCGCTCCACGGCTATTTTTAGTGTGTGTGATAGGATTAGGGCTTGCGGTCAGCAGAGCTCCCACATCCCAGAGCTCGTCCTGTATGAGGTTTAACTATCAGGTCATTCCGGGTGCTCCTAACCACCAGGTCATAACAAAGGGGCTCATATATGTTCATGCACAGGGGCCTCTTCTGTCTGCATCCGCCAGTGCCTTGTGTTTAACCCTGATTCTTAAACATTTATGAAACAACAGATTTCTACTTTTTCTAGCAAAATATAGCTCATTCTTATGAAATATTTCATGTAATCTACTTTTGCTGAAAAACAGTTGTAAGGAAGCACTGAAGACCACAATGCAAACAGGTTTCCCAATATACAGAAGTCCTACCTGCCTACTCCCAAATTGGTTGGTTTTGAGTTCAGGATACAATGTGACTACTTAGCCTGATGATTGGATTCTTCATTCTAATGCTGTATAAATTGTTGTCATTTGTTGGAGCCGCGAGAGTCTTGGATGCAAATGACACATATGTCACCTTCTTTGTAAGAACCGTGCTGCAGCAATAAATTTTAAGAATAAGCTTCAGACAATTTCATGGTGTTTTTATCCATAATGATCACATTCCAAAATTAAAAACATGAACATACAAAATGTATTTAAAAAATATTAATCCGAGATGGATTTAGCACAACATTTTTGCATAAAATGACTTTAGCAAACATCAACATGATAGTGACAAGTATGCCTTCATTCTACAGAGTATAGTGTGCTTTTCAGACTAAATATATTTGACTTCAAGATGGAAGAATAGATTCCCAGGGCTCTGGTCCATCAGCAGGTCAGTAATGTGTGACTGCTGAACGGGAGACCTGCACATCTCCTTACCTCCTGGTATTCCCGAATCCTCTTTTGATTAACTGGGAGGGCGCAATGTTGTGTGTGCTTCCCATCGCAATGATGATGTCAGCCTAGCCCAGGCTAATCAAAGGAATACCTGGAGTTAAGAAGATTTTTAGGTCTCCCGTTCAGCTATCACAGAGTACTGACATGGTTGATGGATCAGAGTTCTGCTAATCAATTCTCCCATCTCAATTCTTGGGCCAATCCCAGAAGTCATACAGATGCTATGTTTGATCTCAATAGTATTTAATGCCCAAGCCAGCTCTTAAGGGTAGCCGTCAGTTGAACCAAATTTACATAAATGATGGTTACTGTAATGAGGAACCATAGTATGGTCAAGACTGTGGACGCAATATTAAAGGAACGGGCTTTTGTTCCATAGTTCCTGGCTCCTTCTTGATTTCCAACTAACTTCTGATCCCGAGACTGCAAGAGAAAAGAACAAGAAATACATATGGAGATTGACTATCAATACTGTCAAGTGCCTTGATTTAAAATCTTAATAATAAAATGTCTTCCTTTGGTTAAGAAAATCAACTTGTGAATGCTGGAGGTCCCAACCTTAAGAACCTCACTGATAAAGATAAGTAAAGTTGGTGGTACATTCTCTACGATCCGGTGTGGCTGGTACTGCGGTAATGCATTGGATACTGCAGAAGCAAAAATACCATATTTACTTCATTATCATCTGGGGAATCTAGGGAATGTTTTTCTAATAGTGACCTGTCAGTGGGTCCTCTCAAGAATCTAATTCTCACAGGGCAGAATAAAAGATGTTGGGCATTGATTTGTCCAGAACAAATAACCATATTTACTGCAAAAACATTTAGGATAGCAGCTGAACAAGATTGTGTACCAATATCCAGCCCTCCCACCTAAGGTTGCCTTCTTTTATACCAAAAATACTGGTCAAGTTCTCATGGGAAAAAAAGTGGGTGGTCATGTGGCCACAGCTGTGGAAAGAGCCTTTTGTTTCAATTTTTTTACTTAGAAAATAATATGCATTATTGATCAACCAAGATACATGACAATAGGATGAATCACATTTCTCATAACATATTGTGGGAACATTTCTTTTCTTTTGGCCACTTTCACAACAAATGTTCCTTTCAACTAAAAAAAAAACAAAAAAACAGTTGTCAAGGATAGCATGAAGTTTGAACAGGGTCCCTTGTTACAGTGCCTCGTTACAGTGCCATCGATGATGGAGGAAGTCATTGGGCACGAAGAGCATAGTTAGTGCTCAGCATGAATTGCACTTGAGCCACAGTGTCTTCTATGAAGAGCAGGTTGAGAGGTGGACCCAATAGCATACCTCCATGAGACGGCTCCTGATAGTCTGAGACTTGGAGTTTAGGTTCACTGAATTCTACAAATAGCAACGTTAAAACCTGGATGAAATCTTCATTTTTTTCATGGATGACACTGCACAGCATAAGTCTTACATTGTGCTCTATGCCCAGTGCCACCTCCCCACATAGTAGACCTTCATGACCATGAGCAGAGGTGATCTCACACTAACTGATGTCCACATAATGTTTTAAACTGTAAAGGAGTTCAACAAACAGTATGAGCATATGTATCAATAATATGCAACTCTTAGACAGCGCAAAGTTAGACTATACAGTCTTAAAATATGCCATTTTTTCATAGTGAGGGTGATGGAGTGGAGCAGGCTGCCACTAGAAGTGGTGACTTCTCATTCAATAGAAGTCTTCAAAAAGAGGCTGGACAGACATCTATCTGAGATAGTTTAGTGAATCCTGCATTGAGCAGGTGGTCTAACATGATGACCCTGGAGGTCCTTTCAAACACTAACATTCTATGATTCTTTGATAGTGATTCATGCTGTTTCATAAATCTGTTAAATTTTAAGACTGTCTAGTCTAAGTTTACAGCCCCTATAAGTTTGCTTACTTTGTGCCGGAAATATTTGAAACAGTTTTGGCACATTTTTTGCACATTGTTACATGTTAAGCCATGCCCATTTTCTAATAAATCTTGCTAATTTTTAGCCAAGCCAATTACACTTGTTGGACAAGGAGCAGAAGGGCCCAAATAATCAAAATGTTTTTGCTAGAATTCTAGCATAAACACTTGGAAATGCCATGCCATGTGCAGCACAACTCAACTGTATATTACAGCTGACTCTCTACAGCATCAGCCATGATCAGAAATTACACCATTTCCGGGCCTCCCTTGGTCATCCCTTTTTTCCTAAGCTCCCACATGAGGATCTATGAAGGTGTTGGGCAGATTTTCATGTAAATATTTGGCCACTCCTGGTCAAAATTACTGGTATTGTAAACAGTTCAGCAAGTTGAAGATGAACCGATCTCTAAAAGGCCTAAAGTTAAAGGTGACATGTTTCCTTTGTGCGATAAGTAAAAAAATACAGATATATATGTATATATGTATATATATATATATTACAAAAAGAAAAAATGGGCCAGTGCAAAAGTTTGGGCACTCTGTGTAACAAGGTGGCACGGGGTGGTAGTCGTGGGCGAGTTCACTAAGCAACAGTCAGTGAGCACCTCAGCACCTTGAACATGAAAAAATAAAGTCCTCATACTGCTATACAGTTATTTATCTCTCTTCCACGTTCACTTCTCCTTTTCAGGGTGGCGAAGAGACAGACAATGACACATCCAATGCTTTTTATAACGAAAACATTTACTTGCAGTATCAATATCTTCAGGCACAGGTTATAAGCAGCACATTCAGAGCACATTCTGTCCCAGTTGCTGAACCTCTAGTCTTGTCCTATGAAGCTGTGCTACTTGGATATGAATTCTATCCCTTCTCCACCGCCTCTATTCAGTCCTCAGCCTCAGCTGCTGACTCTCTTCTTGTGCACCAGTCCGTGCACCATCTTGACCCTGTCTTGGTCTCAGGCTGCTGGACTCTTGTACTCACATGGACCTTGACTCAATGTGTACTGGCGTCTTTTCTGAGTGTGCTTATGTAAGGATGTGGCGGGGACCCTCAATTGCCTCCTCTAACCTACACACTGAGCCCATGCGGCACCCTGATGGCTCACTAATGTTGTATATTGATATGTCATGTATTAATGTGTAATGTGTCATGTGCTTTGTTTGTTATGTCTGTTCTTATACTGTGTATATTGTAATGTGCTGTGTTTGTTATGCACAAGCTTAGGGATAGAAAGGCAACATAGAGCTCCGCTGCTGGGGGGAGCTAAGAAAGGAGACTGTCCAACAGGCTTACAAGAGAGGGATTTCCTGTCCCTACAGCAGAGCCCGGGGTTGGCTTGCCCAGGGCAAGACGCTCTCCATGTCCAGGAACCATCTGTTTCCCCCGGTCAGGGGGATACAAGCTGCAACTGACTGTCAGGCAGTGTGGATGGGCCCTGGTACTCTGGGAACACCTCCAGAAGGACTGTTGTGGTTCTTAAATCTGGATGGGAGCCATTGATGCTGAGCAGCCTCCAGAAGCTGCAGGGACTGAGCAGGAAGCATTGTGTTGTTTACAGTAAAGTTTTCCCGTTGGAACAGAACTGTGGCCTGTGGTGTTTTCCTGAATACTCATCACCAGCGGCTGAAGTGAATGTGTGATTAAGGTAACTGACTCTCTGCAACACAGCTTCTTCTGTATGTACTCCTTGCCCTAGGCATGGCCACCCAGGCACTGCTCTCTATTCACTTCTTGCCTGGGGCATGGCTGCCCGGGCTCTGCCACCGACTTCCTGCTGCCGTTCCCTTATCTACTTGCTCCTTCCTCCAAGTTAACCCATGCCTGCTTGAAGTCTACCACTGCTCCCCTTCTATTGCCTTCTGCTGCTACCACCTAGTGGCTGTCCTGTCACAACATTCACTCACATGCACAACACATTTGCAGTTTATTAGAACACACATCACACATGTGGGGATTAGTAGCAAAAGAAGAAGAGGTATCATACCACCCCCTACACCTGCATGGTTAGTACCTTGCAGCAGCCGCTTTTAAAGTATCACAGCTTGTAAACACTTTTTGTAGCCAGGCAAGAGTCTTTCAATTCTTGTTTGAGGGATTTTCATCCATTCTTCCTTGGAAAAGTCTTCCAGTTCTGTGGGATTCATGGGTCGTCTTGCACAAACTACTATTTTGAGGTCTAGCCACAGATTTTCAATGATGTTCAGATGAAGGGACTGTGAGGGCCCTTGTAAATCCTTCAGTTTGTGCCTTTTAAGGTATTCTATAGTGGATTTTGATGTGTATTTATGATCATTATTAGTGATGAGTGAGTGTGCTCGTTACTCGAGCTTTCCAAGCATGTTCCAACCCCAAAGCTTGATTGATCCACCCCATGCTTAATGGTTGGAGAGATGTTTTCCTGAAATTCTGTGCCCTTTTTTCTCCACACAAACCTTTGATCTTTGTGGCCAAGGAGTTCCAGTTTAATCTCATCGCTCCACAGGACTTTTTTCCAAAATTCATCAGGCTTGTTTAGATGTTTTTTTGCATACTTCTGATGTTGAATTTTATTGTGATGATGCAGGAGAGGTTTTCTTCTCATGACTCTTCCATGAAGGCCATATTTGTGCAGGTGTCTCTAAACAGTAGAACAATGTACCACAACTATAGAGTCTGCTAAATCTTTCTGCAGATCTTTTTCAGTCAAGCAGGGGTTCTGATTTGCCTCTCTAGCAATCCTACGACCAGCCCTCACTGAAATTTTGCTTGGTCTTTCAGACCTTATCTTGATATCCACTGTTCCTGTTAACTGTCATTTTGTTAATTACATTTCAAACTAAATGAAAGGGCAACTTAAAAACCTTTGCTATGTTCTTAGTAGGGTTGAGCGAAACGGGTCGGCCAGATTCAGAAGTCGCCGACTTTTGGCAAAGTCGGGTTTCATGAAACCCAACCCGACCCCTGTGTGGGGTCGGCCATGAGGTCGGCAATCTTCTGATCTGGAATCGGAATTCCGATACCGAGTTCCGATATGTTTAAGATATCGGGAATCGGTATCGGAATTCATATTTAAGTGTAAAATAAAGAATAAAAATAAAAAAATATTGATATACTCACCCTCGGACGCGCCCTGGTTCTCACCGGCAGCCTTCCTTCCTAAGAATGAGCGCCTGAAGGGCCTTCGATGACGTCGCGGCTTGTGATTGGTCGCGTGAGCGGTCACATGGGCGGTCACGCGACCAATCACAAGCCGCGACGTCATCTAAGGTCCTTCAGGCACTAATTCTTAGGAAGGAAGCGTCCGAGGGCACGTCCGAAGGGGAGTATATTCCTAATAGGTATATACTCACCCTCAGACGCGCCCTGGTTCTAACCCGCAGCCTTCCTTCCTAAGAATCAGCGCCTGAAGGACCTTAGATGACGTCGCGGTTTGTGATTGGTCGCGTGACGCCCATGTGACCGCTCACGCGACCAATCACAAGCCGTGACATCATCGAAGGTCCTTCAGGCGCTGATTCTTAGGAAGGAAGGCTGCCAGTGAGAACCAGGGCGCGTCCGAGGGTAAGTATATCAATATTTTTTATTTTGATTCTTTATTTTACACTTAAATATGGATCCCAGGGCCTGAAGGAGAGTTTCCTCTCCTTCAGACCCTGGGAACCATTAGAAACTCAATGCACTGCATTGGGTTTCGTGTTTCGGCCGACCCCGACCCCGACTTTTCTATAGGATCGGCCGATTTCACTCGTCCCGACTTTTGAAAAAGTCGGGTTTCGTGAAACCCGACCCAATCCTATAAAAAGAAAAGTCGCTCAACCCTAGTTCTTAGAGCTTTCTCCTGCTTTGTGGGTCTCCACCATTTTCATTTTCAGAGTGCTAGGCAGGTGCTTAGAAGAAGCCATGGTAAAATGATTTTTTGGCACGAGGTTAGAGTAAAAGATGAAAATATATATATTTGGGCCTAAAATACAAATGAAATGTGTCATCTTTAACTTCAGGCATTTTAAAGATCATTTCATCTTCAACTTGCTTAACTGTTCACAATAAGTCATTTTGACCACTGTATGCTATAATGAATAAGGTTTAAGCAGATGTGAAAAAAGCTATAAATTATGAATGTTTTAGAATAGAAGCATTAATAGCTTATTTTCATCAATCAACAAAATGCAAAAGAATTAACAAATGTGAAATCGAAATCAAATCAGCCTTTGATGTGACAGCCTTTTGCCTTCGAAACAGCATCAAGATCTTGCAGGTACATTTGTACTTAATTTTTGTAGGAACTCGACAGGAAGGATGTTTTAAGCTATCCACAGATCTCCTGTGGATGTTGCTTGTGCAAATCTTTTTATTTGTCCATATAATCCCAGACAGACTCGATATTGAGATCAGGGCTCTGTGAGGTTTTATCATATCTACCAGGACTCCATGTTCTTCTTTACGCTGAAGATAGGTTCTGTTTAAGAACTAAAGAGCTATCAGCAAAATTGTGCATAGTAACCTACACACAGTGTCAGGTTGCCACCGCTATACTGAATAAAATGATACCTGGGTTGATGAAATCCGTCTTGTGGTTGTTTCTAAATTTCTATTTTCAGTGTTGAGTTAATGAGATTTTTGTGCCCGAAGGCGGGGCTGGTGTACGTGGTGCTCCGATTGTATATTCATAATGCAGACTGCTGACAGGTCACTGATCCCTCACTAACATGCCCCCTAGATTGCATAATGAATACTATCACATACTGAATAAAAAAAACAAGCGCTTCTGCAGGCAGGTGTCAGCCGTGGCCCCTGCGTTGCAGCATAATCACATGGTCACTGTGCACTTAATGCCTTTTGCTTATTTAATTGAGCGAGGAAAAAAAAAGTTAGTTTGTAAATCCGAACCTCCCAATTCTGTCTTTAAGACTTCTCTCTCCAATTCTTCGGAATCCACTACCAGGACACTTTGATTAGTGCCCAATGCTCACACTTTTAAGCATGCCCTAAAAACGAAATTCTTTAGACTGACCTATAGCCTCAACATACTTATCTAACTATCCCTGTGTTGCCCATGCAAAATTTTCTTCAAAACCAGGACCCTCGTACAGCGTCGGACTGAAGCACCTTGGGCCCACCAGAGAAAATCATTCTTGGGGCCCACTATGTAGCTACATAGAAATAGATACAAGACCACCAATTGTGCGGTAAAATGCGCTAATATCAGGGTATAATATAAGGTAGTTCACGTCTTAATAATGTAGCAAGGGTTGGGGTAGCCCCCTCACAGAATATAATGTAGCCCCCTCATAAAATATAATGCAGTCCCCTCTAATAGAATATAATGCAGCACCCCACAAAATATAATGCAACCCTCTCAGCTATGACGCAGTCCCCACCATAGAATATAATGTAGCACCCCATAGGGTATAATGCAGCCCCCCCCCCCCCATATAGTGTAATGCCACCCACCACAGAATATAATGTCCCCTGAGAGAATGCAGTTCCACCACAGAATATAATGCAGCCCCCCCATAGAGTATACTGTAGCCCCCTCATATAGTATGATGTAGCCCCCATAATATTATGTAGTCCCCTGAGAGAATAATGCAGCCACACCACAGAATATAATGCAGCCCCCCATAGAGTATACTGTAACCCCTCATATAGTATGATGTAGCCCCCCATAATATAATGTAGTACCTTGAGTATAATGCAGTCCCCCCACAGAATATAATGTAGCCCCCCAGGGCCATATTTAGAGTTTCTGCTGCCCTAGGCACTTTTAGCGCTGCCTCCCCTTTTGGTGATTATGACACTATCTGCAGTGACTTTGGCAAGAATCGCTTATGTGAAAGTCGCCTTTTGCAAGAGATCGGGCAGTTTTTCTGCATCTGCCGCGTAACGGATCACTTATGGCAACACTGCGTTCGGCCTCATTCATTCCCTATGGGATTTGTGGCACTTGCCATGATCTGGCAAATGTGGTACCATACCTCCCAACTTTTGAAGGGAAGGAGGTATTAAGTTTGCGGCGCGCGTAGTGCGCCGCGGCAAATTTTAGGCCACGCCTCTGACCACACCCATTTCACAACTAGTCACACCCATATCCACGTACCAACTGCAGCCATTTAGCACTGCTGATCACACTGTTTTATATACAATAATTATAAGCAAACAAAAATATGGCCACACATGATGCTCAATACTGTATAACGGCCACCACACATGATGTTCCATACTGTATAATGGCCACACATGATGCTGCATACTGTATAATGACCGCACATGATGCTCCATACTGTATAATGGCCACACATGATGCTCCATACTGTATAATGGCCACACATGATGCTCCATACTGTATAATGGCCACACATGATGCTGCATACTGTATAATGACCGCACATGATGCTCCATACTGTATAACGGCCACACATGATGCTCCATACTGTATAATGACCACACATGATGCTTCATACTGTATAATGACTGCACATGATGCTCCATACTGTATAATGTCCATTGGCCACACATGATGCTCCATACTGTATAATGACCCCCCTCCTGTATGCATGGCTCATCTCCCTCCTATCCCATATACATAGCTCATATTACCCCCTCCTGTATGCATGACTCATATCTCCCCATGTATGCATGGCTCATAGTCCCCCCCCCCCCCCCTATGCATGGCTCATATTCCCCCTTGTATGCATGGCTTATATTCCCCCCTGTATGCATGGCTCATATTCCCCCCTGTATGCAAGGCTCATATTCCCCCCTGTATGCATGGCTCATATTCCCCCCTGTATGCAAGGCTCATATCCCCCCCCTGTATGCATGGCTCATAGTCCGCCCCTGTATGCATGGCTCATATTCCACCCCTGTATGCATGGCTCATAGTCCGCCTCTGTATGCATGGCTCATATTCCCCCCCCCCCTGTATGCATGGCTTATATTCCCCCCTGTATGCATGGCTTATATTCCCCCCTGTATGCAAGGCTCATATTCCACCCCTGTATGCATGGCTCATAGTCCGCCTCTGTATGCATGGCTCATATTCCCCCCCCCCCCCCCCCTGTATGCATGGCTTATATTCCCCCCTGTATGCATGGCTTATATTCCCCCCTGTATGCAAGGCTCATATTCCACCCCTGTATGCATGGCTTATATTCCCCCCTGTATGCATGGCTTATATTCCCCCCTGTATGCATGGCTTATATTCCCCCCTGTATGCATGGCTTATATTCCCCCCTGTATGCATGGCTTATATTCCCCCCTGTATGCATGGCTCATATTCCCCCCTGTATGCAAGGCTCATATTCCGCCCCTGTATGCATGGCTCATAGTCCGCCCCTGTATGCATGGCTCATATTCCACCCCTGTATGCATGGCTCATAGTCCGCCCCTGTATGCATGGCTCATATTCCACCCCTGTATGCATGGCTCATAGTCCGCCTCTGTATGCATGGCTCATAGTCCCCCCCTGTATGCAAGGCTCATATTCCCCCCTGTATGCAAGGCTCATATTCCCCCCTGTATGCAAGGCTCATATTCCACCCCTGTATGCATGGCTCATAGTCCGCCCCTGTATGCATGGCTCATATTCCACCCCTGTATGCATGGCTCATAGTCCGCCCCTGTATGCATGGCTCATATTCCCCCCCTGTATGCATGGCTCATAGTCCGCCCCTGTATGCATGGCTCATAGTCCCCCCCTGTATGCATGGCTCATATTCCGCCCCTGTATGCATGGCTCATAGTCCCCCCTGTATGCATGGCTCATAGTCCCCCCTGTATGCATGGCTCATAGTCCCCCCTGTATGCATGGCTCATAGTCCCCCCTGTATGCAAGGCTCATATTCCACCCCTGTATGCATGGCTTATATTCCCCCCTGTATGCATGGCTTATATTCCCCCCTGTATGCATGGCTTATATTCCCCCCTGTATGCATGGCTTATATTCCCCCCTGTATGCAAGGCTTATATTCCCCCCTGTATGCAAGGCTCATATTCCACCCCTGTATGCATGGCTCATATTCCCCCCCTGTATGCATGGCTCATAGTCCGCCCCTGTATGCATGGTTCATAGTCCCCCCTGTATGCATGGCTCATATTCCGCCCCTGTATGCATGGCTCATAGTCCCCCTTGTATGCATGGCTCATAGTCCCCCCTGTATGCATGGCTCATAGTCCCCCCTGTATGCATGGCTCATAGTCCGCCCCTGTATGCATGGCTCATATTCCGCCCCTGTATGCATGGCTCATAGTCCCCCCCTGTATGCATGGCTCATATTCCACCCCTGTATGCATGGCTCATAGTCCCCCCTGTATGCATGGCTCATAGTCCCCCCTGTATGCATGGCTCATAGTCCGCCCCTGTATGCATGGCTCATATTCCGCCCCTGTATGCATGGCTCATAGTCCCCCCTGTATGCATGGCTCATAGTCCCCCCTGTATGCATGGCTCATATTCCCCCCTGCATGCAAGGCTCATATTCCGCCCCTGTATGCATGGCTCATAGTCCGCCCCTGTATGCATGGCTCATAGTCCGCCCCTGTATGCATGGCTCATATTCCCCCCTGTATGCATGGCTCATATTCCCCCCTGTATGCAGGCTTATCTCTCCGCTCCTGCTCGGCGCGCCGGCTTATGTCCTCCTTCATCCCCCCCGTCCCTCCGTCCCTCATACTCACCTGTCCCACTGCACGGCCGTGCCGACATCCCTCACGCTCTGTCCCGACTCCAGGCGGCGGCGCCGGCGCAGCACCTTCTTCCTGCTTGAGCGGTCATGTGACACCGTTCATTAAGATCATGAATATGCGCATATTCATGATCTTAATGAGCGGTGTCACGTGACAGCTCATTCAGGACGAGCTGCAGTGCAGACGCCGAGACCATCGCTGGAGCAGGGTGAGTATTCAAGGTGGGCGGGCGGGCGGCGGCGCGGGAGGGGGCCCTGGAGCGGGGGGAGGCCCTGGAGCGGGGGGAGGCCCTGCCAGCAGGTGTCAGTGCCAGGGCCCACCGGAGGATCCTCCGGTTCCCCGGTGGGCCAGTCCGAGCCTGCCCTCGTATAATCTGTGTCCGTACACATACTGGTTGGTAACCGGTTCATGCAGCATTACATGAACACCGTATTTATTACATTATGTCTGGTCAAAACAATGACATTAAATTGTTACCATCATCTTCCCTAGCAACCAGGCAACCCCCACATGTACTTATGCTGGCTAACAGATGTAAAACATTCAGCTGAGGCAAGAAAAACTAAATTTCCGAGCACTAAAAAATACTCGGAGGTCACCAGGCGTGCTTGGAAAATCTTGAGTAACGAGTATATTCGCTCATCACTACATATCACATAACAACATAAATAAAAGGAGATGTAAAAACAGGAGGACTCCACACTGCAGACCACTTGATAATATATCCACCAAGCTCTAAGCATAAAAGCCATGCTAAGTACGATGTACAAAAAATACATACACATCAAAGATCTTCTAGTAATAGTAAAAGAGATCTCATATTGAGACCAATGAATCAAATAGCTAAACCTCTGTTAAGAGTAAATAGACAACTGATTCAAAAAGTGAAACTATAAAGATGACAAATAGTAGGTTCAATAAGATACACACAAAGACAGTACTAGTGTATCATAAATCATCTATAATATAACGCTGGGAGCGTCACTCTGTCCGAAGCCTTAATAGACTGCGCAGGCGCGACGCTCCCAGCGTTACATTATAGATGCCGCCGAGAGCAGGGGGTCGAGAGCACGGGGAGATGCCGCCGAGAGCAGGGGGTCGGGAGTACGGGGAGATGCCGCTGAGAGCAGGGGGTCGGGAGCACGGGGGCGCCGTATGTGCGCCCGGCACAGAAAGTTTTTACTTACGCCAGTTCCGGCGCCATTGTCTTTCTCCTCCTGGTGCCGGAATCGGCGCCTGCGCAGTACGCGCTTTCCGGCGCCATTTTATTGAAGACACACTGCAGTGTCTTCAATAAAATGGCGCCGGAAAGCGCGTACTGCGCAGGCGCCGATTTCGGCTCCAGGAGAAGCAAGACAATGGCGCCGGAACTGGCGTAAGTAACAAATTGCTGTGCCATGAGGCTGTGGCACTTCATACCACAGCCATTTGTTACTTACGGCATTTCCGCCGCCAATATCTTTCTCCTCCTGGTGCCGGAATCGGCGCCTGCGCAGTCCGCGCTTTCCTGCGCCATTTTCTTGAAGACACACCTGCAGTGGAGCCGGACGATAGGTGAGTATGGTATTTTTTTTTTTTACATATGGCAGCAGCATACGGGGGCATATAATACAATAGTGGCGCAGGATGGGAGCAGCACATGGCAGAACGGGCGCAGGATGGCAGCAGCACATGACAGAACGGGCGCAGGATGGCAGCAGCACATGACAGAACGGGCGCAGGATGGCAGCAGCACATGACAGAACGGGCGCAGGATGGCAGCAGCACATGACATTACGGGCGCAGGATGGCAGCAGCACATGACAGAACGGGCGCAGGATGGCAGCAGCGCATGACATAACGGGCGCAGGATGGCAGCAGGATGGGAGCAGCACATGACAGAACGGGCGCAGGATGGCAGCTGCGCATGACAGAACGGGGGCGCAGGATGGGAGCAGCACATGACAGAACGGGCGCAGGATGGCAGCAGCACATGACAGAACGGGCGCAGGATGGCAGCAGCACATGACAGAACGGGCGCAGGATGGCAGCAGCACATGACAGAACGGGCGCAGGATGGCAGCAGCACATGACAGAACGGGCACAGGATGGCAGCAGCGCATGACATAACGGGCGCAGGATGGCAGCAGGATGGGAGCAGCACATGACAGAACGGGCGCAGGATGGCAGCAGCGCATGACAACAGGGGCGCAGGATGGGAGCAGCACATGACAGAACGGGCGCAGGATGGCAGCAGCGCATGACAGAACGGGCGCAGGATGGCAGCAGCACATGACAGAACGGGCGTAGGATGGCAGCAGCACATGACAGAACGGGCGCAGGATGGCAGTAGCACATGATGGAGACCATATACCAATATAAATGCTCGCCACCCGGGCGTAGAACGGGTTCAATAGCTAGTATTACAATAACAGCCAAAAGCATGGCACTCAAGTCGCCAGGGAAATCAATGGGATCAATGCAAACCATGTGCATAGGTTTAAGAAAAAAGGTCTAGTATTGTACAAAATGCACAGCATTACAAATAGAGAATAAACATTTCCAGTGAACATTGGAATAAATCCACAGGCATGCGCAGAGCACAAGTGATTTACCCAGGAGCGAGTTGGGTGACAAATCAACAGCAAGATCACATTAAAAAAAACTGTGTATTAAAAGTAAAGAGGCAAACCAGTGCAGTCGTCCAGCCAAGAAGCACCCATGACACGCGTTTCGCATTTAAGCTTCTTCTGAGAGGTGTAGCAGAGTTTGTCTGTTACTCACCCAGTTATAAGTCTCCTGCACAGTTGTTTCTGTTTCAGTTAATTACCGTGATTCAGCCTACATATGAATTTGATGATCAGTATCACCTGTTTGGAATAATTGCTTTCCTCATACGCTTGCCTATAATCCTGCAAAATCCTTGACTTTGTGCAAATGTTGATGCTGTTATGAAGGAGAAGGGTGAGAACACCAAATATTGATGCGATTTTAGATTTCTCCTTTTTGTAATCACTTTGCATCTTGTTAACTGAGAAATATAAACTTTTCACACTTCTACTTTTAGAAATATTATTACTTTGCAGCATTTTTATACACTTGCCTAAAAAATTTTCACAGCACTGCATACAAAATGACGGGTATGAGCCCATTAGAAATGCCTGGACAGGCTTTAGCAGAGATCCAAAGGCATAAGTGAGATAACCAATTTAGTTGCTACCTTTCAGTAGATTGGAGCCTTTTACAATCCACAGCTTGTAGAAGACTGCTTAGAATTGGACATAAAGCTAAGTTCTGCAATTCTCAGGTGTATTTGCCACTGAGTCTGACATGTAATATATATATGCATATACATATACAGTTGTGCTCAAAAGTTTACATACAGCGGCAAAATCTTTGCTTTCTTAGCCTTTTTTCAGAGAATATGAATGATAACACCAAAACTTTTTCTCCACTCATGGTTAGTGGTTGTGTGAAGACATTTATTGTCAAACTACTGTGTTTTCTCTTTTTTAATCATAATAACAACCCAAAACATCCGAATGACCCTGATCACAAGTTTACATACCCCATTTCTTAATACCGTGTATTGCCCCCTCTAGCATCAATGACAGTTTGAAGTCTTTTGTGGTAGTTGTGGCTAAGTTTCTTTATTTTCTCAGATGGTAAAGCTGCCCACTCTTCTTGGCAAAAAGCCTCCAGTTCCTGTAAATTCCTGGGCTGTCTATCATGAACTGCACGCTTGAGGTCTCCCCAGAGTTACTCAACAATATTGAGGTCAGGACACTGTGATGGCCACTCCAGAACCATCACTTTGTTCTACTGTAGCCAATGACAGGTCAACTTGGCCTTGTTTTTCATCGTTGTCATGTTGGAACGTCCAAGTACGTCCCATGCGCAGTTTCCGCGCTGATGAGTGCAAATTTGCCTCCAGTATTTGCTGATAACGTGCTGCATTCATCTTTCCTTCAACTTTTGAAGGAACTTTTCTTGGGTCCGAAACGCGCGTCGGGGTACATGTCACCACACATTGGCGGTCCTGGAAGTATTTTCCCCAGCTTTATAAGTAAGTGGCATCAGATCAGATTGGATCATATGTTCAAATAGCATTTTGTTCTATGTGGGTGTAGCACGGCATGCATGACAAGCTACCTTTTATATAGTTACTAGCTGAAGAGCCCGGCGTTGCCTGGGCATAGTAAATATCTATGGTTAGTTATAGCGCCTCACTTCTCTTATTTTCCCATCACGCCTCTCATTTTCCCCATCACATCTTTCATTTTCTCCCTCACGTCTCTCATTTTCTCCCTCACACCTTTCATTTTCCCCCTCACACCTCTTATTTTCCCCCTCACTCCACTCATTCCCCCTAACACTTGTCATTTTGACATCACATCTGTCATTTTCCGATCACTCCACTATTTTCCCTCACTCCTCTCATTTTGCACTCACACACCTTTTCATTTTTTCATTTTCACCTCACACCTCTCATTTTCACCTCAGTATATACATGTCTGTCATCTATCTTATATATAGTATACACCTGTATGTCATCTCCCCTGTATATAGTATATACCTGTATGTCATCTCCCCCTATTTATTGTATATACCTGTATGTCATCTCCTCCTGTATATAGTATATACGTGTGTCATCTCCCCTGTATATAGTATATATCTGTGTGTCATCTCCTGTATATAGTATATACCTGTATGTCATCTCCTCCTATATATAGCATATACCTGTATGTCATCTCCTCCTGTATATAGTAAATACCTGTAGGTCATCTGCTCCTGTATATAGTATATACCTGTGTCATCTCCTCTTATATATAGCATATACCTGTATGTCATCTCCTCCTGTATATAGTAAATACCTGTAGGTCATCTGCTCCTGTATATAGTATATACCTGTATGTCATCTCCTCCTATATATAGCATATACCTGTATGTCATCTCCTCCTGTATATAGTAAATACCTGTAGGTCATCTCCTCCTGTATATAGTATATACAGTGTGGCAAAAAAGTATTTAGTCAGTCAGCAATAGTGCAAGTTCCACCACTTAAAAAGATGAGAGGCGTCTGTAATTTACATCATAGGTAGACCTCAACTATGGGAGACAAACTGAGAAAAAAAAAATCCAGAAAATCACATTGTCTGTTTTTATAACATTTTATTTGCATATTATGGTGGAAAATAAGTATTTGGTCAGAAACAAAATTTCATCTCAATACTTTGTAATATATCCTTTGTTGGCAATGACAGAGGTCAAACGTTTTCTGTAAGTCTTCACAAGGTTGCCACACACTGTTGTTGGTATGTTGGCCCATTCCTCCATGCAGATCTCCTCTAGAGCAGTGATGTTTTTGGCTTTTCGCTTGGCAACACGGACTTTCAACTCGCTCCAAAGGTTTTCTATAGGGTTGAGATCTGGAGACTGGCTAGGCCACTCCAGGACCTTGAAATGCTTCTTACGAAGCCACTCCTTCGTTGCCCTGGCGGTGTGCTTTGGATCATTGTCATGTTGAAAGACCCAGCCACGTTTCATCTTCAATGCCCTTGCTGATGGAAGGAGGCTTGCACTCAAAATCTCACGATACATGGCCCCATTCATTCTTTCATGTACCCGGATCAGTCGTCCTGGCCCCTTTGCAGAGAAACAGCCCCAAAGCATGATGTTTCCACCACCATGCTTTACAGTAGGTATGGTGTTTGATGGATGCAACTCAGTATTCTTTTTCCTCCAAACATGACAAGTTGTGTTTCTACCAAACAGTTCCAGTTTGGTTTCATCAGACCATAGGACATTCTCCCAAAACTCATCCAAATGCTCTCTAGCAAACTTCAGACGGGCCCGGACATGTACTGGCTTAAGCAGTGGGACACGTCTGGCACTGCAGGATCTGAGTCCATGGTGGCGTAGTGTTTTACTTATGGTAGGCCTTGTTACATTGGTCCCAGCTCTCTGCAGTTCATTCACTAGGTCCCCCCGCGTGGTTCTGGGATTTTTGCTCACCGTTCTTGTGATCATTCTGACCCCACGAGGTGGGATTTTGCGTGGAGCCCCAGATCGAGGGAGATTATCAGTGGTCTTGTATGTCTTCCATTTTCTAATTATTGCTCCCACTGTTGATTTCTTCACTCCAAGCTGGTTGGCTATTGCAGATTCAGTCTTCCCAGCCTGGTGCAGGGCTACAATTTTGTTTCTGGTGTCCTTTGACAGCTCTTTGGTCTTCACCATAGTGGAGTTTGGAGTCAGACTGTTTGAGGGTGTGCACAGGTGTCTTTTTATACTGATAACAAGTTTAAACAGGTGCCATTACTACAGGTAATGAGTGGAGGAAAGAGGAGACTCTTAAAGAAGAAGTTACAGGTCTGTGAGAGCCAGAAATCTTGATTGTTTGTTTCTGGCCAAATACTTATTTTCCACCATAAAATGCAAAAAAAATGTAAATAAAACAGACAATGTGATTTTCTGGATTTTTTTCTCAGTTTGTCTCCCATAGTTGAGGTCTACCTATGATGTAAATTACAGACGCCTCTCATCTTTTTAAGTGGTGGAACTTGCACTATTGCTGACTGACTAAATACTTTTTTGCCCCACTGTACCTGTTTGTCATCTCCTCCTGAATATAGTATGTACCTGTATGTCATCTCCTCCTGTATATAGTATATATCTGTGTGTCATCTCCTCCTGTATATAGTATATACCTGTGTGTCATCTCCCCTGTACATAGTATATATCTGTATGTCATCTCCTCCTGTATTAGACCGCGTTCACACGTTATTTGGTCAGTATTTTTACCTCAGTATTTGTAAGCTAAATTGGCAGCCTGATAAATCCCCAGCCAACAGGAAGCCCTCCCCCTGGCAGTATATATTAGCTCACACATACACATAATAGACAGGTCATGTGACTGACAGCTGCCGTATTTTCTCTTTGGTACATTTGTTGCTCTTGTAGTTTGTCTGCTTATTAATCAGATTTTTATTTTTGAAGGATAATACCAGACTTGTGTGTGTTTTAGGGCAAGTTTCATGTGTCAAGTTGTGGGTATTGAGTTGCGTGTGGCTACATGCATGTAGCAACATTTGTGAGATGAGTTTTGTGTGACGACATGCGTGTAGCAACTTTTTGTGTGTTGAGTTGCATGTGACAGGTTAGTGTAGCAAGTTGTGTGCAGCAAGTTTTGCGGATGGCGAGTTTTATGTGTGGTACCTTTTAAGTATGTGCAAGTTTTGTGTGAGGCAACTTTTGCATGTGTTGCAACTTTTGTGCATGTGGCAATTTTTCCGCATGTGCAAGTTTTGCATGTGGCGAGTTTTCCATGAGGTTAGTTTTGCACGTGTGGCGAGTTTTGCGTGAGCCTAGTTTTGCATGTGGCGAGTTTTGCTCGTGGCGAGTTTTGTGCGGCGACTTTTGTGTTTCGACTTTTATGTGGCGAGGTTGGTGTATGTGTGGTGAGATGTGTGCTGAGGGTGATATGTGTTCAAGCACGTGGTAGTGTGTGGTGCATTTTGTGTGTGTGTTCATATCCCCGTGTGTGGTGAGTATCCCATGTCGGGGCCCCATCTTAGCAACTGTACGGTATATACTCTTTGGCGCCATCGCTCTCATTCTTTAAGTCCCCCTTGTTCACATCTGGCAGCTGTCAATTTGCCTCCAACACTTTTCCTTTCACTTTTCCCCATTATGTAGATAGGGGCAAAATTGTTTGGTGAATTGGAAAGCGCAGGGTTAAAATTTCACCTCACAACATAGCCTATGACGCTCTCGGGGTCCAGACGTGTGACTGTGCAAAATTTTGTGGCTGTAGCTATGACGCCTCCAACACTTTTCCTTTCACTTTTTCCCCCATTATGTAGATAGGGGCAAAATTGTTTGGTGAATTGGAACGCGCAGGGTTAAAATTTCACCTCACAACATAGCCTATGACGCTCTCGGGGTCCAGACGTGTGACTGTGCAAAATTTTGTGGCTGTAGCTGCGATGGTGCAGATGCCAATCCCAGACATACATACACACACACACATTCAGCTTTATATATTAGATTGCACAGGATTTTTTCTTTAGCACTCCCTGCATGTTCTTTTACACATGTTTCCCATTGTTATGTGACACACATTTTTATATTATATATAGTCTTTTTATATACATATATATTTTTTATAATTGTATTTATATATATATATATATATATATATATATATATATATATATATATATATATATATATTTTTGTTTCACATAAATTGGTCCTTTGTATCATTTTTTTACATATGATCTTTCCTTTTTTTGGTACTTATATATATAAAAAAAAAAATTCTGTCCACTGGGGAATCCAGAGCATATATATTTTTTGACTTGACATGTGCTATTTGTATATTACATTATTTATATAGTGTGTGATATGTGCATATACATATAAATGTAAAAAACATACATATACACAGTTGTTTTATCTCCTTATTTTTTTTATAATTATTGCTGTTGCTATACAATAATAAAAATCATCTTTTTAAATATTATTCCCTGCCATCATCATTCTTTTTACTGGTTTTGGTCCATGTTTGGTGCACGTTCCTCCATGCTTTACAGTAGGAATGGTGTTCCTTTCATCATAGGCCTTGTTAACCTCTCTCCAAATGTAACGTTTATGATTGTGGCCAAAAAGTTCCATTTTGGTCTAATAACTCCAAATTACCTTGCTCCAGAACTTTTGAGGCTTGTCTCTGTGCTGTTTTGCGTATTGTAGGCGCGACACTTTGTGGCATTTGTGCAGTAATGGCTTTCTTCTGGCGACTCGACCACGCAGACCATTTTTCATCAAGTGCTTCCTTATTGTGCATCTTGAAACAGCCACACCGCTAGTTTTCAGAGAGTCCTGTATTTCAGCTGATGTTATTTGTGTGTTTTTCTTTGTATCCTGAAAAATTTTCCTGGCAGTTGTGGACGACATTTTTGTTGGTCTACCTGACAATGGTTTTGTTTATAGACTCCCTGATTTTCCATTTGTTAATCACAGTTTGAACGCTGCTGACTGGAATTATCAATTTCTTGGATATCTTTTGTATCCCTTTCCTGGTTTATACAGTTCAACTACCTTTTCCCGTAGATCCATTGACAATTGTTTTGATTTTTCCATGACTCACAATCCAGAAATGTCAGCGGCTGGATGAAAGATGCAAAAGTCTGTCTGGATCCCAGAAACTCATTCAGCTTTTATGCCCACACACTGATTACAAGCAAACAAGTCACAGGTGAGGAGGTTACCTTTAGTAGCCATTCAAACCCATTTGTGTCAACTTCTGTGACCTATCAGGCCAAAATCACCAGGGTATGTGAAATTTTGATCAGGGTCATTTGGATGTTTTGGGTTGTCATTACGATTTAAAAAGAGAAAACACAGTAGTTTGACAATAAATGGCTTCACCCAACCACTAACCAAGAGTGGAGAAAGTGTTGGTGTTATCATTCATATTTTGGAAAAAGGCCAAGAAAACAAAAATTCAGCTGGGGTATGTAAACCTTTGAGCACAACTGTGTATTATATATATATATTTTTTTTAATCTAAAATAAAAGTTCTTTGGAAATTGTCTAGTCTCCCTTTGCCTCTGCTTTGGGTAGCGTTTTTTTTTTTAGTGCGTTGTTTATATTTTAATTAGAGAAGGCTCTTGTCCCATAGAAATAGGTTCCTCAGGCTATGTTTTTTATAAAAATGTACTGTCAAAATACAGTATGGATATGCTTGTTTCAAGTTAAAGAGAAATGATTATATAGCAAACATCATAAATGGGAGCTAAGATTTTTAACAGGAATGTTCGTGTATTTTCAATTTAAGAATAATATAAAGAAATAAACATAAGTAAATATGCAGGCATTAAAGCCCATGGGAAACACTTATCAGAACTACAGTACTGAAAATGTAGTTACCCTTTAATGATTTTAGCAATCTTTGTATGAAAAAATAGTCTCGTACTCACCTTAACAGAAAAGATAAGTGCAATAAGTCCAAGGCAGCAGAAGTTCATGTAGAAAAAGTTAAGTATGGACCAGATTACATGATCTCTTACAGGAGGTTGATCAGATATTATGGTCACCTTGGTGGACTCAAGTTGAATGTTGGCGCCTTTCAGAGGGATCATTTCTACCTTCAACGATTCATCGCCTTCATTGACATCGCAGAAAACAGATAACGGATTCTCAAGATGTTGGGTGGAAATATTTTCCTTGGTTTCCATTTTCTCTGAGAGAAAGAACAGCTGTTGGGGATGCTGCTGAGGAAGATATGGGAGGGAAAATAAACGAAAAGGGTGGAACAACGCGTGACGGGTTATTTTGCTTTACTTTTTGGATTTAACACCCAACAATTTACACGTGAACTCATTCCTGACTTAGATCCCTGGTAACCAGATCAGAAAGACATCATTGTGAAATGGTGTAAAGGGTAAAAGATAAGCTAATGAAAGATTTTAAGGTAGTGAAAAGCAAACAATAGGTAGATTATTAATAGATGAAAGGTAATGGCTGTCAGTGCATTTACACTACCATGGCTGGGGTGTACAAACTATAGAGCGATGTTCTTACTAAACTCTCTGACAAGGTAGTTGGTCCACATTGAAGACAAATGATCATATCTTAGATTCTTACACATATCAATTATCATAGCAGAGATGTCACTGTTATTAGCAGGGATGGACAGACATATGGGAAGGGAAATAATACGGAGGATCAATGCACTATCTGGGAGTCGCCATGCCCTTGGTGTATAAGAGTCTAAAGATGGGTTTACATTTGCACATTTGACAGCTTTAGGCTATGTTCACATGTCCAGTAGTGATCCATTAGAATGAATCCAGCAGCAATCCATTGGCAAAAAAGTTGTGCAGACACAACTTTTTAGTCTGTTTTTAAATAACTGATCTCTACTGGATCCGTATTTTTTAAAACTAAAGTCTATAGAAAATAGATCAGTTTATCAGCCATCCGTTTTTCTTTCATTTGTAACAGATCAGTTTTTTGCTTACTGGATTCAGTAAGTGTGCACAACTTTCTTACCAATGGATTGCTGCTGGATCCGTTCTAACTGATCACTATTGGACATGTGAACATAGGCTTAAGCGACCACTAATCAGTAAATATTTATCGATCAGCAGTCTTTTAATCGCCTTTCACACGTTGTTCTTAGCAGAGCAGGTCGTGTTTTGTGGCTACCAAAAGATAGTTTCATCAGATAAACATGTATTGTTCTAATTTATAGGGTGATTGACAACCTGTTTAGACCACAAGGTTATCATGGACGATTGTTCCAAGAACTGCCTGTGGATGATTATCTTCATTATAATGAGGGCAAATTGGGCTCCTGCCCGGAGCCCGAGGCTCCGGGGGTGGGGGCATGGCTGAATTGTTCTCATTATAATGTTGTGTGCCATCGGTGGTGCACATATCCCGGCAGGGTAGATGATAAGGGCGGATGTATAGCCAAGGCAGCTGCCACACCAGGGCCTGGAGTTGGAGGAAGCCCTTACAGGGCGGCAAATATTGAGGGCAATTTGGCCTATTTCTCAGAGTTCCAGGCTCCTCCGGAGCCTGTGGCCAGATTACCCTCATCATTTGCTGCATAGCCAGGCAGGGAGCAATCCTGCAGCTCCACTGCCTACAAAAGAAAATGACAGTGGAGATACAGGATCCAGTCCTCAGCTTCCTGCATTGCTTTCTCAGTGACACAGATATACATGGCTTGATGACTCAGCATTCAGCAGTGCATGCCTATGTTATTTAGAAAGTTGCCAAGCACGAAGAAGGAAGCAATGTTGCAGGGAAATGGATGGAGAGGTGGGTGTTTTTCCCCCCAATACACTGTGGAGGAAAGTCATTTGAGTGGGGAGGGGACAATGATGGGCATGGGGAGAGGACAATGATGGAAGTGGGGGAAAAGACAATGATGGGATGTTGGGAGAGGACAATGATGGGAGTAGGGAGAGGGCAATGATGGGAGTCAGGACAGGGCAATTATGAGAGTGAGGAGAGGACAATGATGGGAGTGGGGAGAGGGCAATGATGGGAGTCAGGAGATGGCAGTGATGGAAGTAAGGAGAGGACAATGGTGGGAGTGGGGAGAGGGCAATGATGGAAGTGGGGAGAGGGCAATGATATGAGTGGGGAGAGGACAATGATGGGAGTGGGGAGAGAACAATGATGGATGTGGGGAAAAGACAATGATGGGATGTGGGGAGAGGACAATGATGGGATGTGGGAAGAGGACAATGAAGGGATGTGGAAAGAGGACAATGATGGGAGTCAGGACAGGACAATGATGGGAGTGGGGAGAGGGCAATGATGGGAGTCGGGGAGGACAATGATGGAAGTGGGGAGAGGACAATGATGGGAGTGGGGAGAGGACAATGGTGGGAGTGGGGAGAGGGCAATGATGGAAGTTGGGAGAGGGCAATGATAGGAGTCGGGAGAATGCAATGATGGGAGTGGGGAGAGGACAATGATGGAAGTGGGGAAAAGACAATGATGGGATGTGGGGAGAGGACAATGATGGGATGTGGGGAGAGAACAATGATGGGAGTGGGGAGATGGCAATGATGGGAGCGAGGAGAGGACAATGATGGAAGCGAGGAGAGGACAATGATGGAATGTAGGAAGAGGATTGTACAAAAGCGGGGTCTATAGTTTACTAAAACCAAATATCTTAGTGGCAACAGCGGGTTTAGTGTATATATAAATCTTAACCTTCATTAACCCTTAAAATCACTTACTAAAGTGCAAAAAACATGTGCAATAAAGGGCTGATGCAAATGACAACAGCAAAAAAACTAACAAACAATGTGCAACTAATATATTCTATGACCGCCACAGTCGCATGGCAATCTATGCATCACCACACTATTTTCTAATTTGTGGTTAATTTACTTCACCATTTCTATATTCCATATAAAAGATGGTTCCCACCTTCCTTGTGGGTAATATATCTTATGGAGGTAATTTTTTAACTCTCTCTCCCAATCTTAGTCTTACCCCAAGTTATTCTTACCTCCTGACTAAGACAAACGTTGAAACTCGCGTCCTTGGGATAGCAGCTAGATCCTCATTGTCACTGCTCCTCACAGATAATTAACCCTTTCCTCACATGGTACCTTAGCAGATGATGAGTATTTTTCTCATCAATGATACTCAATGATATTGATACTATATTATAGGTCTGTTGTTTACACCCTATCTAGGCTATAATATTTGCACATGCATTTTATTTTCTATCCTATTTTATTATCACTTTATCCCTATTCCCTTCAATTCACTTTTTATGTTTTTTTCTTTGAGGATCCATATTGTCCATTTCATACAATGATATAGCAGTATTAAACTTAGTATATTTATTTTAGTATCAAATTTCAACTTATCTTGTGCTGCTTGATTTTCTATCATATTATAACCTCATTCAGCACCCATTGTATTGCGTCCCCTTCTTAGTCCCTGTGTATTTGTTTCCACCCTTACCTTACAATGTTATATATTTTTTTATATATATTTTATATTTTGTATTAATAAAATATATATCTTTTAACAAATAGGCAGCAAATTCAGTTATTTTCCTTCGTTTTTTATTTATGCTGCCGATATGCCTCTCCATATCTCCATGTTACACATCTAATGGCACATATGGTATTATCCCACATTATATACAGAAACATATATATTTTTGCTTTCTTGATTTCTTTTCATGTGTGTTGTTTTTTGAGTCTGAAATTAATACCCCAAGTTATTCTGGCAGATTTTGTAATTACACTCTATGAAATCCAGACACAGATAACATATGGAGGGTGTCTTTTAAAAACCTCCTTTAATACTACATAAACTTCGCAAAGTGCTATTGTTATGTATTACTAGATGGTTGCCCGATTCTAACGCATCGGGTATTCTAGAATATGTATGTCCACGTAATATATTGCCCAGCCACGTAGTAGATTGCTCAGCCACATAGTATATTGTCCAGCCACGTAGCAGATTGCCCAGTTACATTTTATATTGCCCAGTTACATAGTATACAGCAGAGCCACATAGTATATTGCCCAGTTACGTAGTATATTGCCCAGTGACGTAGTATATTGCCCAGTGACGTAGTATATTGCCCAGTGACGTAGTATACAGCACAGAGCCACGTAGCATATTGCACAGCCCATGTAGTATATTGCCCAGCTATGAAGTATATTGCCCAGCCACATATGACACAGGTTAAAAAAATAAAAAATAACATGTACTCACCTTCCGCAGGCGCGTTGTAGCACTGTCGCCTGTGTGGGGTGCAGGCGGCATCTTCCGGTCCAAGGGTGTGCTGACGTTGCGGTCACGTGACCATGTCGTGGTCACATGACCATGACGTCACGGCAGGTCCTTTCCACGCAGGCGCGCAGGACTTGTGATGACGTCGCGGTCACATGACCGTGACGTCATGACAGGTCCTTCTGCCAGACCATCCGTGCCGGTTGCATCGCGAGGAGGGGGAAAGGCGGCGTGGGTGAGTATATAATCATTTTTTATTTTTTTAATTATTTTTAACATTCGATGTTTTTACTATTGGCGCTGCATAGCTGCGTCAATAGTAAAAAACTTGGTCACACAGAGTTAATAGCAGCGGTAACGGACTGCATTACACCGCGGCATAACGCGGTCTGTTACTGCTGCCATTAACCCTGTGTGAGGGCAGACTGGAGGGGAGTATGCGGGCGCCGGGCAGTGAGTGCAGGGAGTGAGGAGCGGCCATTTTCTTCCGGACTGTGCGCGTCGCTGATTGGTCGCGGCAGCCATGACAGGCAGCTGCCGACACCAATCAGCGAACGAATAACCGTTACAGACAGACAGACGGACAGACGGAAGTACCCCTTAGACAATTATATAGTAGAAGAGTGGCAGTACACAAAGTTAGCAATAAACTCAGCAAGCAAATGCAAGAAAGGAAAAAACAGTTCCGTTCCTATGTATGAAATTTATCCCAAATGACAGCCTGAATACATCCATGCGGCTCTGAAAGAGACTCCTTTAAAGGCATACGTTCTAGTTGCTATCATACAGATTTTGATTGATAATAGCAGTTTATGCTCATCTGAAGTTCTGGATATATGCATCGGCTGTATCAGTATCCCTGCCATATGGTCCTCTTCATGCATAATGTCTCCCGAAGCGTTTCATCATGTTAAGAATCATCAGGGGATCGTGACATCTATCCTATGCCAAGGTGAGCATTGCTAGAGTTCTATTAAGCTTACTTGCCTTATATTGAATGGTCGCCGGTATTACATCCCGCATGTTTCTGGACGCCGATAACGACACTTCTGGTTGTTTGAACGCATGCACCATGTTGTGAGACGCAAACATCACTTCCGGTTATTGGAACGCAGCCACAGTATAATGGTCCAATGTGTCACATCCGGTGTTCGGCGTCTTGTGTTATTATACCGCCTCTTGTATAGGGATGAGCGTATGGCTCGTTCTCTGTTGTTAAGGCATCATTTACCTATAGAGAGCTTATTGGTCAAGTGGATTGCCACTTATTATATTTACCCATAATCTGGGTAATTTTATCCTTGGCCTTTCCGGATAAGTACAGGTTTAATTTATAATCCAACAAAATCTTATACCTTCATGGACAAAGGCCTATTTAAAGCTTTATTCAGCATCACAGACACTCAGATAAAGTACAACCATAGTAGAAATATTTTGCTTATTTAGACAATAATGTGGAGGGACATCTGTCTCTCTATATATTGTTTGTATTTTATTGTTTCCATAAGTCATGACACAATGGGCCTCCCATAAATGGTAGTAGGAAAATATAGAAAAAGGGTAACACTAAATTCCATCCCTACATAGGCCCTCACTATGACGTATCCAGCCTAACGCGGAGGTTGGCACCCTATATCCTGCGCAGTTGCGCCCCACTTGACGGCGTCTGTCCCTGTTCTTTAATGACCCTACTGTGGACCTATCACTATAGGAAGGAAGAAAAGTTCAGTTGTTCATTGAGGCCAATTGGTGTTATGGTTTGTAGATGAAATATCCACCTACTTTCTTTTTGTAGAATGCATTTGTCCCAATCACATCCTCTCTGAGACTGATAGATTCTATCGATTCCCATATAACAACTTTCAGATTCCCATGATGTATCTTGTTTTGTCATATTGGAAAATCCAAGTATGTCCCATGCGCAGCTTCTGGGCTGACGAGTGCAAATTTGCCCCCAGTATTTGCTGATAATCTGCTGCATTGATCTTTCCTTCAACTTTGGCCAAGTTTCCTGTGCCTTTGTAACTCACACATCCCCAAAACATCAGCGATCCACCTCCGTGCTTTACAGTAGGAATGGTGTTCCTTTCATTATAGGCCTTGATGACCTCTCCAAATGTAACATTTTTGGTTGCAGCCAAAAAGTTCAATTTTGGTCTCCTCACTTCAAATTACCTTGTTCTAGAAGCTTTGAGGCTTGTCTATGTACCGTTTTGCGTATTGTAGGCAAGATATTGTCATGCTCGTGCCCAGACTGGTTGGCACGGGCGTGCGGGGAAGTGGCCCCACTGTGCCACAGACCAGACTACCCTGGAAGGGGCGTAACTAAGTAGCTTCCTTGGTATTCGCTGGAGCCTCTGATGGTGAGGTCAGATTTGTGCGCAGGAAGCTACCAGGTGCTACTCCAGGGTGGAGTCTGGCTGTGGATGCTGATCCCACCGGAGAACGGAACATAGACAGGCAAGCGGGCACAGATGGCACTCTGGCAGACAGGTGGGCATGGCTGGGACATAGGCAGGCAGATGGGTACAACAGAGACACTGGCAGGCAGGCGGGCACGGCTGGCTCTCTGGTAGGCAGGCAGATACGGCTGGCTCTCTAGCAGGACAGGCGGACAAGGCTGGTAGACTGGAAGAACCAGTAGGGACCGGTTTGCAGGCAGGTATGTAAAACAGGTAAGAACCTGTTCAGACAGGAGAACTTAAGAATAGGTAGAGAAAGACCGCAAGAGCGGATGCACAGCGAAAGCACAGGAGCTAGAGCCAAAAACAGAGACGCAGGAGGTGGAGCCAAGTGCAGAAATGCAGGAGGCGGAGCCAAGAGCAGGAGGCGGAGCCAAGTGCAGAAACGCAGAAGACGGAGCCAAGAGCAGGAGGTGGAGCCACGTGCAGAATCACAGGAGGTGGAGCCAAGAGCAGCAGGTGAAGCCACATGCAGAAATCCAGGAGGCGGAGCCAAGAGCAGGAGGTGGAGCCAAGAGCAAGAGATGTAGAACCACAAGGAGCGGAGCCAGGTAGAACTGCAAGGAGCAGAACCGCAAGGAGCAGAACCGCAGAGCGAGAGCTGAGTGGAGCCGTAGAGCAAAGCCACAGAGTGCAGAGCTGAGAGCAGAACAAGGTCACAGAATGCAGAGCAAGGAGCAAAGCAAGGTCACAGAGAGCAGAGCCAAAAGCAGAGCAAAGCAAGACACAGAGTACGCACAGCAGGGAAAGGAAACCAAGGCAGGGTTAAAATGGACACAGGAACAGGCTAAGACAAAGTCAGGAACAGGACAAGGCTCAGAGACATGGACATAAGAGTAACAGAGACAGGGCCTGGCACCTCAGCAGCTAAGAACTGACTGAGGGAGTAAGTTGCACAGGCCCCCACCAATGGGTGGGGAAGTCTTAAATACAGGAAGCCTCATGGCAATTGGCCGGGGACACCTTAGCAAGGTGCACACAGTCTCAATAAGACACAGGAGTTGCTGGCGCCACCCCCCTATGCACACAGACAGAGCATGCACAGAGCAAGCAGCAGACATGAGACACACAGCATGGAGCTGGCAGCAGAGAGAAGTCACAAGATGGCCCAGAGAAGTGAGTGAGTTGAGTATAATGCAGGTGGGGGATGGGAGGTCATGCAGTGATGCCAGAAGGGTTGTTACAGATACCTTTGTGGCATTTGCCCATTAATGGCTCTCTTCTGGCAACATGACCATGCAGCCCATTTTTCTTCAAGTGCCTCCTTAGTGTGCATCTTGCAACACCTACATCGCTAGTTTTCACAGATTCCAGTATTTCAGCTAATGTTATTTGTGGGTTTTTCTTTGCATCGCAAACAATTTTCCTGGCAGTTATGGATGCCATTTTTGTTGGTCTACCTGACCCTGGTTTTGTTTTAACAGAAAAAAAGGCAGGATGAGTCCAGCTGATAAAAAAGCTTGACTTTATCCAAAATCGTAAAAAATAGTGACATGGCACCCATATGTGCAGCTACGCGTTTCGAACACCAGCTGTGCTCTTTGTCAAAGCTGCAATGCACACAACTAACCCACAATTTAAAAAATGTTCAATAAACCACACCTCTCAAAAGAAAGAAAAAAAAATCAAGTGAAATAAAACCAACAACAGAAGTTTAAAATCGCAACAATATATATAAAAGACAAGGAACAAATACCACCGCATCATGACCAGACCACATATTACCACCACATAGTGACTGAATACTACAATACTGATCAGTAATAAAAAAAAACCCCACAATACTATCACCCTCAGTGCCATTATACACAGGACATCTGTAATTAGTTATCAGTGTCTGTCTACAGGTAATACAGTGATCACCAGTGACATTATACACAGGAGCTCTGTATATAATGTATAGGTAATAAAGTGATCACTGGTGTCATTGTACACAGGACCTCTGTATATAGTATACAGTGTATAGTGTCAGTGTATAGGTAACAGTGACTCACCAGTGACGTCTCTAGGTGAAGTCCTTCATCTTTCATCCAGCACAGACCGCCATCACTTCATCCAGCCAGGACTCGTCTCTGCAGGAAATAACACTGTTATCTCGAGTTCCGCTTGTAGAACACATTGCTTAATTTTCCCAGCCTCTACATTACACCACATGAAGAAGGCAACATAGTATCACTCTACACAGTAACAGGACCGCCCCCCATTTAAAACAGTATACTCAAAAAATAAAATAAATACATCACTGCAATAATAATATCCCTTAATTAGCCCCTATGGTAATATTCGCCATCCTAGCCCCCGTGTGTCTCATTCCAGGCTCCAGCCATATGTTCTCCCATCCTGCCCTCATGAGTATCCATTCTGCCCCATATGATCTCCCCATCCTGCCCCATCTGTCTCCATCGTATCCATCCTGCCCCATCTGTCTCCATTTTGCCCCATCTGTGTCCAGCACTCTGCCCCATCTGTTTCCAATCCTGCCCCATCTGTGTCCAGCACTCTGCCCCATCTGTTTCCAATCCTGCCCCATCTCTGTCCAGCACTCTGCTCCATCTCTGTCCAGCACTCTGCCCCATCTCTGTCCAGCACTCTGCCCCATCTCTGTCCAGCACTCTGCCCCATCTCTGTCCAGCACTCTGCCCCATCTCCGTCCAGCACTCTGCCCCATCTCGGTCCAGCTTTTTGCCTCTGTGTCCAGCGTTCTTCCCTGGGCCCCCCCGGATCGCCGCTCTCTAGAAAAAAAAAAAAAAGTTCTTCTCACCTGGCCGTGCTCCTGCGGCGGGCGAAGATCTCTGTCTCCACGCAGCTGCAGCATGCACTCGCAGGCGGCCGACAATGATGTCAGATGCCGGTGACACGCACGCACGCTGCGGCTGACGTCAGCTGCCAGCCTCAGATTGGCTGGCGGCTGTTAACTATTGATGTGCGGGCCCGCGGACCCGCACGTCAATAGCTTTAAACAGCTGCAGCGTCGGCGCTAAGGGCCCGGTTAGCCTGCGGCTGCCGGTAGGGGCCCGGTGAGCAGATGAGACGGGGCCCGATGCGGGCCCCCTCTGCCCACCAGGCCCCATACGTCAGTCACGGCCGTCATGCCCTGATGGCGGCCCTGCCCGAGCGTCGCCCCTCCTCCGCGTTGCCACCTGGTCTGCTTAGGTTCTTAGGTTGGGCAGCCAACTTGGAATTGACTGTTCTGCCGGTCTCTGAAGTAAAGCGTAGAGTCTATTACTCCCTCGGTGTTCCGGCTACCGGATCTGCGCTCAGTGGGAGGCAGCCTGCTTCTAGCTGGTCTCCCACTGGTGTTTTACTCCTGTTGCTACGACTTCTGTGCTCACTCACTACGGCACACTTCCTTTCTTGTCCTTTCTTAGGAGTCTGCCGCATGGGTTGCAGGCGCAGCTCCGTGTCCTTCTTTCCTTCCTGGGCCGAGCCCAGTCTTCTCCTCTCCTGCTGACTAGCTCCTTCTCCCTCCAGTCAGAACTGCCTCACTTCCTAACCAAACCCCCAGTTTTACCCAAGTGTGAGGAATGGCCTAATAGATAGAACCCTTAGCTCCCCTTGGTGGCCGGCGTGTGAAGTGTGTGTGTGGCTGTGATACCTGGCAGGGTGAGCTCCTTTGGTGCCATCAGACGTAACATCGCTCCCCCTGGTGGAAGAACGACATTACTGCAATGACCAGGACTCTGGGGCGCTGCATATGTCTATCCTGGTTGGTAGAACGTGGGTTAGAGAGAATGTTACCCACAGTCTGGGCTCTTTTTGCAACAGCCGCACTACCCGAACTTAGTACTTTGGACAAAATACTGTCCTCTTCCAAAATTGGAAGATATTTGTAAAAAATTCTCTTGATATCCAAAAATTGGGCACTATATTGTAAAGAAAGAACGGGTTTATTGTCCTACTTTATTGCCTTGCATAAAGTGTTATCTAATAAATCATGACGATTTTTCTGTCCCACAATTTTTTTCGCCCTATTTAGCATCCAGGCAGGGTAACCTCTATTTCTCAATTTATTCCAGCAGTCCAGAAATTGACCCTTTAAGGCTACTTTCACACATCCGTTTTTTTGCATCAGGCACAATCCGGCGAATGTTGGAAAAACCGGATCCGGCACAGATTGTGAAAAACTGATGCAACGGATCCGTTTTTTCAACGGATCCAGCTAGCATATCTAGATTATTGGATAAAAAAAAAATTTGGAGCATGCTCAGTTTAAAAAAAACTGGAATCCAGCACCGGAATCTGTCATTTTCCAGATCTGGCACCTTCCAGCTCCCATGGGCTTCTATTCTAGCAAACAGCCGGAAGCGCCGGATCCGGCGCTTCCGGCTTCTTTGCCGGAGACAAAAAACGTTGCTATGGACGTTTTTTCAAGAAACCAGAAACAGCAGATTTGCAAGGTCATCCGATGCAATCCACCACTAATACAAGTCTATGGGGAAAAAAACGGATCCGGCGGCAACATTTGCCGGATCCGTTTTTATTTTAAATTAGCCAAAGTGAGCCTGATGCCGAAAACCTGATGTGTGAAAGTAGCCTTATTTATCATCCTCACTACAATTTCGTTTAATGCAGGGGTACTCACCCACAGGTATTGTTCTTACTATGTGCTTGGGTTGACTACTGGACGCATGTAGTATACTGTTACCAGACAAAGGTTTAGAGAATGTACAAGTGGTAATTTTGTTGTTCAAACCACTTAATTGAAGATCTAATAAAGAAATCAAGGATTTGTGGGAAACCGATGTAAAGGATAAATTAAAAGGATTATCATTCATGTATTGTACAAAATCAGGTATTAGTGACATATCACCCTTCCAAATGAACAGTAGATCATCAATGAATCTACCATACCAAAAGAGTTTTGATGAACAAGGATTAGTAAAAACAAACAAGTAATTTAATTCCCATGTTCTGTCCTCACTAAATGAGGCAGGCTCATATGTAGCTATACGGGCATCTAAACCGCTAAACTGGAGTCCAATAAGGAGACTGTGGTTGAGTCTGTGCTTTTATTGAACATAGTAGTATATTGATGTGGTGAAACTGTAAACAATTATATACATACAATTAGTGCATGGTACAGCAGAAATACATACTACACATGTTGTACATTATGCATGAACATTTACAAGGCTAGTGACTGAAATAGGAGTACAACTGACTAAGCTAGGCTAATATTAGAGCAGAAATTACCCACAGAAAGCATAAAGACATACCGGCAATGCAATCGCAAGGGTGATGAAGTGAAAGCGTCTATCTTTGAAAGTAGACTGAAGGAAATGTAGGGAGATGGAGGCTGAGCTACCATAATGCATTGCAAAAAGGGAGAGGAGAATCAGACATGGAAAATAGAAAAAGCAGAAAATAGAACTGGGAACATGACTATGACAGCTAGAGGGAGCCAAAACACTGTAGACAAATAAAGACATGAATATATGAGTTCCTGTATATTATACCAGCGACAGAACTGCAAACTATGCAAACAGATAATCAGACGTAACAAATTAGATGGCGGAGACAGAACACTCCCCGTCTGGCATCAATGGATGTCACTACTGCTTTCTTCTGAAGGCAACAATAGGACCAGTTCAGATACTGGTCTGAAAAATGTCTTAGGTTCAATCCCTTTGGTCATCCTTAGCTCAACTTTGCGGACGTTGCCGTCCTTGCTCGGGAATGTTGTGGTAACTAGACCAAGTGGCCACTGATTCCGGTGAATTTGACAGTCTTTCACAAGAACAAGGTCACCTATGCTCAGATTAGACTTAGTAGATTGCCACTTCATCTGTGGCTGCAGGGTAGACAAATATTGTTTGCGCCACCTGTCCTAGAAAATATTTGCAAGACTTTGTACCTGTCTCCATTGGTGCTTGTAGAGGTCCTTAGCATTGAATCCTCCTGGAGGGGCACTGGACAGTCCCGTTTTCTGGGTAAGGAGAGTAGCTGGAGTCAATAACAAGGGCTTGTCAGGGTCGTTAGGAACTGGAACCAAGGGTCTTGCAGTGATTATAGCTGCAGCTTCTGCCATGAAGGTGATTAGGCTTTCGTGGGTAAGCCTCGCTGCTCCTTTACATTTTTCCATGTGACAAGTTCTGGTGGTTCTGAATGAGCGAGCTATATGAGTCAGGCAGGTATTGGCTCGAATAAATGACTTCCAACTTGAGAATCTGTCGAACCTGCAAGATCCAAGCTGGATAACAGAGGTCATTGTATGAAGTGTAGACACCTGAGGGCAGATTTCAGCATCTGAGTCCTCTCCTACTAGTTCAAAGGTGTCTGGAAAGCACGATTGGTAGCACTCTTTTATTGACATAAACATAGAATAGCCTGGTTTCGTTGTGGATATATCCTAGGACTACTTTGCTGTCTGAGCAGCACTTGGCCTGTGTCAGGTCGATATCCATTTCAGATGTGATGAACTCCGCTAACTCAAAGGCTAAGATTATGGCACAAAGCTCTAACCTGGGTAGAGTGTGCTCTGGTTGCGGTGCGAGTTTGGCCTTCCCCATAATGAACCAAATGTGGCACTGATATTTGGAGTCTACAGTTTTGAGGTAGGCAACAGCGGCAATCGCTTTGACGGAAGCATCTGAAAATACGTACAGTCTTTGGCTTTGTATTTAAGTAGATGGCACAGGGGTATATGGTCTTGGCACGTTCAGGTTGGAGAGGGCTGCGAACAAGTTATTCCACCCTTCCCACTGGATCCTCTTATCAGGTGGCAGAGGTGCATCTCAGTCAGATGTTTCCCTAGTTAAGTCTCTTAGTAGGGCTTTGCCTTGTATAGTAACAGGAGCTGCAAAACCAAAGGGATCGTACAGACTGTTGATGGTAGACAGGACACCTCTATGTGTGAAAGGCCTTTCTTCCTGGCTGACCTAAAAGGTGAAAGTGTCTGACTGTAGATTCCAGAGAAGCCCGAGGCTGCAGTTGCATTGGTGCAGGGTCTGACCCCAGGTCCAGGTCTCTGAGACCATTACATAAGTCATAGTAACATAGTAACATAGTTAGTAAGGCCGAAAAAAGACATTTGTCCATCCAGTTCAGCCTATATTCCATCATAATAAATCCCCAGATCTACGTCCTTCTACAGAACCTAATTGTATGATACAATATTGTTCTGCTCCAGGAAGACATCCAGGCCTCTCTTGAACCCCTCGACTGAGTTCGCCATCACCAACTCCTCAGGCAAGCAATTCCAGATTCTCACTGCCCTAACAGTAAAGAATCCTCTTCTATGTTGGTGGAAAAACCTTCTCTCCTCCAGACGCAAAGAATGCCCCCTTGTGCCCGTCACCTTCCTTGGTATAAACAGATCCTCAGCGAGATATTTGTATTGTCCCCTTATATACTTATACATGGTTATTAGATCGCCCCTCAGTCGTCTTTTTTCTAGACTAAATAATCCTAATTTCGCTAATCTATCTGGGTATTGTAGTTCTCCCATCCCCTTTATTAATTTTGTTGCCCTCCTTTGTACTCTCTCTAGTTCCATTATATCCTTCCTGAGCACCGGTGCCCTGAGAAGGGAATGCTTCTGTTCTGTCCTCACTAAATGAGGCAGGCTCATACGTCGTTATACAGTCAGCTAAACCGCTATACCGGGATCCAATAAGGAGACTGTGGTTGAGTCTGTGCTTTATTAAACGTAGTGGTATATTGATGCGGTGAAACTGTGAACAATGATATACATAGAATCAGTGCATGGCATAGAACAGATACATAATACACATGATATACATTATGCATAACATTTAGAAAGCTAGTGAATAAACTGGGAGTACAACTGGTTAAACTAAGCTAATATAGAGCAGGAATATCTATATGAAGCATAAAGACATACCGGCAATGCAATCGCAAGGGGGATGAAGTGAAGCGTCTTTCCTTGAAGGCAAATTGAAGAAAGTGAAAGGAAAAATGGAGGGAAATGGAGGCTGAGCTACCATAATGCATTGCAAAGGAGGAGGAGAATCAGACATGGATAATACGGACGTGGTATATCTCGATTTTTCCAAAGCGTTTGATACCGTGCCGCACAAGAGGTTGGTACACAAAATGAGAATGCTTGGTCTGGGGGAAAATGTGTGTAAATGGGTTAGTAACTGGCTTAGTGATAGAAAGCAGAGGGTGGTTATAAATGGTATAGTCTCTAACTGGGTCGCTGTGACCAGTGGGGTACCGCAGGGGTCAGTATTGGGACCTGTTCTCTTCAACATATTCATTAATGATCTGGTAGAAGGTTTACACAGTAAAATATCGATATTTGCAGATGATACAAAACTATGTAAAGCAGTTAATACAAGAGAAGATAGTATTCTGCTACAGATGGATCTGGATAAGTTGGAAACTTGGGCTGAAAGGTGGCAGATGAGGTTTAACAATGATAAATGTAAGGTTATACACATGGGAAGAGGGAATCAATATCACCATTACACACTGAACGGGAAACCACTGGGTAAATCTGACAGGGAGAAGGACTTGGGGATCCTAGTTAATGATAAACTTACCTGGAGCAGCCAGTGCCAGGCAGCAGCTGCCAAGGCAAACAGGATCATGGGGTGCATTAAAAGAGGTCTGGATACACATGATGAGAGCATTATACTGCCTCTGTACAAATCCCTAGTTAGACCGCACATGGAGTACTGTGTCCAGTTTTGGGCACCGGTGCTCAGGAAGGATATAATGGAACTAGAGAGAGTACAAAGGAGGGCAACAAAATTAATAAAGGGGATGGGAGAACTACAATACCCAGATAGATTAGCGAAATTAGGATTATTTAGTCTAGAAAAAAGACGACTGAGGGGCGATCTAATAACCATGTATAAGTATATAAGGGGACAATACAAATATCTCGCTGAGGATCTGTTTATACCAAGGAAGGTGACGGGCACAAGGGGGCATTCTTTGCGTCTGGAGGAGAGAAGGTTTTTCCACCAACATAGAAGAGGATTCTTTACTGTTAGGGCAGTGAGAATCTGGAATTGCTTGCCTGAGGAGGTGGTGAAGGCGAACTCAGTCGAGGGGTTCAAGAGACGCCTGGATGTCTTCCTGGAGCAGAACAATATTGTATCATACAATTATTAGGTTCTGTAGAAGGACGTAGATCTGGGTATTTATTATGATGGAATATAGGCTGAACTGGATGGACAAATGTCTTTTTTCGGCCTTACTATGTTACTATGTTACTATGTAATACAAAAACAAGATTGAACTGCCAACATAACTCTGACCGCTAGAGGGAGCCAAAGCATCACAGATGAATAAAGGCATGAATATATCAATACTGTATACTGAGGAAACTGCAATTATGCAAGCAAATAATCAGGGTAACAATATTAGATGGCGGAGACAGAACACTCCCCGTCTGGCATCAACGGATGTCACTACTCCTTTCTTCCGAAGGCAACAATAGGACCAGTTCAGATACCGGTCTGGAAAATGTCTTAGGTTCATTCCCTTTGGTCATCCTTAGCTCAACTTTGCGGACGTTGCTGTCCTTGCTCGGGAACGTTGCGGTAACTAGGCCAAGTGGCCACTGGTTCCGATGAATTTGACAGTCTTTCACAAGAACAAGGTCACCTATGTTCAGATTAGGTTTAGTAGATTGCCACTTCGTCCGTGGCTGCAGGGTAGACAAATATTGTTTGCGCCACCTGTCCCAGAAAGTATTTGCAAGACTTTGTACCTGTCTCCATTGGCGCTTGTAGAGGTCCTTCGCGTCGAATCCTCCTGGAGGGGCACTGGACAGTCCTGTTTTCTGGGTAAGTAAAGTAGCTGGAGTCAATAACAAGGGCTCCTCAGGGTCGTTAGGAACTGGAACCAGGGGTCTTGCATTGATTATAGCTGCAGCTTCAGCCATGAAGGTGATTAGGCTTTCGTGGGTAAGCCTCGCTGCTCCTTTAGATTTTTCCATGTCACAAGTTCTGGTAGCCATGAATGAGCGAGCTATATGTGTCAGGCAGGTAATAGCTCGAGTAAGTGACTTCCAACTTGAGAATCTGTCGAACCTGCAAGATCCAAGCTGGATAACAGAGGTCATTGTATGTAGTGTAGACACCTGAGGGCGGATTTCAGCATCTGAGTCCTCTCCTACAAGTTCGAAGGTGTCTGGAAAACATTCCTCAATGTACAATAGATTTGGTCCAGAGAGCCACGTTGTGCTTCCTAGTCGACTTGCGTCAACTGCTCTAGTTGCATGATCTGCGGGATTCTGGTCTGTGGGTATGTAATGCCACTGCTGTGGGTGAACTGATCTCCTGATTCGTAGCACTCTGTTATTGACATAAACGTAGAATCGCCTGGTTTCGTTGTGGATATATCCCAGGACTACTTTGCTGTCTGAGTAGAACTTGGCTTGTGTCAGGTCGATATCCATTTCGGATGCGATGAACTCCGCTAACTCAATGGCTAAGACTGCGGCACAAAGCTCTAACCTGGGTATAGTGTGCTCTGGTTGTGGTGCGAGTTTGGCCTTTCCCATGACGAAACCAATGTGGCACTGACATTTGGAGTCTACAGTTTTGAGGTAGGCAACAGCGGCAATTGCTTTGACAGAAGCATCTGCAAATACGTACAGTCTTTGGCTCTGTATCTCAGTAGATGGCACAGGGGTGTATGGTCTTGGCATATGCAAGTTGGAGAGTGCCGCTAACGAGTTCTTCCACTCTTCCCACTGGATCCTCTTATCAGGTGGCAGAGGTGCATCCCAGTCAGATGTTTCCCTAGTTAAGTCTCTTAGTAGGGCCTTGCCTTGTATAGTAACAGGAGCTGCGAAACCCAAGGGGTCGTACAGACTGTTGATGGTAGACAGGACGCCTCTACGTGTGAAAGGCCTTTCTTTCTGGCTGACCTGAAAGGTGAAAGTGTCTGATTGTAGATTCCAGAGAAGCCCGAGGCTGCGTTGCATTGGTGCGGGGTCTGACCCCAGGTCCAGGTCTCTGAGACCATTATATAGGTCTTGAGAAGGGAACGCTTCCATGAGTTCTTGGCTGTTTGAGGCTATTTTATGAAGCCTAAGGTTTGAGTAGGCAAGCATGTCCTGAGCTCTCCTGAGAAGACTGATGGCAGTCTCATTTGAAGGCATGGCTTTTAGACAGTCGTCGACATAAAAGTCCTTTTCTATGAATTGTCTGACATCTGCTCCGTATTCTGGTTCTCCTTCCTGAGCTGACCTTTTGAGTCCGTAAATGGCGACTGCAGGTGAAGGACTGTTGCCAAAGATGTGCACTCTCATGCGATAATCTGTGACTTCTTTAGTAGGATCATTGTCTCTGTACCAGAAGAATCTTAGGAAGTTCCTGTCTCTCTCTCTCACAAGGAAACAATGGAACATTTGCTGGATGTCCGCGATGAAGGCAATGGAATCCTTACGGAAGCGCATAAGTACACCCAGTAGTTTGTTATTGAGGTCTGGTCCTGTCAGTAGAACGTCATTCAGGGAGACATCATTAAATTTAGCACTGGAATCAAACACGACTCTGATCTGGCCTGGTTTCTTAGGGTGGTATACTCCGAACATGGGTAGGAACCAGCATTCTTCAGAGTCTTTGAGAGTGGGAGCTAGTTCTGCGTGACGGTTTTCAAAAATCTTTGACATGAAGGAGAAAAAGTGATCTTTCATCTCTGGTTTCTTTTGCAGATTATGTTTGAGAGAGGAGAAACGTTGTAATGCCTGATTTCTGTTGTTCGGTAGACGTGGTCTGTAGGTTTTGAAGGGAAGAGGTGCGACCCAGCTGTTGGTCTCATCTTTAACGAGTCCCTTGTCCATTACCTCTAAGAACAACTTGTCCTCTACCGACATTGCCACTTGGTTGTCCTGCTTAGTTCTCTGGAAGACTGTGCACCCTAACTGATCCTCATAGCTTCCCAACACTATATTGCTGTTGTGAGTAAAGTCTATTAGATGGTTGGGCAGTTGGATGCTGTGTGGCAGTTCCCTGACATGGAACTCATTGTTACAAGGTTGAAACAGAGATGGACATCCTTTCTCCAATGTATTTGTCAGCATGCTTGTCACAGAAAATGGGGCGTGCATGCGTCCCAAGCATACGTTGCCAATTATGACCCATCCTAGGTCTAGCCTTTGGGCATAGGGAGCATTGTGGAGTCCATTGATATGACGTCTCACTTTATGAACCTGCAGGATATCTCTCCCAGAATTATCTGGGCCTGATGGTCGAGTTCTGGTATAAGGTGTGCTATTCGTTTTAAGTGAGCGTGATGGATTGCTACATCTGGTGTAGGGATTTCAGATCTATTGTCTGGGATCTGGTTACATTCGATGATCGTAGGTAGTGGTAGGCAGAATTGTCCGTCTAAAGACTCGATCTGGTAGTCAGTAGCTTTCCTGCCTGCTGTTGTCACAGTACCTGCACACGTCTTTAAGGAGTAGGGAGTGCTTGGCCCTTTGATGTTGAATAGGTCATAGAACGTTGATCTAGCTAAGGATCGATTACTTTGATCATCCAAGATAGCATACAGTCTTACAGCTTGGTCTCTATGACCCTTCGGGTATACTTTGACGAGGCATATTTTTGAACAGGACCTACTGTCTATTGTCCCTTTGCAGACCTCGGTACATTGTGAAGTGATCTCTGGCGTAGCTGTATCAGTGCTCCTTTCCTTCCCGCCATGCTCACTGTCAGCTGGCGTGTTTTGTGTACTCCATGGAGCTGGGCCAGGGTGTAGAGCGGTGTTATGGTCTGTTGTGCCACATTCTGTGCATTTTACACTGACCTTGCAATCCTTGGCGAGATGAGTTGTGTACGAGCAGCACTTGTAGCATATACCGTTTTCTTTCAGGAAGCTTCTGCGATCTGGCATAGATTTTCCTCTGAAGGCTTTGCATTTCAGGAGAGGATGAGGCTTCTGATGAAGTGGGCACTGCTTGTCAGGGTCCTGCACCTTTGTCTCTGATTGGGAGCAGCCAGCAGACCTGTAATTAGAATCTGGAGGAGAAACATAAGTCTTGTGTACTGCCACAGATGTTCTGCGTGGATTTGCAGGTGGTGATGGTGTGGCATATGGTATTGCAAAGTCAAAGCTGGGATCGTTTCTAATTCTCGCTTGTTGGTGTATGAAGTCTACAAAAACGGAGAAGGGAGGGAATGGAACGCTGTGTTTGTATTTGTACGTGGAACCATGTGTGAGCCACCTCTCCTGTAGATTGTAGGGCAACTTCTGGACTATAGGGTTAACACCTCTGGCTGTGTCGAGAAATGCAAGTCCCTGTAGGTCATCCTCGTATTTGGCAACTTGGACTTCCTTTAGCAGGTCGCTTAGCTCTCTAAGTTTCTGGAGACCTTTGTTAGATATTTTAGGAAAGTCATCGATTCTTTTGAACAAGGCTCTTTCTATTACTTCTGCTGAGCCGTAACACTCATCCAGCCTTTTCCAGATCTCTTTGAGGCCAGTCTCAGGGCGGTTTATATTAATGTCTCTGATCCTTACTGCATGTTTGACTGACTCTTCTCCCAGGTATTTGACTAACAGGTCTATCTCTTCCCTGTGTTGTAGCCCCAAGTCTCTAATGACATTTTGGAAGGAAGCTTTCCAAGCTCTGTAACCTTCAGCTCGGTCAGTGAATTTCATGAGTCCCTTGGCAACCAGTTCACGTCGTGTGAAGAACTTGGCAAATTCTGTCGTGAACCGGTTGTCAGCAGAGTATACTGGTGATGGGTCGCCCTGATAGTGATGTGAGGTGCGTTCGTACCTGTTAGTGTCCTCATGGTGGTGCCAGCCGGTGTCGTATTGCTTCGGCCTGATGTACGGTGAGTCAGCAGGGTGATCCACGTTGGTTACCTGATGAGGGGCAAGGTAGTCATTAGCAGAGTTGTTTTGCCTCACATTTTCAAGTTTGTTTCTGTCCTGAGCCTCGTGACGACTCTCGCTCACTTCACTGGAGGTGTCGTATTCTGGTTTTGGTACTGGTTCAGGGTTATAGTTTGGATCAGGAAGGTCATCAACATACTGAGATGTGCGTTGTGGTGAGTCTTGCAGTGGAAACTCCAGACTCGACGTACTGCTTTGGCTATGCAGCTTGGGATTTTGCGCGGCTTCTAGCGATTCTGCTTCGGCGAGGGCTGCGGCAGCTTCCCTTTTTGCTGCTAGGCTTTCTAAGGTGGCATCCACACGTGCCTTCTCTAACTGCGACCTTCTCTCTTGGTCGGCTCTCTCATGATCTATGCGTGCTTTCTCTAATTTAAGTTGCATCTCTTGGTCAGCAAAGCTCGCTCGTATTTTGGCGGCTTCAGCATTTGCGCGGGCAATGGCGACCGCGCTGCTGATGGATGTTGTCTTTGAGGAGACGGAAGTAACAGATCTTGTCCTATGCGATTTGTGAGACATGGTGTCTTGGGAAAGTGCTTGGCTGTGCAGAGATTGCTGCAGCTGTATTTAGTCTCTGAGTAGCCGGTAACTTGAATCCCACTAGCTGGATGGCTGCCGTTTCACTGTTCTGTCCTCACTAAATGAGGCAGGCTCATACGTAGTTATACAGTCAGCTAAACCGCTATACAGGGATCCAATAAGGAGACTGTGGTTGAGTCTGTGCTTTATTAAACGTAGTGGTATATTGATGCGGTGAAACTGTGAACAATGATATACATAGAATCAGTGCATGGCATAGAACAGATACATAATACACATGATATACATTATGCATAACATTTAGAAAGCTAGTGACTAAACTGGGAGTACAACTGGTTAAACTAAGCTAATATAGAGCAGGAATATCTATATGAAGCATAAAGACATACCGGCAATGCAATCGCAAGGGGGATGAAGTGAAGCGTCTTTCCTTGAAGGCAAACTGAAGAAAGTGAAAGGAAAAATGGAGGGAAATGGAGGCTGAGCTACCATAATGCATTGCAAAGGAGGAGGAGAATCAGACACGGATAATACAAAAACAAGATTGAACTGCCAACATAACTCTGACCGCTAGAGGGAGCCAAAGCATCACAGATGAATAAAGGCATGAATATATCAATACTGTATACTGAGGAAACTGCAATTATGCAAGCAAATAATCAGGGTAACAATATTAGATGGCGGAGACAGAACAGCTTCCATGAGTTCTTGGTGGTTTGAGGCTATTTTATGAAGCCTGAGGTTCGAGCAGGCAAGCAAGTCCTGGGCTCTCCTGAGAAGACTGATGGCAGTCTCATTTGAAGGCATGGCTTTCAGACAGTCATCGACATAAAAGTCTTTTTCTATGAATTGTCTGACATCTGCTCTGTATTCTGCTTCTCCTTCCTGAGCCGACCTTTTGAGTCCATAAATGGCGACTGTTGGCGAAGGACTCTTACCAAAGATGTGCACTCTCATGCGATACTCTGTGACTTTTTTAGTAGGATCATTGTCTCTGTAACAGAAGAATCTTTAGAAGTTCCTGTCTCTCTCTCTTTCACAAGGAAACAATGGAACATTTGCTGGATGGCAGCGATGAAGGCAATGGAATCCTTACGGTAGTGCATAAGTACTCCCAGCAGTTTGTTATTGAGGTCTGGTCCTATCATGAGAACGTCATTCAGGGAGACATCATTAAACTTAGCACTGAAATCGAACACGACTCTAATCTGGCCTAGTTTCTTAGGATGATATACTCCAAACATGGGTAGGAACCAGCATTCTTCAGAATCTTTGAGAGTGGGAGCTAGTTCTGCGTGACAGTTTTCGAAAATCTTTGACATGAAGGCAAAAAAGTGATCTTTCATCTCTGGTTTCTTTTATAGATTATGTTTGAGAGAGGAGAAACATTGTAATGCCTGATTTCTGTTGTTTGGTAGATGTGGTCTGTGGGTTTTGAAGGGAAGAGGTGCGACTCAGCTGTTGGTCTCATCTTCATCATATTCTTATTTGTGACAGGCATTCCTGTAGTTGTTATCCATAAAAGTTTGAAGATTACACCTTCCGTTCTGCCTGTCACAAAAGATTTACAACAGTATTTGTCCGCGTTCAGTTTTGCCTGCAGCAGCAGGTATTTTCCAGGGGCACCACGAGGAGGAACGGACTCACCACCATACACTGCTTAAGGTACCTTCACACTCAGCGACGCTGCAGCGATACCGACAACGATGTCGATCGCTGCAGCGTCGCTGTTTGGTCGCTGGAGAGCTGTCACATAGACAGCTCTCCAGCGACCAACGATCCCGAAGTCCCCGGGTAACCAGGGTGCCACAAAGCACTACCAAGGACCACCTAACGTTGGTGGAACTTGGATACCCAGAAGGAGGCACCTAAGCCAAAGGCTCTGCCCGGAACCAGCTGATGGTGCTGGAAACAGGATGGAGAGCAGAAGGTACAAGAGCAAAAGACACTGACGAGTACCAGCTGACGGTTCTGGAACCCGGATGGCTACCCGAAGGTAGAAGAGCCAATGGAACTACCGAGGACCAGCTGACGGTACTGGAACCCGGTTACTAAGCAGGAGGTACCAGTGCCACAAAGCACTACCAAGGACCACCTGACGTTGGTGGAACTCGGATACCCAGAAGGAGGCACCAAAGCCAAAGGCTCTGCCTGGAACCAGCTGATGGTACTGGAACCAGGATGGGTAGCAGAAGGTACAAGAGCAAAAGACACTGCCGAGAACCAGCTGACGGTACTGGAACACGGATGGCTACCCAAAGGTACAAGAGCCAATGGAACTACCGAGGACCAGCTGACGGTACTGGAACCTGGTTACGAAGCAGGAGGAACCCGTGCCAGAAAGCGCTACCAAGGACCACCAGCTAATGGTGCTGGAACTCAGATAGGCAGCAGAAGGTCCACATGAAAAAAATTGCTAGGCCGCGAGCCGGCCATAGTTACCGAAAACCCACAGTCCTACAGGGGGAGCTTGTCCTATTGGCACTACGGAACCAGCCTTGATTGCCAGTTCCTGCAGCCCACATAGGAAGCACCTAAACTGCAGGCACCATGGAGTTGGCTAACGCGACCGCAACCCGACAGGACAACGTATTGGAGGCAAAGTGACCAAGACACTACCCGGAAACAGCTGGTGTGCTGGAACCAGGCTGGGCAGGAGGGAGTACTCGTGCCAAAGACACTGCCGAGAACCAGCTGACGGTACTGGAACCCGGATGGCTACCCGAAGGTACAAGAGCCAATGGAACTACCGAGGACCAGCTGACGGTACTGGAACCCGGTTACTAAGCAGGAGGTACCCATGCCAGAAAGCACTACCAAGGACCACCAGACGTTGGTGGAACTCAGATACCGAGGAGGCACCTAAGCCAAAGGCTCTGCCTGGAAAGAGCTGACGCTACTGGAACCAGGGGGACCTATTCAAGATTGTCTTTCAAAGAACCAGCTAATGGTGCTGGAACTCAGATAGGCAGCAGAAGGTCCACATGAAAAAAAATTGCTAGGCCGCGAGCCGGCCGTAGTTACTGAAAACCCACAGTCCTACAGGGGGAGCTTGTCCTATTTGCACTACGGAACCAGCCTTGATTGCCAGTTCCCGCAGCCCACGTAGGAAGCACCTAAACTGCAGGCACCATGGAGATGGCTAACACGACCGCAACCCGACAGGACAACGTATTGGAGGCAAAGTGACCAAGACACTTACCGGAAACAGCTGATGTGCTGAAACCAGGCTGGGCAGGAGGGAATACCCGTGCCAGTGACACTTCTGAGCAGCAACTGGCGGTGTTGGAGCCCAGGGATTACAGGAGAAACAGAGTGTAGGCTGAGGCCTAATTGGAGCAAGTTGAAAGGGAACCTGTAACCCCCTCAGGCATATGTAACTAAAAGAGCCACCTTGTGCAGCACTAATGCTGCACAAGGAAAAGGTGGCTCTTTTAGTTATGCTCTTTGCACACGGTGAATTAAACACTTATAAAATGTGCCCCTCTCATACCGTGAAACCGTCCCGGAGGCGAGACTTTCCTTCTTAATGAGACACAGTACAGCCGTCATTCATACCCCCTTGGCGCCGGGCGCCGCCTCCTGAGGGTTGTTTGAATCTGTCCCGGAGCCTGCGCTGTTGTTATCCCTTGGGCATGCTCAGTTAGCGCTGCCTGTCTTCTGACATCATTTGCGCCTTTGCGGCTGTGCTGCTCGAGATCCCGCCCCGCAGTGTCTTCTGATTTATTCACATTGCGGGGCTGGGATTCATGGGCATGTGCAGTGCATATCTTCGCCTCTCACTCATCTCCCTCTGCCTTCTTCAGACTGTGCGGCGTCAGCTGATCCCTAATCGACCGTGGCATGTGCTTAGGGATCAGCTGACGCTGCACAGTCTGAAGAAGGCGGAAGGAGATGAGTGAGAGGCGAAGATATGCACAGCGCATGCCCATGAATCCCAGGCCCGCAGTGTGAATAAATCAGAAGACACTGCGGGGCGGGATCTCGGGCAGCGCGGCCGCACAGGCGCAGTCAGCCTGACATCAAATGATGTCAGAAGACGGGCAGCGCTAACTGCGCATGCCCAAGGGAGAACATAACAGCGCAGGCTCAGGGACAGATTCAAACAATGCTCAGGAGGCAGCGCATGGCGCCAAGGGGTTATGAATGACATTAGTGCCGCGTCTGATTAGGAAGGAAAGTCCTGCCTCCGAGACTTTCACGGTATGAGGGGACACATTTTATAAGTGTTTAGTTCAGCGTGTGCCAGAAGCATAACTAAAAGACCACCTTGTCCAAATGCAGCATTAGTTACAAACGCCTGGGCAAGTTCCCTTTAATATCTGTAGTAGTGTGAGTGTAGAGGGAGCAGGAGAAATTGCCGGATACACAGCACATACACTTCCGAGCAGCAACTGGCGGTGTTGGAGCCCAGGGTCAAAGCTAGAAACAGAGTGGAGAAATTGCCACACACACAGCAGGGGAGCAGCTGGCATTACTGAACCCCAATAACAGAGGAGCAACTGTTGACTGTACAGACGGCACTTCCGAGCAGCAACTGGTGGTGTTGGAGCCCAGGGTCAAAGCTAGAAATAGAGTGGAGAAATTGCCACACACACAGCAGGGGAGCAGCTGGCGTTACTGAACCCCAATAACACTGGAGCAGGTGTTGACTGTGCAGACAGCACTTCCAAGCAGCAACTGGCGGTGTTGGAGCCCAGGGATTACAGGAGAAACAGAGTGTAGGCCGAGGCCTAATTGGAGCAAGTTTCAAATCTGTAGTAGTGTGAGTGTGGAGGGAGCAGGAGCAATTGCCGGATACACAGCTGGGGATCAGCTGAAGTTACTGAACCTGAATAACACTGGAGCAGGTGTTGACTGTGCAGACAGCACTTCTGAGCAGCAACTGGAGGTGTTGAAGCCCAGGGATTACAGGAGAAACAGAGTGTAGGCCGAGGCCTAATTGGAGAAAGTTTCAAATCTGTAGTAGTGTGAGTGTGGAGGTAGCAGGAGCAATTGCCGGATACACAGCTGGGGATCAGCTGAAGTTACTGAAGCTGAATAACACTGGAGCAGGTGTTGACTGTGCAGACAGCACTTCTGAGCAGCAACTGGCGGTGTTGGAGCCCAGGGATTACAGGAGAAACAGAGTGTAGGTCGAGGCCTAATTGGAGAAAGTTTCAAATCTGTAGTAGTGTGAGTGTGGAGGTAGCAGGAGCAATTGCCGGATACACAGCTGGGGATCAGCTGACGTTACTGAACCCCAATAATGCGGCAGCAAGTGTTGCCTGTGCAGACAGCACTTCCGAGCAGCAACTGGCGATGTTGGAGCCCAGGGTCAATCAGGGTGTAGGCCGAGGCCTAATTGGAGCAAGTTTAATATCTTATGTAATGTGAATGTGGAGGGAGCAGGAGACATTGCCGGACACACAACAGGGGAGCAGCTGACGTTACTGAACTCCACTAACACAGGAGCTAGTGTTTTTCTCTGTGCAGACGGCACTTCCAAGCAGCAACTGGCGGTGTTGGAGCCCAGGGTCAATCAGGGTGTAGGCCGAGGCCTAATTGGAGCAAGTTCAATATCTGTGGTAGTGTGAGTGTGGACGGATCAGAAGAAATTGAAATTGCCGGATACACAGCTCGGGATCAGCTGACGTTACTGAAACCCAATAACACTGGGTCATGTATTGACTGTGCAGACGGCACTTCTGAGCAGCAACTGGCGGTGTTGGAGCCCAGGGATTACAGTTCAGGTGGTAGAAACATGAACACAACAGGAAACCTGGATACTGTTGCCAACCAATTAATTAATCTGGAAGAGGAGTGGCAAAATCCTGCGAGATCCAGGACTTGTTCATTTTCAGAAAAGTAAGTCGGTCAACGTTATCGGAGGATAGTCGCATGTGATGGTCTGTTAGTATAGCACCTGCGGCACTAACGACGCGTTCCGATAATGCACTAGCAGCAGAGCAAGCCAGCACCTCCAATGCATACTGGCTAAGCTCTGGCCATGTATCCAGCTTAGAGACCCAAATCTTGAAGGGGGAAGAGCCGTCAGGGAGAACACAGAGGGCAAGACATATAGTCTGTCACCATTTGACAGAAACGTTGCCTCCTGCTGACTGGAGCCGTCTGTGATGGTGTAGACATTTGTGGCGGTGACACAAAACTTTGCCACATTTGGACCATACTTCTCATGCCTTGTGCTGAGGCACTGCTTCTGCTCCCTCTTTGTGCAGAGCTTCCCCCACTGCCTCGACGCAGTGAGCTGCTTCGTAAAGCACTAGCAGCACTGCTCTCGGTTGTAATGGAGAACACGATGGAATGCACCAGTGTGTCTTGGTACTCCCGCATTTTCGCTCCCGGGTCAACGGTGTTATGAGGCTTTGTAAGTTGTCCCGGTAGCGAGGGTCTAGGAGGGTGTACACCCAATAATCAAAAACCATAGAGAAAAGAAAAGCACCACTCTACATAATTGCACACCACTTGGAAATTGTAAATGTGTAAAAGGCAAACTTTTATTGATACACCAGTAAAAACAATTAAAATGGTATTATACCATGGTCCCCACACTGACCCGCCAAAATTACACAAATAAGTAAAGGCACATGTATAAAGCAATGCACAATGACAATGAATTACATTGCCAGATCAACCATATCATACAAAAAGATGCCACGCACATGTGACCACATAACAGAACGGCGTGATCAATACAAAAGATCCCCCTGGGGTTGAGCAATGCCTGATGTTGGAAAAAGGTATGTCCACATAAGCAAGTGATCTGTGTAGGACAAAAAAGAGGTGTACTAAGCACCAGGACCGGCTGCCAACATGAAATAGTGGTATAAGATCTGGGCAGTGTGGCAATAAATGTGAATCCACAAGAATGCCCCAATATGATAATATAGTTACCACGTAAGGAAAGAGTGCATCCAGGTCCTAGGTCCAGCCATGTAGAGCACCCCAAGGTACTGTGGCAGAGAAACCCACTGGGGGGGACTAAGCGCCAGAGGCAGGGTAAGCGTGGGGAGGAGACCCAACGCGTATCGCCTTCACAGGGACGTCTTCGTCAGGGGAAGATCTACATACCTTTTTCCAACATCAGGCATTGCTCAACCCCGGGGGGATCTTTTGTATTGATCACGCCGTTCTGTTATATGGTCACATGTGCGTGGCATCTTTTTGTATGATATGGTTGATCTGGCAATGTAATTTATTGTCATAGTGCATTGCTTTATACATGTGCCTTTACTTATTTGTGTAATTTTGGCGGGTCAGTGTGGGGACCATGGTATAATACCATTTTAATTGTTTTTACTGGTGTATCAATAAAAGTTTGCCTTTTATACATTTACAATTTCCAAGTGGTGTGCAATTATGTAGAGTGGTGCTTTTCTTTTCTCTATGTTTTTTTGTCGTGCTACAATATTACTTCTTTTGCACCCCTTACATTATTTACACTATCGGTAGTGCGCTGGTATTTTTTGTAATACACCCAATAATCAGCCGTGTTGAGAACGTGGGCGATGCGGCGGTCGTTTCTCAGGCACTGCAGCATGAAATCAACCATGTGCTGCAGACTGCCAACTGGCCAAGAAACGCTGTCCCCTGCTTGAGGCGTCATCTCTGCCTGCTCTGCATCACCCCACCCTCGCTCTACATACTGACTACTAGAGCATTGTGTAACTCCCTCCTCTGGCCAGATGTCTTCCTCCTCCATTGACTCCTCCTCACAAAGTGACCCCTGCCCAGGCCTTTGTGAGGAACCACGTTGCGCAGACTGTCCAGAACCAGATGGCATTTGTGACTCCTCATCCTACACCTCTTCCACAACCTCATCCCTTAGTGCTTGCAGTGTTTTTTCAGACAGGCAGATAAGGGGGATAGTCATGCTGACTAGTGCATCATCTGCACTCGCCATCTGCGTGGAATCATCGAAGGCATGCAAAACCTGGCAGATATCCTTCATAGTGGCCCACTCAGTGGTTGTGAAGTCTGAACGGCGCGCAGTGCGACTTGTTTGAGCCTGATGCAGCTGGTACTCCATTACTGCTGCCTGCTGCTCACACAACCGCTACAACATATGTAATGTTGAATTCCACCTGGTTGGTATGTCACATATGATGCGATGTTCCGGAAGGCGGAATCGGCACTGCAGAGCTGCAATGCGCGATCGTGCCATGCTTGAACGCCGTAAGTGAGCGCACTCTAGGCGGACCTTGTGCAGCAGTGCATCAAGATCCGGATAGTCCCTCAAAAAACTCTGCACGACCAAGTAGAGCACATGTGCCAGACATGGGATGTGAGGTTAGAAAAAAAAAGGTATATTTCAGCTCACCCTTATTCATCTGTCCGATGTGGTAAGTATCAGTCCGAGCACGGAAACAAAGTGTTGCTGCCACAATGTGGTTCCAGCTCCAGGAATAAAATGTAGAAACTTTATTAGTTCACATTAAAATGCTGCTGAGACATGACCGGCATGGTGGGTAAAGGAGAGCAACCAACACCCGAATGGATGCGTTTCGAGCAACAACTGCTTCTCCTGGGTAGTCTTGGCAGCACAGTACGAACCAGAAAGTGGCACCTGAGTCTCATCATCAGATGCGCACTGAGGTGTGCTGACCGTAGGCACTGGCCCACCCGCCTCTTTGGATTCAGAGAGAAAGCTGTTGCGCATCACTGTATACTGCCTCTTCTTCAGTTTCTCGAATGCTGCTTGGCTGGCCCCCTCTTTCCAAGCCAAGAGATTCACAGAACAGAAGTAGAGATGGCTCCTTTCCTGGGCTCTCTGACTGCCTGGGCAATTTGGCAGGTGGGGAAGAGACAGATGGGTGCTCTTCAGCGCTCTGTGCCTGAGAGGATGTGGCACTAATTGAAGTCGATGTGTTAGCTGCCATCCATCCGACAACAGCTTCAATTTGTTGGTCCCGCAGCAGTGGGGTACGGCGAGCTCCTACAAAGCTGCGCATGAAGGACTGTTCTGTTAAAACTGGGGGATGATAAGTCACCGGTGCCCGCAGCAGGCACAGAATCCCCACGTCCTCTCCGTGCAGAAACTCCACGCCAACGTCCCTTACTCCCTGCCATCTTCATCTTGGTAGACTGATAAAGATAGGCAGAAAGGTACTAAGGGCTTAGTGTGCTTATTCCTGAACAGCTGGCAACAGGTATAAGAAACACTAATTTTATAAAGTGTGGACTAGACTTTAATATGAGCTAATGTGGCCTACACAACTGTAAAGTGGAGTGTTTGGTGAACTTTATTAACTTTTTGTTTTTTTTCACAAAAAGACACTGGATGTGCCCAAAGATGTAAAACCGATAGTATCACAAACTTTTTGTAGCGATTACAGTGCAGGAAGGTAACCTACAATTCAATAGATGAGGCTCCTAAAAATAGGCTAATACTAATCTGGCTGGGGCTGCAGGGCACAAGGCTGCAGAAAGGCTCCTCTATGTACTCCTATATAGTGTTTTTCCGCAATCTAGCAGGATACGGATGGAAACCCACTAATAGGATAAATCAGAAAAAATGTGCAACAGGCAGCACTAATTGAAAACAAGGACAATGGAACAGTATGAGGCAGTGACGCACGCTGAGCTGACTACAACCAGCTGTGGCTGCAGAACAGGCTACAGCGTGAGCTGCACTCACACAGAGACCTTGCAGACAGCCGTGAACAGCGCTGCAAGGCCAAAAAAAGCTCCTCTATGTAATCCTATATAGTGTTTTTCCACAATCTAGCAGGATACGGATGGAAACCCACTAATAGGATAAATCAGAAAAAAATGTGCACTGACACACACAGACCTTGCAGACAGCCGTGAACAGTGCTGCAAGGCAAAAACAAGGTTCTCACACAGCGGTTGCTAAATTAGCCTGGGTAAAACACTTTGAAGCAAATTGCTGTCTCAAACTATCCCTCAGTCAGAACAGCAGCGTCCTGTCCCTAACTGAATTCACAGCAGAGTGAACCCAAAATGGCAGCAGCGGCTTTTATAGTACATCATGACATCATTTCAGCAGCCAATCACAGCCATGCCCTTACTTACATGCCTAACATGCATAACAGGATGTGCCCACACTTCTTAGGATTCCTCATTGGCTGAATTAAATCAAACTGGCTCATTGCACTATGGGAACTTCCGATTCCGGTATTCGATATACTGAAAGTATCGGAACTCAGTATCGGAATTCCGATACCACGAATATCGGCCGATACCCGATATTTGCAGTTTCGGAATGCTCAACACTAGCCGTAACAGAATGTCACTATTACAGCTGACTTTTCGGAATAGACCACACACCATCAACTTAATAACTGCTTAAAACAATCAATGGCGTAAAGTCCATGGAATATTACAAAAATATTGGAGCATCCTACTCAGGGAATCGAAACTTAGACCGTTTCTATCTGAAACCCCTAAAATGGTGGCCAGTATTTTAAAGGATCATCTGACAGTGAGTCACTTCAAGCAGCCGACAGTCAGAACAGTTACTGGTCGATTGCTGGGCTAGTTTCCATGTGGTGGTTGTACGATTAGTCCTTTTTCGATTGCAGATTACAACACTTTGCCTGTTTTTCCTGGATATATCAGAACAAAGCTTTATTCTAACTGCCGGTCATGGACTGTTGTTATTTGCTTAGTTGTCAATGTCCAAAGATTTACGTGGCTCAATCAAGCCAAGAATTGAGACGAAGAGTGCAGCAGCACATCTCGAATATCGCAAAACCTAACGTCACAAAAAGAGCGCGAATCAAGATGGATATATAATTTGTGTAGTATGGCTCCGACAGGACTAAATGAAGAGCTGCTTTTTCTGCCTATTGACCAGCAATCCTTCTCTCATCATATATTTTTCATTTCTTTAGCCAGGCTGTCATCAGTCTTGCCTGGTTCTTTTGTATGGATTGTTCATCCCAAGAAACTGTGTTCATTTATCCTTTGGATGTAATTGCATGTCAGTCTGGAACTGGTCCACCAGGGATTTGGAACCGGACCCCATGACATCATGTAGTATATTATTGGATCACGAATTGTTATCTCATTGGTCTTCCTAATTCACAGCACCATGCACTTTAACATTGCTTCAGCGATTCTTCTGTCCTTGAATTGTGTACACCAGGAGTAGTTTGTTTTCTTACCTTGTGAGATATTTTTTTCACTTCTTCACTGTTGATCCTTTCTAGACACTTAGTAGACTTTACTTGATATTACCTTTCCTTTATATTATTCTTTTCCACAACCCCTTCTATTTTGGGGTAAAGATTTCATGTATCTCATGGCCAATTAGGTTGGCATCTATCTTCTATGCCACTCCACTTTCTAATGATGGACATTGTACATACTATCTTCAAAGCATTCAATGTATGCAGGATATATATTTATTTAAAAAAAATCTTCATATTTACAAAATTCATAATGATCAAAGAGATTTCAGCTGTGCCCCTTTTTGTATCATTTATTTTTATATACATATATTCTTTTTAAAGACATTTTTGCTCTCTAGCCTTTGTGCCTTATGTACTTACCTGCACCTGATTCCACTGCCTCTACTGTCAGAGCACAATGGTTTTTTGTTGCACTTTCACACACACACACACTCGTCTCCATTTCTCTCTTTTTTCTCCTTAACGCAATACCTATCATCACTATTTTGACGTTTAATGAACTTCGCACACTCACTTGGTCTATAATCATTAACTAATTTAAACACATGTCATTGTTGCATGTTTTTTATTCACTTTTTGGAGATTTAAAAAAAAAAATACAAATAAAAAATGTTGACTGGGTTTGACATCTCTGACAATTTCTGACGAAAAATTCTTGTAATATATTTTTTGACAACTTCCACTGTAACCTACTCATCCATTGGCCAATCATTTCTCATATGTTCACATTCTTTAATGTAAAACATTGAGCGTTTACAAGTGATACTATGCTCAGTTACTGCTAACATTCTCTGTGAATGCCGACTATGTTGTGCTATCTGATTCGGAGGCTTAATGCCTTTGTGGTGCCTTCACCTTCTAATATTCTCACACTGAGATCCCACAGCGCTTGCGCGTGAGATGCCCTGTGACGGTCAGTAAAATCAGCCCATGCGCAACATGGTGACTCGCGCCTCACATTTGAGCACTAACAGCCCTTGATGACCTAGCGCATGCGAATTATGTGCGCAAATAAACTTTATCTGTACTAAACTGGTACACAACTTGGACATGGCAGACGCCATGCGGCTCCCAACAGCTGGTAAATCCCTAATGATGTATTTAAAAATGTATTTAAATATTTGATTACTTCTAATTCTAATCATGTATATACCCCTCACATGCAATAACAAGCAGGCACCACGTAGCCTCATATTACACCGTGAAATAATGTACCCTGCCTAGGATGGCGATGAAGCCGACTGATTCATTTCTTCAAGATGCAAATATCATCAGCTCAGTCACAAGTGTTTGATTGTTTATTTCAGGAATGGAACAGAAGAATATGTTGCTGCCATGACAAGACATTTGTGGCAGAAATGCAATGGTTTTCTTCTAGATCTGGGTGCTGGTAGTCAATAATCAGGTTACAAATCAGTTCTGCTAGAAGAAGCCCGGAGCGCATAGATTGTGATTCAGGCATTATGAGGCGTGGACTCCAGCTTTGGGGTCAGTTTACCCACATATGAATTGTGAAAAAATGAGAATAGACGCTAGCAGGAGGAATAGAAAAACTCCCATGCTACTGATCCAGAACATAAAAAATACACAGAAGTGAATAGATTCTGATCTAAAAGGAAAGATGTTAGAATAACAATCAGCCTCCACCCTAAGAACCGCCATTCAAACCATCCCATATTGCTTGTAAGATAGCCGCAGCAGCTTTGGCCCCTGGATCTGGACGACTGAGCGTGGAGGACCCTATGTAACTGGCCCGGCCAGCTCCGGCTGTCATGTGTTTAGTCTCTTCTGCAGCATCAGAAGCTTTCTACAAGAAAAGACACAATCAGTTCACTCCATAACAATCTTCCCAAACTTTACCTACACTTGATGAGATCTCACCTTTACAGCCCGGCCAAGAATCTCCATGGCATTGGAGCCTGGGGTGCCCAGAGACTGCAGGACAACATTAGCAGCGGACAGGGAGTCCAGCTGGAATAAAGGGGGGAGGAATGTAGGTAGAAGACGTGGACTTGCAGGATGGAGACTAATAATAACCTGGCTGCTGGTACTTACCATGGTCCTGTCACCCGGCTCTGCGCCTCCATATCTGGGGACAAAATAAGACAAGGCAATATGCAGTTAGAATCAGAAGGCCGCCCACCGATCTACATTCTGGCCTGTGCACTAGTATTACTATGTATTTATTGCTTTTTATTTCCCAAGAAAAAAAGGAATGGACTATTATGGTAAAAATGTGAGTGATAGTCAAATGTCTATAAGTACAGTGGGGCAAAAAAGTATTTAGTCAGTCAGCAATAGTGCAAGTTCCACCACTTAAAAAGATGAGAGGCGTCTGTAATTTACATCATAGGTAGACCTCAACTATGGGAGACAAACTGAGAAAAAAAAATCCAGAAAATCACTGTCTGTTTTTTTATCATTTTTTTTGCATATTATGGTGGAAAATAAGTATTTGGTCAGAAACAAACAATCAAGATTTCTGGCTCTCACAGACCTGTAACTTCTTCTTTAAGGGTCTCCTCTTTCCTCCACTCATTACCTGTAGTAATGGCACCTGTTTAAACTTGTTATCAGTATAAAAAGACACCTGTGCACACCCTCAAACAGTCTGACTCCAAACTCCACTATGGTGAAGACCAAAGAGCTGTCAAAGGACACCAGAAACAAAATTGTAGCCCTGCACCAGGCTGGGAAGACTGAATCTGCAATAGCCAACCAGCTTGGAGTGAAGAAATCAACAGTGGGAGCAATAATTAGAAAATGGAAGACATACAAGACCACTGATAATCTCCCTCGATCTGGGGCTCCACGCAAAATCCCACCCCGTGGGGTCAGAATGATCACAAGAACGGTGAGCAAAAATCCCAGAACCACGCGGGGGGACCTAGTGAATGAACTGCAGAGAGCTGGGACCAATGTAACAAGGACTACCATAAGTAACACACTACGCCACCATGGACTCAGATCCTGCAGTGCCAGACGTGTCCCACTGCTTAAGCCAGTACATGTCCGGGCCCGTCTGAAGTTTGCTAGAGAGCATTTGGATGATCCAGAGGAGTTTTGGGAGAATGTCCTATGGTCTGATGAAACCAAACTGGAACTGTTTGGTAGAAACACAACTTGTCGTGTTTGGAGGAAAAAGAATACTGAGTTGCATCCACCAAACACCATACCTACTGTAAAGCATGGTGGTGGAAACATCATGCTTTGGGGCTGTTTCTCTGCAAAGGGGCCAGGACGACTGATCCGGGTACATGAAAGAATGAATGGGGCCATGTATCGTGAGATTTTGAGTGCAAACCTCCTTCCATCAGCAAGGGCATTGAAGATGAAACGTGGCTGGGTCTTTCAACATGACAATGATCCAAAGCACACCGCCAGGGCAACGAAGGAGTGGCTTCGTAAGAAGCATTTCAAGGTCCTGGAGTGGCCTAGCCAGTCTCCAGATCTCAATCCTATAGAAAACCTTTGGAGGGAGTTGAAAGTCCGTGTTGCCAAGCTAAAAGCCAAAAACATCACTGCTCTAGAGGAGATCTGCATGGAGGAATGGGCCAACATACCAACAACAGTGTGTGGCAACCTTGTGAGGACTTACAGAAAACGTTTGACCTCTGTCATTGCCAACAAAGGATATATTACAAAGTATTGAGATGAAATTTTGTTTCTGACCAAATACTTATTTTCCACCATAATATGCAAATAAAATGTTAAAAAAACAGACAATGTGATTTTCTGGATTTTTTTTTCTCAGTTTGTCTCCCATAGTTGAGGTCTACCTATGATGTAAATTACAGACGCCTCTCATCTTTTTAAGTGGTGGAACTTGCACTATTGCTGACTGACTAAATACTTTTTTGCCCCACTGTATATGGCACGACACAACAGAGAAAATGTCTGACCAGATAAGCTCTATAGGGGCACAATACAGGGAGACCCTTGGTTGAGTGTCCTATTAGTCATTTGGGGAATGCACTTATACAAAGCAGTATAATCAGGTAACAAATCCTCTATAAAGGAGTGGTCCAGGATTAGAAAAACATTGATATCTTAATTAGAGTTAGTTCTGGCCTGAATCCCAGCGTCTTAATATCAGGGTATCCTTTTCTACTTCTCTTTACCTTTTCATAGCATCTATCCCAGTGTCCATTGCGGCTGCCCACGCCGCGGGTCCAGATGGATTTTGCAAGGGTTGAGCAGCAGCCATTAAGAAAAGACTGTACAGCTAAAGTGAACGTGAAAATGGACTGATGTCAGTACACTGATGTCTATAACATAAAAAAAATTAAATTGCACTCTAGGCCGGCTTTACATTACATGATTGTGGCATTAAACAACCAACCAACAGTGAGATTTGTGCTCTCTGACAGATGTTATTAATTATTAATAGTCAAGTTCGGTGTTAATAGTTAATATCGGACCTCAATAGAGGTGCAGGGAGAATTCCCCATTAATGACTATAATTTAGTATATTTTTAGGAGGAAGACTCGTCCCTTATCAATAACCCATTTACAAAGACTGACTGTGCCTCCAACATGCACAGCACAGTAATAGATAGTACTGTGCGCAAAGGCTGCAATTGCTCTCGGGAAGAAAGGTCCTGTATATGCTGGATGCTGTGCTGCCGAGAATGTGCTGCAACCATCAGCAACCTGTTGACACTGCAAGAATATCAGGGTATGACCATTCCTAGGTAAGCATGCTCCCACGAGTCGCGCCAAGTAAATGCACCTTTAGTGAATTCTGATGATTTGCACTGCAGTTTCATGTAGTGACAAGGAACTGTGGGCACCAACCCAATCCCTCGTACTAGGGGGCGCCCTAGACTATTCCTGTCCCCCGGATTACACCGGAAGGTGGAGACGCTGGTGTCATGAACCTTGCTGTGCTCCTAACATAACCCTAATCTGTTCCCTCCCCCAACCAGGATGGTGTGAGGCCAAAGTGTATAGGATTACACTAACCAGACTGACAGGGGAAGACAAACAGGGAAAAAAGAAAACTACAATCATACAAATACACTCATAAAACAAGAGAGTGGGAAACAATGGAGAAATAGGAAGAAACCAAATGGGAGAGGATGAGGATAACTTGCAAACCAACTCTGCGCAGAAATTTCATGAACAACTCTGACTGCCTACTCCAAACACTGAACTTCTCCTTCACCACCAAACCAGGAGGTAGAACCACGAACACTGGCAATTCCCAAGTGCTAGTGGCGAGCCTATATACCAGCGGAAAGTGTCCAACACAGAACAGCTGAGACAATGCAGGATGGAGAGCTCCAGGAAATAACTGTACTGACTAACCCTAGCAATGCCAGAGCAAAGAAAACCTGCACTGTTTAGTGTGATGGATGAAGCAGTTCTAACCAGTGCAGGAGTTCAGGTAATCAGACGCCGCTATCTTCTGGCCCCTCTCTGTTTTGGTATACTGGTGATAGCAGTCTTGCAGCACTGGGGTTCTGGGTTCAATCCCACTGGTAGGAAATTTAGATTGTGAACCCCATTGGGGATAGCTATGATAATGTATGTAAAGTGCTGAGGAATATGATAGCATTACATAAGCAATGCATAATGAAAATGTATGATATTTATTAATAACTAAAGTTATACCTTAGACAAGACAGTTGCCTATTAATGCAATATTTCCTCACCGCGCCTGAAGTGCCCCCCATCTTCTCCAGTAGCACATGTGACAATGCTGCCAGGAACCGTGACGGGTGAGAGGGAAGCTGCCCACTGCTGGTCCACTCCTTGATGGCTGCAGAGATACAATACTGAGAAGCAATGCCTGGCATCATCATACACCGCCATGTAATAAGCTGGAACTCACCATGGGCTGCTCTTGCATGTGTGCTCCCGCAATCACCGTCCCCGGCAGCCCGGTCCAGATCATTTAACTCCTCCTCTAGGGATAGAAGAGAGCTGCACACGCACCCAAGCACCCGGCTGTAGATCTGCACGCTCACGGCTAACACAAGGAAGGAAAATGAGTCTGTGTAACACTCAATATATCCGACAACGGTGCCATATCAACAGCAATCCTATACCCAGAGAATCGGTGGGCTGCCCTCATCTCATCTCCGAGAACCCTCCATGGTTATGGATGCTGCCTGTTTTACCATGACAATAAAAGTCAGTCCTATCTAAAATATCTGGGAAAAACAATACACTTTTTAAATAGACTTCAATGATAGAAATGGGCCCTTCTCCTACAGCCGGCATATCTATGTACCCAATCACTGGTCTTCTCATGTGCCTGTAGCGGCATAGTAGGCTTGTCCAATAACGTATACATGATGTCTGTAGTATTCAGATGGAGAGAGCACACACTGTTCACATGGGCCCAGACAGACGGCAGGCTGTTAGACCCAGACCGGGGAGGCCAATGACGGTGGCAAGCAGCACTGATGACTATGTGCCCGTCAGAGCAATCATATGATGCAGGCACACAGTGACGCTCTATGCAGCTGGTACACTATGCACAGTGATCGCTTCTACCTTTACGGTGAGTACAACGCAGGAATCACAGATCGCTGCCAGCTCTCGGCCATAGTGCAGGCAGACTGCATAGAACATCTCTGTGTGCCTCCATCAGACGGGGGCCCTGACTGGCACACAGGAGAACTCCGCTGTGCCCCTGCGCCCATGTGAAGGATACGGGCACTCTCCATCTGCACTCTACTAGAGATCAGCTGCCCGTGCTCGGCCACAGCAGGAGAAGCCTCGGGTGGATGAACCATGCCGCCAGAAGCAGAAGATCAGGAACGTAGGGGGCCTGATGAGGAATAACGGGGCATTTATGGAACTGGATTCTATTTGTAAAGTGTATTGCTTTCCGAGATCGTGTACATTGGCTGGACTTCTCAGAGAGATAAAATCGCTTTAAGTCACAAAGGAAATTTCCTGTCCCAACTTTCTTCTACCTGGCAGATAAGTACAGCTACATTGGTAATAATATGCCCAACATGCTTCATGGATGCCACTGTACGAACTCTACATGGGACTCACCGTCTGGCAGAGCCTCCTTCGGCTGTGGGCTTTCAGGAGCACATGGGAAAGTGCGGGTCCGACCCGTTACAGAAACAGCTGGAATTCTCGGCCAAGCAGGAGCAGACGTGTCCTTGTCTGACGACACAAACAATGAACATTTTTTAGAAAATGACAGTGCAATGAAGCACGGGTACGTGGCCTAAAGCAGACATTACCAAAGAGCTGCAGAATTTCTCCCGATGTCTTCATTACAGAGAGGGAGACTCCGCTCATCTCCAGAGCCGTCATGAAGGATCCAGCCATGGCACGCTCGATGTGTAGCCCTCGACCCTCTTTACCATGAGATGATTAGTGTTACTGGGAGGCCAATAATGAGTTGTATGGAGGCTGGTGTAAAAGAATGGGTCAGGTGTGTGTACTCACCTAGAAGACGCACCGCCGAGCTGGCTACGATCTGGAGCTCCAGATAGGAAAGACCTCCCAGATTATTCACAATCAGTATAATGGAGTCCCCTGAAGGAACAAGAAAAGCCATCCATGGAGAGAACGAAAGCTGGACACAAAATTGCCAAAAAATAGAACAATTTGCATTTTTTCCTGTAGGTTTTTGGATGTCCATGAAGAGCAGGTTCTGACGATTATCTGCGCCTTTTTGTTACACGAATGTGTGTGACAGATGTTCAATGGTGTAAATCTATTAATTTACCTGGATCTATCTCAAAGCGGCCGTCTTGAAATACCTAATTGTTTGGCCGGAATTGTAGCATCTCTTATAATGCCTCCAGAGTGATGTAAAGAATTTGGCCTCAGAAATCTGGTGGAAAACACTTTTGAAAAGTCACAAAATTGCTTGATGAGCTGTGGCGTGCCTTATGCCACAAATCTTACTCCAGTTCCTGACTGGAGTAAGACTTGTGGTGAAGCGCACAGAGGCACTTGACACACTGGATTGATTCCTCTTAATGAATTAGGCGCCTCTGAGTCCAGCATGACCTCTTATCAAGATTGGCACAAACAACACCAGTCTTGGAGAATCGAGGCTAGCATCTTTCAGGTTGAGCAAGACACTGATTAAGAAAAGTAAGATATGTGGCACAAGGTACGCCACAGATCACCATGAATTAGATGAGAGGGCATCACCACACGCTGCCCTGCCCATTTTGCTGAAACTGGCTTGAAAATGCTTAAAAAAAAATTTGCAAAATTTTGGTGAAAACTCAACTTTTTGCGTCTTTTCAACACGAATGTTTATAAAAATAACCGGACTAAACTACTAAACGATGTAAACATTTGGTGTAAAACACTTTGAAGAGTGGCAAAAATGTTTGCAATTATCAGCCTTGTTTACACCGGATGATGTGCTGCCAAGAATTATTACTTCTAAGCAAGCTTACATTTCGTTTCACAAGACAAACAAATGTTCGGCACTCCTTATACTGTAAGACTATAGGTAAAGTCTGGTTGTGCTCACCTGACCGTAGATCCACTCTGGACTTGCTGGCTGGATCAGTCATATGATCAATCATGATCTTCACAACTTCATCACAAGACATCATCTGATGTGTTAAAATGTCAAAGTGGAGGCAATCAGAGGAAGCCATTACAGGAGGTTCTTGCCAACCAGTATATAAGGAGATGGGGTCACCCACACTTGGCCCAACTTCCTTCAAGGGCCCTAATGGCAGTCGTGAGGTTTGCCTAAATGGTGTGTAGGCCCCAGTGTAATGTGAGAACTACAAGAGTTAGGTATGGTCACCGTGTCGCAGTGAGATGGCTTCTTACCTTTTTTGATCAAAATAGTGTCAGCTAAGTGCCCTGTTATTGACATGTACTACCACTACTCATTTACTGATTACAGGACATTTGCTCATTTTGTGTGTATCTTAGCTTCTGCTAGTTAAAGGGAACCTGTCACCCCGAAAATCGCGGGTGAGGTAAGCCCACCGGCATCAGGGGCTTATCTGCAGCATTCTGTAATGCTGTAGATAAGCCCCCGATGTTACCTGAAAGAGGAGAAAAAGACGTTAGATTATACTTACCCAGGGGCGGTCCTGCTGCTGGTCCGGTCGGATGGGCGTCTCTGGTCCGCTGCGGCGCCTCCCATCTTCTTTCCATGACGTCCTCTTCTGATCTTCAGCCACGGCTCCGGCGCAGGCGTACTTTGCCTGCCCTGTTGAGGGCACAACAAAGTACAGCAGTGCGCAGGCGCCGGAAAGGTCAGAGAGGCCCGTCGCCTGCGCACTGCAGTACTTTGTTGTGCCCTCAATAGGGCAGACAAAGTACGCCTGCGCCGGAGCCGTGGCTGAAGATCAGAAGAGGACGTCTTGGAAAGAAGATGGGAGGCGCCGCAGCGGACCGGAGACGCCCATCCGACCTGACCAGCAGCGGGACCGCCCCTGGGTAAGTATAATCTAACGTCTTTTTCTCCTCTTTCAGGTAACATCGGTGGCTTATCTACAGCATTACAGAATGCTGTAGATAAGCCCCTGATGCCGGTGGGCTTACCTCACCCGCGATTTTCGGGGTGACAGGTGCCCTTTAAATGACCGCAGTGTGAACGCGCACATATGGATTGCACTTACACCAACATGTGCTCTGGCCTATATTTTTGTAGGTCACTTTAAATTGACACTCAGGTTTATATCAAAGACTTAAAACCCGTAAATGACACAGAAACACTGCCATATTGCTTTATTATGTAGAAATGAAAAAAAAATGTGCTGAAACAATCCATGCAACATAGGAGAGGGTGGAAAGTAATTTTATTTAATAAAAATAAAATGGTATTTTTTCTGATGTCCCCAATCATGTAATCAGGATTATGGGGAGAGCAGCAGTGATATGCCTGGTGGTCGCACATCCACAATAGGAGGAGCGTACTAACTTATGACTACCACTCCCAACATCAGTCTCTAGGACTGAAAACCTCTACACTACAGGACGCCTTGTTGTTTTCTTACAGTTACAGCAATGAGCGAGGCTGAGCGATCACAGCCCACACTGCACTGTAGCGCTGCACTCGGAGGAAGCAGCCATGTTGGTCTTATTTCAGATCACCTTTTAAACAAGCAATAGGATTGAAGAATTGGTCAAAGGAGTATGGAGGGGGAAAGAAACAACCGACCCTTCTGTCCTAGAGGGGAGTAAAATTAAGGATCACAATGATGGGGCTTATTTTGATCTATGCTATGGGGCCCCATTTTTTCTAAGTACGCCCCATCTCGCCAGGGTTTTCACTTTCACCATAAAGGAAACAATGTGAAGGATGACAATCTGTCAGCGGAATACCTTGTATCTCTGCACCCCGGCTTCTCCATGTATTCCTGAGAAAACACAAACCGTTCACAGTGTTACAAAGTGAAAAGTGATTCTCATGTGCCCCCATACACGGGTCACACAGATATCACGGCACTGCACTCCTGCTGTCAGTCCTCATACCTAGTCCCAGTTCTAGCTCATCAGAGCCGAGGTTAAAGGTTGGTCCCGAGCCTGGCACACTGCACGGGGAGAGGCTGACCCCCAGTGTACCTACAGAAGGTAAGAGACAAGTCGCACTTCAGTAGTCAGCACTTTTCTCATCACATATATACTTACAGGGTCGGACTGGGCCACCGGCGAACCGGAGGATTCTCCTGTGGGCCCAGGCCCTGACACCTGCTGGCATATAGGGCCAGCAGCTGACTAGGGCCCCCAGCCAGTGGGGTGTCGCTAATAGCGGCACACCACGCAGCTGCTATGGGGGTCCTCGGTGCCAGCGGATAAGCAGCAGGTGACAGGAAGCTTAAGCCAGTTCCCACTGCTAAAATGAAATAAATATTCACGCTTCCCTACGTCCCCATGGGCGTGGAGAGGAGTGACTTCATTTCACTCTAATAATGGGCAGTATTTGCCGCAGTCTGCAGCTAACACTGCCCGCTATCAGGACCCGCAGACATGGGCCCCTGCTCCTCCAGGGGCCCCCCAGCCCACGAGACCACTATGGGGCCGTAAGCCAGGGGGACCCGGCATCAGAGCCACCCCCCAGTGAGCGCCGCATTCTAATGGAAGAGGGAGCATCAGATGATGCTCCCTCTCTCATCATTCCCCTCTGCCTCTGACGCACAGCGGGTGCACGATGACGTCACTTCATCGCGTACCTGTTGTGTGCCAGGCCGACTGCAGCGCAGCTCCTGACACCGCTGACATCGGAGAGGTGAGTATTGTGGTATATATATATATATATCTCAATCAGTGAGTCCTGGTTGTATGGGGGGCAGCTGCATCATACCCTATGGGGGGAGCTGCATCATACCCTATTGGGGGAGCTGCATCATACCCTATAGGGGGGAGCTACATCATACCCTATGGGGGGAGCTGCATCATACCCTATGGGGGGAGCTGCATCATACCCTATAGGGGGGAGCTGCATCATACCCTATGGGGGGAGCTGCATCATACCCTATAGGGGGGAAGCTGCATCATACCCTATGGGGGGAGCTACATCATACCCTATGGGGAGAGCTGCATCATACACTATGGGGGGCAGCTGCATCATACCCTATGGGGGGGAGCTGCATCATACCCTATGGGGGGGAGCTGCATCATACCCTATAGGGGCGGAGCTGCATCATACCCTATGGGGGGGGAGCTGCATCATACCCTATAGGGGGGAGCTGCATTATACCCTATGGGGGGAGCTACATCATACCCTATGGGGGGCAGCTGCATCATACCCTATGGGGGGAGTTGCATCATACCCTATGGGGGGAGCTGCATCACACCCTATGGGGGGAGCTGCATCATACCCTATGGGGGGGAGCTGCATCATAACCTATGGGGGGAGCTGCATCATACCCTATAGGGGGAGCTGGATCATACCCTATAGAGAGAGCTGCATCATACCCTATGGGGGGAGCTGCATCATACCCTATGGGGGGAGATGCATCATATCATATGGGGGGAGGTGCATGATACCCTGTGGAGGGGGACAGCATGATACCCTGCGCATGGGGGAAGCATGATACCCTGCGGAGGGGGCAACATGATACGCTGTGGTGGGGGTGCAGCATGCTACCCTTTTGGAGGGGGGCAGCATGATACCCTATTGGAGGGGGGCAGCATGATACCTTATTGGAGGGGGGCAGCATGATACCCTATGAGGCTGGTTGCATTATATTCTATGGGGGGCTACATGATATTCTATGGGGGCTGCATTATATGCGATGAGGGGGCTACATTATATTGTTTATGAGGCCTGCATTATATTCTGTGAGGGGGCTACTTTATATTCTATGAGGGGGCCACTTTATATACTATGAGGGGGCTAGCCCAACCCCTGCCACATAATTAAGAGAAGTACTACCTTATATTATACCCTGATATTAGCGCGTTTTACCGCACAATTGGTGGTCTTGTATTTATTTCTATGTAGCTACATAGTTGGCCCCAAGAATGGTTTTGCTCTGGTGGGCCAAAGGTGCTCCAGTCCGACGCTGTATACTTATATACTTATGACATCGTAGCTATGATAAATCTGCATGGCGATATGTGGACCAAGCCCAGCGATCTCTGTAACAGAGGTACTAATAGCGTGATCAGTCACCAGCACGTCTGCTCATTCATTATGTGGTGAGGAAGGACAGTGGCCCCCAGGACTGGCAGGTAGCCATATGGCAGATACCAGAAGAGGAAGACAAAAGAGACAGGATCTCACTATCAGAGAGCTGCAAGTGCCCCACCTAGTGGCACACAGATGTAACAGCATGTTCAATAGGCCAGGCCAGGTCTCATAATTCAGTATTACGGTAGGGAAATAATGCAACTTTTATACCAATTCCTGCAGCAGCACTTTTCACAAATGAAGAAATTTCTTGCAAACTTTTGCCTTCTTCTGCTAGAGCTCCAGCGATCTACAAGTAGTTAAAAAAAAGAAAAAAAAGCTGAGTAAAGATGAAAACAATGAGGTAACCAGAAGCAATGGGGGAACACACGTTTGAGTCAAATAGCTTCTACTTATTCCCACGGTCGTGGTCGCTGTGTGTGCATGAACATACTACGTACATTTAGGTTACAGCCCCATGTTCTGGGGATCAGTCTTTCCTCTCCTGGACCCATATGTCAGCCATAAGACCCTGCACATTTTTCGGCGGTCTGGAAGGCTGATGCAAAAAGCTCTGCTCTCTTTGGACGACTGGTTCATGTATTAGACCACACTTGTACAAATTAGGCCCAAAAACTGGGAACGAAATGTAACTAAGCAATGGTGTAGTGCTGGCCTGGATCCAGTGTGCAATCATATGGTTTAGATCAGCTTATACTGGAAAGAATAGTCGTTATGATAAGCGTCAGGGAGCGACGACCACGGAGCTGCACAGATCAGGCGCAGAAGCGCACAGCAGTGTGTGTGGTACGTGCTCCTGCCCGGCGTCTGAGGCTCAGGTCTATGTGTCTACCAGGGCAGGAGCACGTACCACACACAATGCTGTGCGCTACTGCACCTGATCTGGGCAGCTCCGTGGTCGTCGCTCCCTGACACTTATCATAACGACTATTCTTTCCAGTAAAAGCTGATCTAAACCGTATCTTTACTGCCCTTTATACCATAACATTAATATCGAGCAGAACTAAGCTCTGCCTACTGGTTGGGTCTTCTAATAAACCAAGGGTGCGCAGCAATTTTTGGCCTAAGGGTCCCATTGTTCCATTTAACCACTAGCTCTGACTACAATCCCAATAGAAGGTTCCCTACATGTGACACTGTCAATACTGTATGCAGACTGTTTGTCACCTATGGTTTAATATCCTCACGTTAGGAGAAATGTGTCCTTCACCTTATGAACCAGTATGATGCCACACAACCCTCGACGTCCTGCCTTGCGAGGGGCTAAGAAAGCGCAATCATCAGCGACCACCACCATTTCCACATCCACCCCATCCCTCCTTGCACGCTCGAGAGCCAAACCGAAATTCAGGCGGTCCCCCGTGTAATTCTTCACCAGCAACAGAACTCCAGCTGTCGGGAAAGAAAGAAAAGAACTTTGTGTTTGGACGGTACCAAGAAATAGATATATATAGTCCTTCACAGCTATACTGGCTCTTGGGGCTACAGGGGTTTTTTGTCTTTGCATCTCTGCGCTCCAAGAATCCTACACTTTTTAGCTTTTCTATTTACGTGGCCATTTGAGGACTTTTTTTTTGCAGAACTATTTGCATTTGTTTTATGGCAAAACATATTCAATCTTGGAGAGCAGCTGAGTAGAAAACAAAGACTGCTCAGCATTTTTCGTGTCGGACAATGAGTGCGTTAGTTTTATAGTCTGGGCTGTTAGGATTGTGGTGATACAAAGTACATCTACTCATACATTATTTTTATATTTTTTGACATAAAGCTTTTTATTTGTGGTGCCATCCCAGGACGCTAAGGGTATGTTTCCACGTTCAGGAAACGCTGTGTGTTTGATGCTGTGTAGAGCCGCAGAGTCAAACACGCAGCGTCCAGATGTTACAGCATAGTGGAGGGGAAACCAAAGTGATGAAAGAGTTGGGATTTTTTCTGCTCCTGGTGATTGTAGCAGGGCACCAGCCAGAAACTACAGGGGACGGTGTGGGCACGGCACCTACAGGGGACGGTGTGGGCACGGCACCTACAGGGGACGATGTGGGCACGGCACCTACAGGGGACGATGTGGGCACGGCACCTACAGGGGACGGTGTGGGCACGGCACCTACAGGGGACGGTGTGGGAACGGCACCTACAGAGGACGATGTGGGCACGGCACCTACAGAGGACGATGTGGGCACGGCACCTACAGAGGACGGTGTGGGCACGGAACCTACAGAGGACGGTGTGGGCACGGCACCTACAGAGGACGGTGTGGGCACGGAACCTACAGAGGACGGTGTGGGCACGGCACTTACAGGGGACGGTGTGGGCACGGCACCTACAGGGGACGGTGTGGGAACGGCACCTACAGAGGACGGTGTGGGCACGGCACCTACAGAGGACGGTGTGGGCACGGAACCTACAGAGGACGGTGTGGGCACGGAACCTACAGAGGACGGTGTGGGCACGGCACCTACAGAGGACGGTGTGGGCACGGAACCTACAGGGGACGGTGTGGGCACGGCACTTACAGGGGACGGTGTGGGCACGGCACCTACAGGGGACGGTGTGGGAACGGCACCTACAGAGGACGATGTGGGCACGGCACCTACAGAGGACGATGTGGGCACGGCACCTACAGAGGACGGTGTGGGCACGGAACCTACAGAGGACGGTGTGGGCACGGCACTTACAGGGGACGGTGTGGGCACGGCACCTACAGGGGACGGTGTGGGAACGGCACCTACAGAGGACGATGTGGGCACGGCACCTACAGAGGACGATGTGGGCACGGCACCTACAGAGGACGGTGTGGGCACGGCACCTACAGGGGACGATGTGGGCACGGCACCTACAGAGGACGGTGTGGGCACGGAACCTACAGAGGACGGTGTGGGCACGGAACCTACAGAGGACGGTGTGGGCACGGAACCTACAGAGGACGGTGTGGGCACGGCACTTACAGGGGACGGTGTGGGCACGGCACCTACAGGGGACGGTGTGGGAACGGCACCTACAGAGGACGATGTGGGCACGGCACCTACAGAGGACGATGTGGGCACGGCACCTACAGAGGACGGTGTGGGCACGGAACCTACAGAGGACGGTGTGGGCACGGTTCTTCTGCTCATGCTATTCAATGAACATAACAGTACGTCCATTTGCGAGAGCGTATACTTAAATGGAAGTACAGTTGTATTGCGAGGAGGGTAAAGGACAACCATGCCTGTAGCCCTATTAGGGTATGTGGGTGTCACAGAGATGATTCCCTGCTTTGTACTCCTTTTTGGTCAGAACAGAGAACCCCCACCTAAAAAAGGTTTCTGCTCTGGTGGACGTGGCACCTCCGCATCCTGCCGCATCCACTGCAGGCAATGTCAGGACACTTGCGGCTCCCACCGGCAGTTTCAGCTGATCTCGGTAGGTTAGTGACGTCAGACCAGCAGCGCTGAATTAGGCTGTCGTCACACTAGCAGTATCTGGTCAGTATTTTACATCAGTATTTGTAAGCCAAAACCAGGAGTGGAACAATCAGAGGAAAAGTGTAATAGAAACATATGCACCACTTCTGTATTTATCACCCACTCCTGGTTTTGGCTTACACATACTGAGGTAAAATACTGACCAAATACTGAGTGTGTGACCGCAGCCTTAGACATCCAGCTTTTTTTGAAGGAGGAACTGTCTGCATGAAACAACCTCTTTCAAGGGAATCTGTCAGCAGGTTTTGTTATGTAATCTGGCAGCAGCATGATATAGGGACAGAAACCCTTATTCCAGCGATGTGTCACTTAGTTTACTGGGTGCAAGAAGTAGCGACATAATCCCGGTTTTCTCTGCTCCTGATTGGCAGCCTCCTATGTGCAATGCATACTGACAGCTGCTAATCAGTGCTGGGGTCGGAGTAATATGGAGCAGGAAGACTGGGAAACATGAGGCAGCTTGTCTCCAATGATAATCTCCTCCTGATAAAACACTGATTGTATTGATTGAAACATCAAAGCACAGCCTAGTAAGTGACACATGACTGAAATCAGACTCTCTGCCCCCATATGATGCTGCTCTCAGATTACATAGTAAAAACCTGCTGACATATTGCCTTTAATATATATTTTAAATGACAGCAATAACTAGCATTCCATGGCAGTGAGTAAGGGTTAGATTACTAAAAAAAAGAAGAAGCAATAATATATAATTGCATATTCTAGAATACCCGATGCGTTAGAATTGGGCCACCATCTAGTAATATATAATTGTGAAAGATTTGTAATTTTTAAATTGTAAGAAGTTGATACATTGAAAAAAGATAATAGTAAAGACATAGAAAACAAAGGCAATAAGTGCACCTGCTCCGGCCTCTGCTACTGTTCTGATGGCGGCTACGATGCTTCCAACCGGAGGGGATGTGAAGACAGCACCAGCGATGACCCCAGTGAGCATGCCCTGACCAACGTACCCTGCGCAGAGGGAAATGTGAGCGTTATCAGATATTGATAGGTCACCGATATCATAGACAGGCAACGCATGTAAGGCCCTGACAGCCCAGCTAACCGCAGCACCACTGCTGACAGGAGAGCTATGAGCTCTGCAAGGGTGACTAGTCGGCCCGGTGCAGGGTAAAGGAGGGCGCATTTACCATCTTGGAAGGAGCTAAGCTTTAAGGAAATCTGTCACCAGGATTTTTGTTCCCCCATGTAAGAACAACATGGTGTAGGGGCAGAGACCCTGATTCCAGCAATGTGTCACTTACTGGGCTGCCTGCAGTCATTTTCACACAATTTCTGTTTATCTGCAATTCTCTGAATGCTCAGCTCTGCCTCTGCCCATACCACTGAATAGAAGCTTTCTGCCTATGCAGTGTACACAGAAATCTGCCATTCATTGGTGAGGATGGGGTTATACAGAGCTTATGAATATTCTGGACTACTTGATAACAGGTTTACTAGTCCTCCAGCTAATTTCCTGCGATTATAAGTTATTTTATCAAAACTACTGCAAGCAGCCCAGTAAGTGACACATCGCTGGACTCAGTATCTCTGCCCCTACATTATGCTGCTCTCAGATGGGGTGGAAAATCCTGGCGATAGATTCTGGTTAATGAGGAGGATGATTGTTGAGCATATGATACAGGGGAGAAGCCGCCATCATACACAACATATATTACTGCGCTACCTGCGTGTGCGGGTTCATGTCCTGAGCCGCCTCCGGACAACAGCGCTACACGGCCCTTTACACGATGAAGGTCAGAGCGTAGCACTACACGGTGACCCTGAAGTACCCGCAGCCCCGGACAGCAAGATGCCAGGCCATGGAGGACGTCATCGACACAACCAGGGATGGAGTTCAGGAGCTTCTTACTGACCTAGGGGAGAACAGGACGGCACAGGAGTGATGGATCTACACTGGCGGAAATGGGCGAGAGCGGGCGCAAATAAGTCACATACCTCCATATTACAGTCACCCGCAGACAGCAAGGATGTATCCTGTGCAAGAAATATAGCATCAATACACAGTAGAGTATCAATACTGGAGCGTATCGGTGCAGGATAAGCAGTGACTGGAGAGTATCGGTGCAGGATAAGCAGTGACTGGAGAGTATCGGTGCAGGATAAACAGTGACTGGAGAGTATCGGTGCAGGATGAGCAGTGACTGGAGAGTATCGGTGCAGGATGAGAAGTGACTGGAGCGTATCGGTGCAGGATGGGCAGTGACTGGAGAGTATCGGTGCAGGAAGGGCAGTGACTGGAGAGTATCGGTGCAGGATAAGCAGTGACTGGAGAGTATCGGTGCAGGATAAGCAGTGACTGGAGAGTATCGGTGCAGGATAAACAGTGACTGGAGAGTATCGGTGCAGGATGAGCAGTGACTGGAGAGTATCGGTGCAGGATGGACAGTGACTGGAGAGTATCGGTGCAGGAAGGGCAGTGACTGGAGAGTATCGGTGCAGGATGGGCAGTGACTGCAGAGTATCGGTGCAGGATGGGCAGTGACTGGAGTGTATTGGTGCAGGATGGGCAGTGACTGCAGAGTATCGGTGCAGGATGGGCAGTGACTGCAGAGTATCGGTGCAGGATGGGCAGTGACTGGAGAGTATCGGTGCAGGATTAACTGTGACTGGAGAGTATCGGCGCAAGATAAGCAGTGACTGGAGAGAATCGGTGCAGGATGGGCAGTGACTGGAGAGTATCGGTGCAGGATGGGCAGTGACTGGAGAGTATCGGTGCAGGATGGGCAGTGACTGCAGAGTATCGGTGCAGGATGGGCAGTGACTGGAGAGTATCGGTGCAGGATGGGCAGTGACTGGAGAGTATCGGTGCAGGATGGGCAGTGACTGGAGAGTATCGGTGCAGGATGGGCAGTGACTGGAGAATATTGGTGCAGGATTAACTGTGACTGGAGAGTATCGGAGCAGGATGAGCAGTGACTGGAGAGTATCAGTGGAGGATGGGCAGTGACTGGAGAGTATCGGCGCAGGATAAGCAGTGACTGGAGAGTATCGGCGCAGGATAAGCAGTGACTGGAGAGTATCGGTGCAGGATGGGCAGTGACTGGAGAGTATCGGTGCAGGATGGGCAGTGACTGGAGAGTATCGGTGCAGGATGGGCAGTGACTGGAGAGTATCAGTGCAGGATGGGCAGTGACTGGAGAGTATCGGCGCAGGATAAGCAGTGACTGGAGAGTATCGGCGCAGGATAAGCAGTGACTGGAGAGTATCGGTGCAGGATGGGCAGTGACTGGAGAGTATCGGTGCAGGATGGGCAGTGACTGGAGAGTATCGGTGCAGGATGGGCAGTGACTGGAGAGTATCGGTGCAGGATGGGCAGTGACTGGAGAGAATCGGTGCAGGATAAGCAGTGACTGGAGAGCATAGGTGCAGGATGGGCAGTGACTGGAGAGTATCTATGCAGGATGAGAAATAACTGCAGAGTATTGGTGCAGGATGAGCAGTGACTGGAGAGTATCTATGCAGGATGAGCAGTGACTGGAGAGCATCGGTGCAGGATGGGCAGTGACTGGAGAATATTGGTGCAGGATGAGCAGTGACTGGAGAGCATCGGTGCAGGATGGGCAGTGACTGGAGAGCATCGGTGCAAGATGGGCAGTGACTGGAGAGTATCGGTGCAGGATGGGCAGTGACTGGAGAGTATCGGTGCAGGATGAGCAGTGACTGGAGAGAATCAGAGCAGGATGGGCAGTGACTGGAGAATATCTGTATTTCAGGGAATGATATGCAGTTAATGATGCACAATGACAAGACAGAAGACAACATGAAAGCAATAAAAGAGAAAACTTACAGCTCGCTGATCTCCTGCGCTCACATCCAGCACCGGGACATCTATAAAGCCAATGTCCGGGAACTTTACACTTAGATCAGAGTATACCAGTGGTCATGTGACCATGTGGGTGCCAAGAGTTGTGCAAATCACCCAGGTGCATTCTGGGTAGTCTCTAACTTGCTTGTATCGGCAGGAGACGTTAGGTGTTACAGAACCAGTAGCAGAGCTGGGGCCATAATCATGGCTGTTCTGCCACTGCCACAGAAGTAAGGGACGGCCGCAGTCTCCATCCACTGGCAATAATCATTAATCCGGCTCATGTACAAGTTCCATTTTATCCACTATAATTAATAGCAAGTGATTATGATTACAATCAACCTCGATTTGCAAAGATCAGTCACAAAGTGAATGTAAAAACAAAGCAAAAGCCGTCATTACCGTCATCATCTGTATTTTACAGTTGTGGACAAAAGTTTTGAGCCGGACACAAATTTTGGTTTTCACGTAGTTTAGTGCTTCATTGTTTTCAGAGCTTAAAGGCAGCCTGCCATGTGAAACAACGCCATCAGCCTGTAGGTTAACCCCTTCATGACCCGGGGTATTTTCATTTTTTCGCTCCCCTCCTTCCCAGAGCCATAATTTTTTTATTTTTCCATCCATTTGGCCATGTGAGGGCTTATTTTTTGCGGGACAAGTTTTACTTTTGAACAACATCATTGGTTTTACCATGTCGTGTACTAGTAAACGGGAAAAAAATTTCAAGTGTGGGGAAATTGCAAAAAAAGTGCAATCCCGAAATGGTTTTTTTTTGTTTGGCTTTTTTGCTAGGTTCACTAAATACTAAAACTGACCTGACATTATGATTCCCCAGGTCAGTACGAGTTCATGGACACCAAACATCTCTAGGCTATTTGTTATCTAAATGGTAAAAAAAATCCAAACTTTGCAAAAAAAATAAAAAAAATCGCGCCATTTTTCTATACCCGTAGCGTCTCCATTTTTCATGATCTGGGGTCAGGTGAGGGCTTATTTTTTGCGTGCCGAGCTGACGTTTTTAATGATACCATTTTGGTGCAGATATGTTCTTTTGATCGCCCGTTATTTCATTTTAATACAATGTCACGGCAACCAAAAAAACGTAATTCTGGCATTTCAAATTTTTTTCTCGCTACGCCGTTTAGCGATCAGGTTAATGCTTTTTTTATTGATAGATCGGGTGATTCTGAACGCGGCGATACCAAATATGTGTGTATTTGATTTTTTTAATTGTTTTATTTTGAATGGGGCAGAAAGGGTGGTAATTTAAACTTTTATATTTTTTTTCATATTTTTTTAAACATTTTTTTTTTTTACTTTTGCTATGCTTCAATAGTCTCCATGAGAGGCTAGAAGCTGGCATGTCCCTGCTGTTATGCGAGCGCCACGCTCCATGTTCAAAGCAGGGGATCTGACCTCGGACGTACTATCCCGTCCGAGGTCAGAAAGAGGTTAATAGTGTCCTGAGAGCCCTGCTGCTGGGAGGAATAGAGGCTCACTTGTTCAGTCATAGGGGAGGTGTCGGCACGGTCTCAGTCACCACCTGTTTATATAGAGCAGCATCTGTAACTGCGCCCACGGCAGCCGGCCATAATGCTGAGCTGGCTGTCAGTCAGTGCTGAGGGCCAAGTTACAGCTGTCGCTCTATACACCGAGGGGTGAACGAAGCCGTATAAACACCATGTGGAGGAGAAAACAGCCACTGTACGATTAACCTAACAGAAAGATCAACCTCAAGAAAGGATAGGGAGACATATTAGTAATATAAATATAAAAAAATATATTTCTTTAATAAACCTTACAACACTACATGTTTATAATCAGTGAGAAATCTGTTAAAACATCTATTGAAACCAGAGATCACCCAGCAAAAGAACCGGTCCCGATATGGAATATTTTACTCAAGCAAAAAAGGTTTTCCTTTTGAAGGTAATTACTGGCCCCAAAGCCGAGCGTCCATTAACTGTATCCATCAGCTATAAGGAGCGCGGACAGTCCGGTATTACACTACCGTGGGGGCATGGTAGTTAGTGAAGGATCCTTGCCGTGATAGATAAGAAGCATGGCAGACTGAACGAAACATTCTGAATGGATCAACAAAAAACCTCTCGCACAGATGGATCGTCCAATTGGATACCATGATACCGAATGGCCTCAATGAATCTCTAAGTTTTGCCCATTTTTTGTAGTTCTCCTAATATTTGGCCTCAGGTTTGGTCTCCTGTTCCCATAATGCCCCCATGTCTATTTACCCCCGGTGGATGTGTTAGTGTTTTTTTAAATATTTATTTTAATATTACATATTTTTTCCATTTAGCGTTCGTGACTTTGCTGATCTATAGTGCCTTCGCATATTTCTCTATTGGGCCCCTGCTACGGACCGAAAATTGCCTTGGACGTTTACCATAATATGTGGGAGTATTACAGCCATCTCAGCGACGTTGGATGATCTGAACACCCATTATTTATAAATGATTTTTGTGATGTTATATATAGTTATGCTTCTTGTTGCTACACAGCGCTCTTGCCATCTAGGTCATTGCCTCTTTCACATGCTGCGATGGCTGTGCGCATCGCACTGCGACCCGCTGCTTTCTGTCTGCGGGTGGACGTCTCTATGGTGTGCACTGCTTTATGGGATCACCCCCAGCGCGTGCGCACTTTCCATGACGCCCTGCCCGCAGTTCAGGACCTGACGGCCGCAGTGCGCATGCGCCGACTCTAGCCGTCCTGATTGGCCGTTTTTGGCCATGTGATTAGGTTCATAGGGTTATTTGAAGGTCCTACAGGGACCCTAGACACTCCCTTGAGAAAGCGGCCCTAAGTCGCCGCAAAACGCGCGTCGATCCTCCATCTACCCCCTTCCTTGTTCCCACTCATCCGTTGGTAAGCACTGCACTTTCTGATATGCACTATTGCACTTTTTGATCTTAGATAGACGGGTGTTACTATACTCCCGGTTTTTATGCATGTTGCTTCCTGTATGCCCACGTTATTATGCACTGTCTTATGGTCTTTGGACCTTCATATTCATTTTTCCAGGGATCAAAAGTGTATTTTGTGGGGTGGTGATAGGTGTGGATGGGGTTTATAGCAATCTACATTGTTGATGTTGCTTTATATATTGTTGTAACATTTTACCGTTTCTATGAAATAATAAATGACATGATATTTTTACTAGATAAAATCAGTTTGCTCCTTTTGTCCTCCTATCCTTATCATGTACTGGCTTATACAGGGGGACACGTCTGGCACTGCACGATCTGAGTCCCTGGCAGCGTGTGTTACTGATGGTAGCCTTTGTTATAGTGGTCCCAGCTCTATGCAGGTCATTCACTACGTCACCCATGTGGTTCTGGGATTTTTGATCACCGTTCGTGTGATCATTTTGACCCCACGGGGTGAGATCTTGCGTGGAGCCTCAGATCAAGGGAGATTATCAGTGGTCTTGTATGTCTTCCATTTTCTTATTATTGCTTCGACAGTTAATTTCATCACACAAAGCTGCTTGCTATTGCAGATTCAGTCTTCCCAGCCTGGTGCAGGGCTACAATTTTGTTTCTGGTTTTCTTCGATAGCTGGAGTTTGGAGTGTGACTGTTTGAGGTTGTGGACAGGTGTCTTTTATACTGATAACAAGTTCAAGCCGGTGCAATTACTACAGGTAATGAGTGGAGGACAGAGGAGCCTCTTAAAGAAGAAGTTACCGGTCTGTGAGAGTCAGAAATCTTGCATGTTTTTAGGTGACCAAATACTTATTTTCCACCACAATTTGCAAAATAAATCTTGCCAAATCAGACAAGGTGATTTTCTGGATTTGTTTTCTCATTTTGACTCTCATAGTTGTGGTCTACCTATGATGTCAATTACAGGCCCCTCTCTCATCTTTTTAAGTGGGAGAACATGCACAATTGGTGGCTGACCAAATACTTTTTTCCCCACTGTATCTTCAGTGTGGTCCCATGAAAAGATATAATACAATATTAACAAAAATGTTAGGGGTGTACTCACTTGTGATATACTGTAATTATTAAGTTATATACACAGTGTATGCATGTTTTCTACAATTTTGCAATGCATTGATGTCAGAGATCGAGCGTTCTTTCAATTTATTTCTATGATTACTTTGAAAACGTCAATTTTCAGAGTTGCCATAAAAATGAATGGAGCAAGCTGTGCATGTGACGCAAGTCTATCAGACATTGATGGATCAAAAACTTTTTCTTTTTTTAAATCTAATTAAAGGTAATCTGTTTTATGTGGAGGATCTCAGATAATGGGAACAAAGGCATAAAGAAAAGGAAAGGACAAAACAGAAAAGAAGACAAGGTGGTAAAAAAAGATGACAGGGAGAACTTCCTGTCAACCAGGGTGAGAAGATGGGAGAAGATCTCTGACCAAGGATGCCAGATGACAAAGATGTATTTTGCTCTATTTTCATTACCAGCTTTACTCTCCTCCATGCACATTAATACATTAACCCATAGAAGCCTGAAAGGGGGTGATAAAGATTTCCATAGTGTCATGCCGTTCTGTCTGTCTCTGGTTTTCGGCGTGACAATGCATATGTTTGCTTTAACCCTTTACTCTTTTCCCCCTAATTTGAGCTAGGATACTGTTGGCTTTTACCTGAATGGAGCCTTCTCAGTTCCCTGCTCTGCTGCGCAGTCGTACATGGGCATTTAGGTATTTACCCTGCTGCATACCTTCCTCATGTGCGGTCCCTGGTTGCTGCTGTGAAGCTGTCCGCGGGTTGTGGTCATTTGCGGCTGGTGCATGACTTTCCACATGGCTCAGTGCATGCAGTTTCAGTCAGGTGCCCTGAGCCTCAGATCCTGCACTGTGTGCTATAATGGTTTCTGTGTGTGCTTAGGGCGTGCGCGGCCACACCTCCCCTGCTTTTATCAGGGTTAGGGTGTGTACTTTAAATGCTGTCCCCAGCCAATTGCTGAGGGGCAGCTCATATATAAAGCTCCCCTGCCCTATGGGCGGGGCCTGAGCTACACTCACAATGCTCTGTCTTTGGCATGAGAACCTGACTCTGGAAGCCCTTGATTTGTCCTACTGTGAACCCTGACTTGTCCTGTGTCTGTTATCTCCCCCCTGCCTGCCCTTTCCCAGTGTCTCTTTGTTTGTCTGTATATCTGCTTGACTCCCTGGTTCTGATCTCTTAGCTTGGCTTTTTGACTCCGTTTCTGTTTGTCCCTATTGTACCGTATTTTGCCCGTCCTGGTTTACTGATCCCTTGCTATGTCCTGACTATTCATTCTGTCTAAATCCTTTTGTACGGTTGTGCTCTGACTTGGTTTTCCTGACCTCGCTCTCGCCACTAGGTGGCGTCTGTTCAGTTGCTCTGTGTGTGCAGTCTGGCTTCCCTACCAGGTTCCCCCTGGTGGAGGTTGTGCTGTACTGCACTGCAGCTGCATGACACATAGTTTGGGAATAATTTGTTGCGTTGCAAGTATAAAAGTACCGGGGAGCATGGAACATCAGGAATCATTTGGAGGTTAGTCAGGAGATCTAGTACCATAATAGACATATACGAGATCAGGTCCACCAGACATATAAAACTGAATCTGGAGCTGAAGCCCACCATCAACACAAGTACGAGAATGACTCGAACATTTAATGTAATTTAGCAGGGATCTTGGACCATTGTGAGAGGATCTTAAAGTTGAGTCCCTTTGTGTGTCCAACATTTCTTGGACCTTTCTTCATGGGTCCCGATATCAGTCCACTTTTGAAATGTGTTGCCTGTTATCAATATAATATTTTCGTTTGTATCCATGGCCAATACTTATCCATCTTCCACCATCCTTTGCACCCAATTACCTCATTTTGCAACTTTTATCTTACGGAAAGGTCGCTTCTTGGCCGTGGATTCTGATGAGAAAGTTCAGCTCAGAAAGGATCTAATATGCTTCATTAGAGTTGTGCCTAAACCCTACAACAACTCCTAAAGGTGAACACTTGTCTAAAGTTTCTGTGCAACCTTATTATTGTGAGATATACTAACTTAGAGGAGCACCATTGTTCTTTTTTTATTTGTAGCAATAGATGGGTCTGTCGGCATTAGGCTCAAAGTTTGAGTTTTCTGTGGGATTCAAGGGCTTGGCCTGGGAACACTTAATCTGTCACTGTCAATCGCTCTCTACTTGGAGTCCATAAAAATGTCACACATGGAAGTCCTTGTAATTAAGTAGTAAAACCCAACTCAACAGGTGGATTCTTTCAGATGAGGTAGTAGAAGTTGGGCACAGGACCTGGTGATAGGTGGTACTTCATCTGTAGTGTCAAGTAGGCAAAAACATAGGGTGAACAGATCATTCAGATAGCAGGAGCAACTTCTGGTAAGACACTGATGTCAAGGGCCCGCAGAGTGGGGGACACATAGTTTCACAGGAGCATTAGAATATTATTCTATATTTAAGAATTGTAGCTATAATTTGGCTGTATTTGTGCTCCCTTTCCTTTTCGGTTTTCCCCCTTATTCTTTCCCGTCATGGTACTTATCAGTTGAGAGTCAATGTTTTCTCAGCTGTGGTCCTCCACGACCAAGTTTTGGAAGATTCTGTTAATTGCACAGGAAGATGCATCTTTACCCTGATTGGTGAACTATTGGTAACGGTGAGAATATTTCTGCATAACAGGCCCAGTTTCGCCAATGTCCGGGGTGGTCCGTGCACAGCAAGTCACCAGCAACCTGCTGGCCCACCCTATTTTGTTGCAATGCCCATTATTTAGCTAAGGCTGGGAGGACTTGGTCCATTTTTGATCGTTACAGTTGATTATTTATTTGATTACTGACTGATGAATTTATTCTAGGATGTTTAATATTTATTGACTTATTAATTTATGTTTTAAGCAACCTTTAATAAACATTGTGAGCCTTTTCTTTATCCCAAATAACCTTGTCTAGTCTTTTTTATTAATATGTTAAAGGGAATCTGTCACCAGGTTTTTGTTACCTAATCTGATAGCTGCATGATGTAAAGACAGAGACCCTGATTCCAGTGATGTGTCACTTACTGAGCTGATTGCTATAGTTTTGATTAAAACAATCATTCTTTTATCACTAGAGGACTAGTAAAACTGCTGCCAGGTAGTCCTCCGTATTCATGAGCTCTATATAACCACACACCACCACTGATTGGCAGCTTTCTGCTTATGCACAGTGTACACAGAAATTAAATTGATTGTATTTTTGTTCGGCCTTGTGCTTGGGTGGGTGCAACTTAAATAAAGACCCGAGTGCCGGCCAAAAATGCGCAGTTAGAATATTGTCAACAAGAGAGAAACCAAGGATCAGGGCATCCAAATAAATATTAGGATAGCTTTATTGCGAACGCTATCGAGAAAAAAGCAGAACAAATCCACAGACTACAAAAACCTATAAACACATCAACGTGCGTAAAATGACCAATCCATGTCCCAAGTCATGGACAGAAAGGACAACCGACCCCATACTGACAATAAGAGCAGGAGGGCCCAGGAAAAATGCAATAATAGGAACAAATACTCAATAAGTGCAAAAGGCTCTGATATCAATGCAATAAAGGATGGAAAGAGAATTAGTAAAGCACTGCAGAAAATGGCCGGCAATACAGTGCCCTGAAAAAGTATTCATACCCCATGAACTTTTACACATATATTCACGTTACATCAACAAACTGAAATGTTTTTTATTGGGAATTGATGTGATACCAACACAAGGTAACAAGTGTTTGTGAAGTGTAAAGGAAATGACACACAGGTTCCTAAATATTTAAAAAATATAATCTCTAGTAATCGCGATAGAGGAGAAATAATATTATAATGTGAAAGATAAAAGGAATCATTTATTAAATATATGGAAACCCTAGAATTACATTAGTAATGGGAAGAGCTGGGATTTTATAGTATGTTGTGTGTTTTATGTATTCTTGGCATATGATCACATCTCTGTGCCTGTGGATAAAAAGAATGTAGTCTGAAATTTAAAAACAGCACTAGAAGCCGCCATGAAGTTCTGTGCCGTTCCTCTGGACCCTAAACTGTCACCCATGATGCCCACATTTCAGTGTATAGGGCAGAGCAGGGCAGGAGCCGCTGCCTGGCAGGAGCCACCTGAGGGTTCCGTGACCTCTGACCTCTGGTCACCTGCACACGACCAACTACCGTTTACTTTCAACTGTCGGCTGAAGTGATTGGACCGAGGTCTGCAGGCGGGAAGAGATTACTGAGAATGGCGCCTACTGGACGAGGAGAAGAGAGCGAGGAGAGGAGGAAGAGAGAGGAGAGGAGGAAGAGAGAGGAGAAGAGGAAGAGAGAAGAGCAGAGTGATACCATTGCTGGATTCAGGAAGAAGAGGAGAGAGGAGAAGAGAGTGGAGAAGAGGAAGAGAGGAGAGGTGAGTATTACCACTGCTGGATTCAGGAAGAAGAGGAGAGAGGATAAGAGAGAGGATAAGAGAGAGGAGAAGAGGAAGAGAGAAGAGGAGAGTATTACCACTGCTGGATTCAGGAAGAAGAGGAGAGAGGTGGAAAACAATGGATTGGAGGAAGGAGAACCAACACCTGGATGCAGCAGAGACACCGGAACATCCAGCCCTTACGCCAGGCTTGACATGACCAACTTTGCATTCCATAAGGTCTTGGGTAGAGGCAGCTTTGGCAAAGTAAGTTTCATATTTTTTTCTTTCTCAATCTATATTTGTCATTGTCCATCTGTTATTTTCTGTAGAGAGATATTCATTGACATCTTCTTCTATGGCACTTTACATTATACCACAATTGTGATCCGAGTGAACTAAAAATTCAAGCCATAGATCACGTAGACTTGGGCTTTAGGGGGGGTAACCTTGGCAAAATGTTGGCGCAAAAAGAGCCGATGGATCTATTTATTGAGAACCATGGTCCCCCAAGGCCTTAATGAAACCACAGGCTTTTCTGCATTTCTATAACACAGGGGAACAATTTGAAAAAAAATTTCTGTTGAGTTAGGTTTTTGAGCTGATTTATACTAAAATTGGCATGCTGATTCCAAAAATGTAGTCAGTTTTTTTCTAGCACGTCAAGTTTTTCCTCCACAACTTACCTGCCAGAGAAGCACAATTGAACTGATATCTGTAATAAGACTTGTTATCTGATTACAATTCGACTCATATAGAGCTACGTGGCAACTTGTAAGAGTAGTCACAACTTTGTCATGCCTATTTCTTATATATTTCATTTTTTGTTCATATTTGTACTATTAAAAAAAAACAAAACACTTTTTAGGTACAGTAGTTTACATAGTTTTGAGAAGACAAAAATCCTATAGTTCAAAAACTTGACGTGATAGAAAAAAAACTGAGATCATTTCTGAATTCAGCATCCAAAAGTTAATTAAGAACAGTTGTCTGACCTAACTCTTAAAAAATTGTGTTCCCCAGTTGTTTAGTATTCTCCACTGAGTAATATTTCTTATCCTAATTTTAATTGTGTGTGTTGTTGGGTGTTTTGTTTTCAATACGGTTTTCTTCTGCTTTATTAGAGACATCATATCAAGTAGTCCTACTTCTTTTCTCTTGTCCTCATAAGGATATGAATAGGTCCGGTCTCGCAGATGTATTCGCCATGGACCATTTTAATTACCGTATATACTCGAGTATAAGCCGAGATTTTCAGCCCAAATTTTTGGGCTGAAAGTGCCCCTCTCGGCTTATACTCGAGTCAAGGTGGGTGGCAGGGTCGGCGGGTGAGGGGGTGAGGGAATGAGGCATACTTACCTAGTCCCAGCGATCCTGGCGCTCCCCCTGCCGCCCCACAGTCTTCTGTGCTGCAGCGTCTTCCCCTCTTCAGCGGTCACGTGGGACCGCTCATTAAAAAAATGAATAGGCGGCTCCACCTCCCATAGGGGTGGAGCCGCGTATTCATTTCTCTAATCAGCGGTGCCGGTGACCGCTGATAGAGAAAGAGGCTGCGGCACCGAAGACCAGGCAGAGGGAGCGTCAGGATCGCTGGGACCAGGTAAGTATGTAATATTCACCTGTCCGCGTTCCAGCCGCCGGGCGTCGCTCCATCTTCCCGGCGCCTCCATCTTCCCGGCGTCTGCGCTCTGACTGTTCAGGTCAGAGGGCGCGATGACGCGTATAGTGTGCGCGGCGTCCTCTGCCTGATCAGTCAGAGCAGAGATGCCGGGAAGATGGAGGCGCCGGGACCGGACGCTGGGAGCTGCAATCAAGAGAGGTGAGTATGTGTTTTTTTTTTTTTTATTGCAGCAGCAGCAGCGGCACAGATTATGTGGATCATCTATGGGGAAATATGAACGGTGCAGAGCACTATATGGGGCACAACTATGGGGCACAATGAGCGGTGCAGAGCACTGTATATGGGGCACAGCTATGGGGCACAATGAACGGTGCAGAGCACTGTATATGGGGCACAGCTATGGGGCACAATGAACGGTGCAGAGCACTGTATATGGGGCACAGCTATGGGGCACAATGAACGGTGCAGAGCACTGTATATGGGGCACAGCTATGGGGCACAATGAACGGTGCAGAGCACTGTATATGGGGCACAGCTATGGGGCACAATGAACGGTGCAGAGTACTGTATATGGGGCACAGCTATGGGGCACAATGAACGGTGCAGAGCACTGTATATGGGGCACAATGAACGGTGCAGAGCACTGTATATGGGGCACAGCTATGGGGCACAATGAACGGTGCAGAGCACTATATGGGGCACAGATATGGGGCACAATGAACGGTGCAGAGCACTGTATGGGGCACAGCTATGGACAAAATGAACGGTGTAGAGCATTGTATATGGGGCACAGATATGGGGCAATAATGAACGGTGCCGAGCACAGTATGGGGCACAGCTATGGGACAAAATGAACGGTGCAGAGCATTGTATATGGGGCACAGATATGGGGCAATAATGAACGGTGCCAAACACAGTATGGGGCACAACTATGGGGAAATAATGAACGGTGCAGAGCACTATACGGGGCACAGCTATGGGACAAAATGAACGGTGCAGAGCACTATATGGCACAGCTATGGGGAAATAATGATCTATTTTTATTTTTGAAATTCACCGGTAAATGCTGCATTTCCACCCTAGGCTTATACTCGAGTCAATAAGTTTTCCCAGTTTTTTGTGGCAAAATTTGGGGGGTCGGCTTATACTCGGGTCGGCTTATACTCGAGCATATACGGTATGTTGTTCGTTTATGTTTGTGTCATGAAATTTGTATATTATATGTTAATAAGTTAGGGAGTAGGTATATAACATGTTTTTTGTTGTTCAATCTTGTGCATGAGATTAAATGTGGCAATATGGGAGATTATATTTAATATATCTATTAAAATTTGGGATAGATTATCTAGCTATATTATGTATATCTTGATAGGACACTATATTAGGTAATATTTATTATTGCTGTTGTTTTTATTTTAATATATACGGAATTTATATAATTTATTGTAAATATGATTATTAATTGTATGTGATTAATTTACACGATTCATATATCTATATACATAATTGTCTAAGGGGTACTTCCGTCTGTCCTTCTGTCACGGATATTAATTGGTCGTGGCCTCTGTCTATCATGGAAATCCAAGTCGCTGATTGGTCGCCGCAAAACAGCCTCGACCAATCAGCGATGGGCACAGTCCGGAAGAAAATGGCCGCTCCATACTCTCCGCAGTCAGTGGCCGGCGCCCGATCCATACTCCCCGCAGTCAGTGTTCCCGACGCCCGCTCCATACTCCCCTCCGTTCACCGCTAACACAGGGTTAATGCCGGCGGTAACGGACCGCGTTATGCCACGGGTAACGCATTCCGTTACCGCCGCTATTAAACCTGTGTATCCCCAACCTTTTACTATTGATGCTGCCTATGCGGCATCAATAGTAAAAAAAAGTAATGTTAAAAATAGTAAAAAAAAAACAAAAACCTGCTATACTCACCCTCCGTTGTCCGCTCACGCCTGCCGCCATCTTCCTTTCCCAGCGATGCTTTGCGAAATTACCCAAAAGACCTAGCGGTCTGGCGAGACCGCTAAGTCATATGGGTAATTTCGCAAAGCATCCTGGGAACGCAAGATGGCGGCAGCCGCGTGCCCATCTGCACAGCGCCGTTGGATCCCAGGAAGTGGAGAGACGGGACGCTGAGGAGCAGCAACAAGAATTGTGAGTATGTTACACTACAAGGGGCCCTCGGATTGATGGGTGAGTATGTTTATTTTTTTAACCTGTGACATACATGGCTCGGTAATATACTACGTCACTGGGCAATATACTACGTGGCTCTGTGCTGTATACTACAAGGCTGGGCAATATACTAGGTCGCTGTGCAATATACTACGTGGTTCTGTGCTGTATACTACGTGGCTGGACAATATACTACGTGGCTGGGCAATATACTACGTGGCTCTGTGCTGTATACTACAAGGCTGGGCAATATACTACGTGGCTCTGTGATGTATACTACAAGGCTGGGCAATATACTAGGTCGCTGTGCAATATACTACGTGGCTCTGTGCTGTATACTACGTGGCTGGACAATATACTACGTGGCTGTGCTGTATACTACGTGGCTGTGCTGTATACTACGTGGCTGTGCAATATACTACGTGGCTCTGTGCTGTATACTACGTGGCTGGGCAATATGCTATGTCGCTGTGCAATATACTACGTGGCTCTGTGCTGTATACTACGTGGCTCTGTGCTGTATACTACGTGGCTGTGCAATATGCTATGTCGCTGTGCAATATACTACGTGGCTCTGTGCTGTATACTACGTGGCTGGGCAATATACTATGTGGCTGTGCAATATACTACGTGGCTCTGTGCTGTATACTACGTGGCTGGGCAATATGCTACGTCGCTGTGCAATATACTACATGGCTCTGTGCTGTATACTACGTGGCTGGGCAATATACTACGTGGCTCTGTGCTATATACTACATGGCTGGGCAATATGCTACGTCGCTGTGCAATATACTACGTGGCTCTGCTGTATACGTGGCTGGGCAATATACTATGTGGCTGGACAATATACTACGTGGCTCTGTGCTGTATACTACGTGGCTGGGAAATATACTACATGGCTGGGCAATATACTACGTGGCTGGGCAATATACTACGTAGACATGCATATTCTAGAATACCCGATGCGTTAGAATCGGGCCACCATCTAGTTGATATATATTTGTGCACTAGGTTTCTTTCATTATTATACTTCACACATGACTTATAAACATATGTAATTTTTATTAGATTTAATAATTATGCACTTTATAAATAGATACATATAAGCCCATATTTCCTAAAAATCCCCCTTTTTCAACAACGGCACCTTGTTGCCTGCCCGGATTCCCTCTATTCTTATTCATAGCTCCATTATGTTCTTTGTGATTCAAGGCGCCCGGTTGGCGCATGCGCAGGTCAGGAACTTCCCCGTGGCTTCCAGCCTTGCTCACCATTGTGACTCATAGCGTTCCACGCTTGCGTTCCAGACGCGATGAGCAGGAAGGCACTATTTACGAAGGAGGAAGTCCAGGGACCGGCGCATGCACAGTACATCACCGGTGATGCCGACATTACCATCAGCTGTGTACGGGGACATCTACAGATGGGCAGATTCATGAGCAGCACACATGCCCCCTGCTGAGGAAGCCATTACGGTGAAATGGCGCTGTCGGGGTATTTGAGGGCGCGGACACCAGGATAATACTTTATGTAAGTAACATGATATAGTTTACAGATGGGCATTAGCCTTTACGAACGCGCCGATTTTCACTAGGCACTTTATCATTCTAATTATCTGGTTACCACAACAAAGATTTTGGCACTGAGCATTTTCTATTGAGTGTTGATGGTGGGATATTTAAAAGGGATTAGGTGTTCTTTGGCATTTATCATTATTATATATGTCCAATTGTTCATAATTCCTGGTCTCTGTATGACCCTTAATAATTTTGTGATATTCCCTTGTTTTAATTTTAATATTTACATGTGAAATAAATTATTTAATTTTAAAGATACGCTATTTTGTTTTTTCCTCTATTTTCTCTCTAGTACATACATGGGGGATTTGATTAATTATTCTTCTATGGAATGCTGACAAAACACACAAACGCTCCCATGACCCCATGATTATTTCACATATTGGCTCACCTCATCACCATAGTCATCATCACACCAGTCTCGGAAGCGTGCATATTTCATCATGGAATATCTGTCCGGCGGCAGCCTCGAGACTTTGATTGAGACGTATGGCACTCTGAACATCGACCATGTAAGGTGAGATATAGGAAGATATACCAAAAAGTGAGAGTTGGGGTGGAAATAAAAGCTGAGTTTGGGATGGAGCTTGGAAAGGACTGGCAGGGAATGTGGCCCAGGCAGGAAGGAGGTTCCAGTGATGACATTGATTCTACACTCTGTTCTCTCCATCAGATTCTACACAGCAGAGATCGTATGTGGCCTCCAGTTCCTCCACGGACACAACATCGTCCACCGGTAAGCAGAACTTTCCTCCTTCTCTCGGTCCCCTTTACGTGCTCGTAATATTGCCCCCAACTTTCCTGGGCTCCTGTCTCCCTATTCTACATGATCTTGCAGTGACCCATTTTCCATCTCCTGTATCACTCGGCAGATTTCTTACTCTGATGTTTTTTTCATTGCAGAGATATTAAGCCGGATAACATCATGTTGGATGCCGATGGCCACATCCGTATCATCGACCTTGGGCTTGCCCAAGATGGCGTCACCTCCTCCAATAATATCTCTGGAATGACGGGCACTTTCCATTTCATGGCCCCAGAGGTGCTTCGCAAAAGAGGATATGGTACAGCAGTGGATTGGTGGAGCCTGGGGATCGTGGTGTCCGAGATGGCAACAGGACACTCCCCATTTTATACCGGCTCCGTCAGCAAAATGGGTTACAGAGCTATTACCAAAGAAGAGCCTGAAATTCCATCTTGGCTTGATGCGGACATGCAAGATCTCATCAAGAAGCTGCTGTGCAAAAAGCCTCATAAGCGATTGGGTGTGAGCGGGAACATCCGAGAGCATCCATTCTTTACCACCATCGGCTGGGAGGATCTGGAGGAAAGGAGAGCACAGCCGCCATTCATACCCTTCAGGCCAGTTCTGGAGAAACATCTTATGCAGTGGCCGGAGGAAAAAAAAGCCCTTAACCCCATGGCCGGCTTCAATTATGTGTCACCAAGCTGGGCCCGGTAAGATCAACTTTCTCTGAGGATAAATCACATCAAATGTCCTTCTCACCTTGTGGCCATTATCACCGTCCTTGTCCTTTCCCAGTGTTTCTGCCAATGACCATCTCTCTGTTATTCTTAGATGGATGAGAAGATCTGGGCTGTGAAACCATCGAAGACCATCAGGTGAGTGGCCGCTGTACACACAGGACACCGATTATACCCATACATCATATCTGATGTTTCATAGGTGAATGGTTCATTATGATGACCATTCCTCTATGATAACAGAAGATCCAGCAGATAGAAGTTTGTGCCTCCTAACCCGTACCTGATATTTCTGCTGCTGTTTGTCACCTCAGCTGCCCTAGAACATCATGTCTCTCCATAACATCTTCATGTCGGACCACTGCCTTTGTGTCACTGCACCAGCCCAATCCTGGGCTAGTTCTTCACATCACTCAAGCCCGAAGATCTTCTGTGCCATCGGGAGAGGCCTGTGCTTAGTGTCCATCTGGTGAGTTCAGGAATAATAGTCTAATATGGGCCATAATCCCTGAACTCACCTCAGCACAGGCCGGGTAAGTATTTCACCCATAACCCATCACATCCACATCACCCCGACTACATGATAGATTTAGGCCCACACTACATGATACGTATAGGCCCCCACATAGACACATAGCATGTAGTTAGAGATTTCGGCTTTTGATCCTGGGATTTAATCTGATCGCCATATTTGGGGTCAGGAAGGAATTTTTTCCCCTAATATGAGGACAATTGGCTCATTCCTCATGGGGGTTTTTGCCTTCCTCTGGATCTACACAGCCTTAAATAGGTTTAGTACAATATATTAATATGTAGATTCCCTCATAAGTAGTCCAAAAAAGTTAAAAAAAATAAATAAATCAGAAATAGTTTATTTTACACAAAACAATAACATTCTAAATAACAACTAAGTAAAATATTTTTTAAAAATCTCACTTCCACACTTTACAGATTAGGCTCGAGCCTTTGATCCTGGGATTTAATCTGATCGTCATATTTGGGGTCAGGAAGGAATTTTTCCTCCGTCACGAGAACAATTGGCCCGTTTCTCACGTGGGGTTTTCGCCTTCCTCTGGATCAACACGGCCCATAGATAGGTTTAGAAATTAGAATATATAAGTAGTTTCTTATGTTTATAACAAAAAAAAATAAACAAAATAAATATATATAGAATTTCTTTTTGGGTTTAAAAAAATAGTTAACATAAATATAAAAATAAATTAGTCTAAAAATAGAAAATTTCTAAATAATAAATTACACTTAGGTATGACATATTAGCTATGAGCCCTTGATCCTGGGATTTATTCTGATCGCCATATTTGGGGTCAGGAAGGAATTTCCCCCCCTGATATGAGGATAATTGGCCGGTTCCTCACAGGGGGTTTTCGCCTTCCTCTGGACCAACACGGCCAATAGATAGGTTTAGTAAAGTAGAATAAATAAGTAGTTTCTTATGTTTATAATAAAAAAATATATAATTTATGTAAAATAATAATATAATATTTTTTATTTACATTAATTTAGTAGACAAATATAAACATAAATTAGTCCAAAAATAGAAATTACTTTTATATTTTTATATAATAGACATTTATATAAAAATAATAATAATAATTTTAAATAATATATATTTTTTAGATTAAACTTACATATACACATTAGCTATGAGCCCTTGATCCTGGGATTTATTCTGCCCGCCATGTTTTATTTGAGGTCAGGAAGGAATTTTTCCCCCTTATATGAGGATAATTGGCCGATTCCTCACAGGGGGTTTTCGCCTTCCTCTGGATCAACACGGCTCATAAATAGAATTATTCTGATAGAGTAATAATTTACACATCTACATAATAATAAAATATATAATAATTTATAACCCCCATCTATAAATAAATTATCTGTTTTTCCCCTACATTGTTGTTTTTGTCCTTATTTCATCCGACGTCCATGTAGCGAATGTGGGTTAAGCCCCTGACTCTTATTCTCCAGCACTATGGACCTTGATGGGGTCGTCCAGTCTCATGTAAGGCTTCTCCATATGGGTCAGAGGTAAAGCCCCAATGTGCTGTGAATAAAGACCAAATTGATCCCTTCTACACAAACCTCCTGCAGTAAGTGAATACCCTGTAGCAAATGCTGAACTTCCCTACAGCACCTCCAAAGGAGAAATTAGGTATTACACATTGTCCTCTGTAATCACGGAAATCATGGAAGTGTTGGTTCCTCCAGAGCAGAGAATGCTGTTTATTGGTCATCTGCATTCTCACTAATGGATGAGAATTCAGAACGGGTCCCTTCAGTTGCCTCAGATTCCAATAAATGGCAAATGGATATTGAGTTTTCTAAACTGGTCAAGAACTTTAAAGGTTTCGGTGAAACTTCAGCTGTAACTACGTCCCGGCACTGACTGACAGCCGGCTCAGCAGTGCATCAGTATATATCCGACTGTCAGTCAGTGTCAGGGTGTGATTGCAGGGGCCGCCCACCAAGTTCATCAGTAGGGCTCGGATCATGAGTGCACTGCCCCGGATCTCTAGTTAGCTTTTTTTATTTGAATAAACTTTATAATCTGTACAGGCACACACATGAGCAGGGTTTACCTGACAAAGCCCCGTGGTGCGGCGGTGCGATCACTTTGTACCTCCTCCTCCCACACCCCGATCCTCATCGGTGCCAGCTACAGAAGAGGATTTATCTGTCCATGTGCAGAGCGACTGCAAAGCACCACAAGGAGGCAGAGAGTGGAAGTGAGCGGGTCTAATACTGTGGGGGACAACAAGGCAGCCGATCCTGAGGAGGGGGACACAAGTGCAGCCCACTCCTATCTGTAGCTGCTGTTCACACATGAGCTTCTTCCACTCCTTTAATGCCACTACCAGGCTAGCATTAGGGCAGTCTATCAGTGAGTGCCGGGGCCTGGATACAGCCGCCGCTCTCTATACATAGAATGATGATCGAACTTGCGCCAGATAACGCCATATCAGCAGGTTAATAGTGTTATTCTACATGACAGGTTCCCTTTAACCTATGATGTAGTTTTGTCACTGGTCTCTTAGGGCTGTATGAAACCGACTCAGTAGCAGAGCCCACTTCATATGCAGCAGATGCCGGCTATGCTACATAGCCAAAAACCGCCTGTAACTGAAGCAACTGGAGCTTGCTCCGATCACTGAAGGTTTATCCATTTAAAGGCCTCTGTCAGTCACTGAATGGTGATTGCAGGGAGCCCACCTGGAGATACATAATTTGCAACTGTATCAGCGTGCGCAGGAGGTCCAAAGCGGAGCGGCGCGATTACGTAATTGAGCCACGACACACGGAACGTGAATTCTGGTGCGATTACATCACTACATTCATCTGTTCCCTGCCACTGTCTGCTGTTGGACTTGCCGAGGTAAGTGTACGAGTAAATGATGTTTATTAGGGGAGGCTATCATGCATAGTGAGGGCTATGAGGGCTACTATTGGAGCTATCATAGAACATGGGAGCTAGTAAGGGGACAATGACAGTGTGGGGGCTACTGAGGGTGTCATCATACAGTGTTGGGGCTACTGAGGGGACCGTGATACAATGTTTTGGTTTCTAAGGGGGCCATGACACACTGTGAGGGCTACTATCGGAGCTATCATAGAACATGGGGGCTAGTAAGGGGACAATGACAGTGTGGGGGCTACTGAGGGTGTCATCATACAGTGTTGGGGCTACTGAGGGGACCGTGATGCAATGTTTTGGTTTCTAAGGGGGGCATGACACAGTGCGGGGGCTACTAAGGGGGTAATGACACTGTGAGGGCTACTGAGGGGGTCATCATACAGTGTGGAAGCTACTGAGGGAGCCATGACAGTTTGGGGGCTACTAAGGTGGTCATGACACAGTGTGAGGGCTACAGAGGGGCCATAATACAGTCTTGGGGCTATTAAAGGGACCATGATACAGAGTGGGAGCTACGTAGGGGACCATGATACAAAGTAGGAGGTACTGAGGTTGTCATCATAGTGTAAGAGCTACTGGGGGATCATGACACAGTGTGAGGGCTACTCAGGGACCATAACAGTGGGGGGGGGGGGGGGGGCTACTAAAAGTCCATGATATAGATTGGGGGCTACTAATGTTGCACTGAAACAATGTGGGGATTACTGAGGGGGTCATTCTACAGTGTGGGGGCTACTGAGGGAGTCATTGAACAGTGTGGGGGCTACTGAGGGGGTCATTGTACAGTGTGGGGACTACTGTGATGGCCATCATACAATGTTGTGGCCATCATACAGTTTGGGACTTCTAAGAGGTCAGCATTTCGTGTGGGGGCTACGATACAGTGCTGTGGTCATTATACTGTGTATAAGAGCGCATAATACTGTGTATAGGGGAGCTGTGCAGGGGGAGACTCGGGACATTATTAAATGTAAAGTGGGCACTTATTGTTATAGGGGAACTCAGGTTACTGTGACTGTCAAAGGGGCACACAGGGCAATATTACTTTCTAGGGGGCACAATGTGGGCACTGTTTTCTAGGGCACTTGCACCCGGCATTACTATATTATAGAGTGGTGCTTAAGAATTTATAAGTTACAGAGAGCCACACAGCAGGCGCAGTAATAGGGTCACATACGGCAGCAGCGGCTCAGTATCGGGGTATCAGGTGCAGTAATAGGGGCACATACGGCAGCAGCGGCTCAGTATTGGGGTATCAGGTGCAGTAATAGGGACACATACGGCAGCAGCGGCTCAGTATCGGGGTATCAGGTGCAGTAATAGGGACACATACGGCAGCAGAGGCTTAGTATTGGGGTATCAGGTGCAGTAATATGGACACATACGGCAGCAGCGGCTCAGTATCGGGGTATCAGGTGGAGTAATAGGGACACATACGGCAGCAGCGGCTCAGTATCGGGGTATCAGGTGCAGTAATAGGGGCACATACGGCAGCAGCGGCTCAGTATTGGGGTATCAGGTGCAGTAATAGGGACACACGGCAGCAGCGGCTGAGTATTGGGGTATCAGGTGCAGTAATAGGGACACATACGGCAGCAGCGGCTCAGTATTGGGGTATCAGGTGCAGTAATAGGGACACATACGGCAGCAGCGGCTCAGTAATGGGGTATCAGGTGCAGTAATAGGGACACATATGGCAGCAGCGGCTCAGTATTGGGGTATCAGGTGCAGTAATAGGGACACATACGGCAGCAGCGGCTCAGTATTGGGGTATCAGGTGCAGTAATAGGGACACATACGGCAGCAGCAGCTCAGTATTGGGGTATCAGGTGTAGTAATAGGGACACATACGGCAGCAGCGGCTCAGTATTGGGGTATCAGGTGTAGTAATAGGGACACATACGGCAGCAGCGGCTCAGTATTGGGGTATCAGGTGTAGTAATAGGGACACATACGGCAGCAGCTGCTCAGTATTGGGGTATCAGGTGCAGTAATTGGGACACATACGGCAGCAGCGGCTCAGTATTGGGGTATCAGCAGGATGGGGAGTTTGTGCAGGTTGGGAATAGATGGTGATGGGGCTGGAATGTGAGAACTGAAATGTGTCTTTGTTGTATTCTCTGCAGCTGAGTCATGGCTGGAGAAGTTGTCATGTCGGTCTGGGCCAAATGAAAAGACGGGAAAAATGAATGACTCCATCAGAAAGAACGTCAGCGGTAAGTCACCATCTATAACTGTGCTGTGATCTCTTATATGTTCCGTATGACTGGTATCTACCACTGACCATATGGCGGTAATATCAGTATTGGTCTTTTTATAGAGATTATTTTCAGTAACAGCGCGGTCATCTGCTGAGGTTCTCCTACATCCACTGTTAGAATCCACCACCATAGTTGTAATCAGGGTTACCAGTTTAGGGGCCCACTCAGAAGTTTGGCCCCCCTCTGAAACAAACCCCTAGCTACACCTCTAAATCAGATCATACTGTAAAAAAAATTGAAAATGCTAGAATTGACATTTTTCTGCCACAGCACTTCTCCCCTCCAATAAAAAATACAGCAAAAAGTGAAATGTTATAAGCACCCCAAAATGGTATCATTAAAAGCATCAGCCCCCAACGAAAAAGAAACTAGACCTCACTCAGCTCCATGGACGAAAAGTATGCAGCAGAAAAATCCGCAGCAAATATTGTTTTTTTTTTAATTTCCATCCTGATGTACAATAACAAATTTTATTGTTGTACCGTGTTAGCAAGAAAAATCGATGTGAATATTTTTCTGCCCAATGATGACAGAAGTATTCTAGGAGTGATACCTTTATTGGCTAACCAGAAAATATTTATTTTCTGGTTAGCCAATAAAGGTATCACACCTAGAATACTTCTGCCATCATTGGGCAGAAAAATATTCACATTAATTTCCATCCTAAAACTGAACATATTGGGACCTAGAGGCCCCCAACAATAACAAGGGGGTCCCCCTGCTTCAATTCGTATCAGTTATGGAACGGAGTCATTGCAGATATTTTGGGCTATGTTCACATACATGAAATGAAAAATAACAAAATCCAGAATAAAAAATGGCACAAATGCTATCATGAATTTTCCCATCATTTCACAACAGTGCGATAACATGTGGCTTGTGTAGGAACACACCCCATTACAAAGGGGAAGTGACATCTAGTCGTTGGGTGGTCATATATTTCCAGGAACGGCACAATATGGAGGTCACAGAAGATACATGAACTGTTCTTTCACTGAGGATATTTTTTAAATGAACGTGCAGTATTTATATGCTACAGAAAAGTCAATTTCATGGGGGTCCGCGTGGTAAATAACAATCTTGTAGACGTCCTGATTTACGCCATTTTCAAGGCATACTCCCATGGCACTGGTGCCTGTGCCCCATTCATCGGCCTCAGATTTGTAGAGCAAAAATGGAGAAGAACATTTCATTAATGACTTCTAGCGATGGAGAACGAACAACCTGATGCTACATTTCCTCAAGGTTAAATAATTTGGCCAGATCTGTACCTTACAGTCCAAGTCTTTTCATCATCTGGGTAGATCCATGTATGGGAGTAAGTTACTGTAGTAGTGGTGAGGGCTTCATGGAGGACTAAATGCCCTTTGGGGATATTTTTGGGGACTTTATTCCACAAGGTCTACAAGTCTCAGACATTGTAACCATGATATCCTTGAAGAACAATCCATCCTCCACGTTTGTTCTAGAATTTCAGAAATTTCTCAGCCTGTTCTTGCTTTTCCTCGGGCTGTCAGGGAGCTGACGTGATGCTATATAAGCCAATGAGCTGGTAGACAAACGGTTTGATTTTGGGGACCACCTCTGGGTCAATGTGGGTCACCAGTCCAGAGTTGGGGTGTCACAGATGTGTCAGAGGCTGCAGACCATTGTCCTGCATCTGTCTGCAGAAGGTCTCAGTAGTTTGCTTTGCAGAGGAGTGGCGGGCGAACTGACCCGATGCTAATGGCCACACCTGAACCTGAGGGTTGATCTACTTCCTGCTTGCTGCTGGCAAGCGCGGGTGATATTTTCTATTTGCACTTCCCTGTTGAGGCTTGGAGCTGCAGCAGTCGGCTAGTGTCCTCTTGGAGATTGAAGGACGACTGTGTTTCTGTCTGAGTATACTCAAGCTAAGTGTTCCCTTGTTTTGTGTATCCTAGCTGTCTTTAGCGTTAGTGGGGATTGGCTAGTGCTCATCCTGTCCTTTTCGGTGCAGGGCTTTTTGCCAGGGTCAGGCAGGGATTAGGTATCCTGCTCAGCGATAGGTGAGGAACCTATATAGGGAGGATAGGACAGACAGGGTGACGTTAGATCTGTCTTGGGGTCTCCACTCCCCCTTCCCTAGTAATTGGTTCCCCTTCCCTTATCCCTTTGTGTTGCACTTAGTCTGTCCTACACTGTGCATGACATGAGGAGACCAGTGGCTAGCGGTAGACTGGCTGCCTTCCTGCCTAATTCCATCAAAAACTGTGTGCAGGTGAACCTAGAAAAATTGATTTGGTTGGTCACCAAATATTGATGTAATTTAGATGTCTCTTTGGTTAATTTACTTTGCATTTTTTCAATTAACAAAATCAAACTATTAACGCTTCCACTTGTGAAAGCTTCTTATTCTGCAACATATTTTCCACAGTTGCCTAAAACTTTTCAAAAAGATGCTTTCTTTTTTGATAGTATGATACAAATCACTGTTGATATGTGGCCACCTACTTCTTAATTTCTGAATCCATGTAGTAATTTCCATATAGACCTCTAGATGGCGCCACCTGAATGCTACATTGTCAATATCTTCAAAAACATGGTAGGTCATAGCACAGAGGTTTAGCAGACGGATACTAAGTACCCCAGCATCTAGGTCTTAAGATATGTTAGGAATCATTCTGAAATACTAGAAAAATTCCAGTGTAAAATTATAATCTTATTAAAAGGGATTTACAGCTGCAATTAAAAAAATATGTCACATGCAGTGCTCCACTGGGAAATTTAAAGGGGTTGGCCACTACTCGGACAACCCCTTCCTATTCCTTATTTTTTACCCAGTAAAATAATAAAATTTATACTCACCTCCGGTGTCGTTCCAGCATTGCAAGTACTGGCTCTCCCAGGGCTGGTGACATTGTTATGTCATGCCATCCCTGCAGCCAATCAGCGCTGGCTTTATGCTTTCTTTCCTCCTTTGGACAAATCAAGACATCCATGGGAAGTGAGGGTTGCTGCTGCTCTTTCACTTCCTCTGGATGTCAGTTATGTTCACAGAGAAGGGAGAAGTCAACGCTGATTGGCCGCAGGGATCCTGGGAAGAGGCACTGCTGGAATGGGGTCGGCAAAGAAGGTTTCACTGGGGGTAAACATAGGGATTCAAAGAGGTTGCCAAGTAGCCAACTTGGCACTCTCCATAAAGAGAAACTTTACCCCTTGGAGCCCCTGTCAGAGGTCACTCACTCATACAGGCTACTTCTCTACTATTTTGCACTGATGAAGGGCAAATAACCTGAAACACGTATCCTGCAAATGGAGTTTCTGGTTTGGCTTTTTATCCTAAGTCATGTGATGAAGCCCTTTAAAGAAGTGACATTGATTTTTGTGGTTGGTACTTAGAATAGGTGGCACTAGGGTTCAAGTCTTCTTCCTCTCTGAAAAAAAAGCTATCTGCAAATTTTAAGAATAACTCCCATCGCTCCTGCGAACTATTGGTGGTGTTCCCCACCGGTCTCCTGAGTACCTCTTCTGGTGGGGTACATCATGTGATAGCTGCAGCCAATCATTGTCTGCAGCAGTAACGTTCTACCTGAGCTAAAAGAAAGACATGGGAGATTGTTTCTTCTGGCTTAAATGGAAGATTGTAAATTGTAAGCCTGTGAGGGCTCCACCCCAAAACACGAAAGTCTCATTAACTGAAAACTTCTAACACAGATTGAACAAGAACCACAAGACTGATTTCATCACCAAAGGTATCATCCTAATGACGGGTTCACTTTAATTTCTATGGACTTCCTTAAAAACCACAGCAAAAAAAAAAAAAGGCAAGGTATGATTAACAAAAGTCAAGGACAGCAGCAATTCCCAGACAGGTTGGCATTTACCGACTTCGTATTCATCTACAGTTAAAAGGAAAATGTGACGAGGGAGAGGTGGCGAGGAGCAAAACGCACAATTATACACAGCTGAACTATATATTATCGTTCCTACTTTGGCTTTTCAAAGGTCTCCTTCAGATGTCCAGAATAGTCCTCGCTGTCCTTGGTCTTTTTACATTAAAATTATAATGTATTTTTTGTATATCTGTCCATTTTTGCGTGACTAATATACCCTGCAATGAAGAAAGACACAATTAGAAAAAGTGATATTTTCCACCTCCAAAAATGGAAGCGTACCATAATGAAAGAAATGGTCTCTAAGATTCAATATCTTTGAGGAGCGAGACCATAGGGGTTGTCAACTTTTTTTTTCTCACTTAAATGCATGTATTGGAGGCTAATAGTTATTTTTGCAGTTGGGTTTTGTTAAAAATGTTGCACCGTTTTGCTTTTACAGGATCTGTTTCGCCGCCACATTCAACTTTGATGTGGTCTGTCGATCAAAAAGAAAGAGGTAAAAGAGTTACAAACTTCCCATCAGAAAGTTATAACAAACTCACTGACGGATTCTCAGTTAACGGTTAAGGCTACTTTCACACAAGCGTCGGCTCGGTCTGTCGCAGTGCGTCGGGCCGAGGTTACCGACGCTAGCAGTGAATGCGCCGCACAACGGGGGCAGTGGATGCATTTTTCCAGCGCATCTGCTGCCCCATTGTGAGGTGCGGGGAGGTGGGGGAGGAGTTCCGGCCGCGCATGCGCGGTCGGAAATGGCGGACCGTCGGAAGCAAAAAACGTTACATGTAACGTTTTTTGCTCCCGGCGGTCCGCCACAACACGGCGCAACCGTCGCATGACGGTTGCGACGTGTGTCAATCCGTCGCTAATGTTAGTCTATGGGGCAAAAACGCAACCTGCAGACAACCTTGCAGGATGCGGTTTTTCCCCTAAACGACGCATTGCGACGTATTGAAAAAACGCTAGTGTGAAAGTAGCCTAACTCAGTTAGCTATAAAAGGCAAACAGAACAATGTGTTTAGTTAAAACTAGGGATCAGAAAACAGTCGGCTCATTCCTCATTTGACAAGCTATAGAGCGCTAACCAAAGAAGCTGCCTTGGGAACCAAGATACCTGGAGCGCTCCCGATGATCAGCACCGCAGCTGCATGTGTCGCAGTCACAGTCCATGCATGGAGAGCCCAGGTCTCAAACCTACAACCTTAACATTACAGGCAGGAGCTCAAGCTACCGAGCCACAAGCTCTGGTGAAATAATGGGGAGAATTATGTATACTTGATCAGCATTGCAGACTCTGACTCCACAGGCAGATTATACTGATGCATTGGACACAGCCCGGTATTTCTATGTATGTGTCCTCTAGAGGGAGAATAAGAGATTTTTTCATCCTATAAAATTGCTAAAAAATTAAAAACACATGATGATGAAAGAAATGTCATTTTTAATGCGGTTTTATTTTAAATAATGAACAACACAAATCGGCAAATAACACGGATATATTTGATGTCCTTGCAATCATGACAATCCAAACACAGCGATCAGATTATTTGTGGGAATTGGTAAAGGGTGTAAAAAAAATGGCGAGACTGATATTTTTTCACCAATAAACACATAAAAAAAATTAATAAAACTGTAAAGCGGAGGCCGTGATCGCACGTAGCGTAAATGCTGCGTTCTTTGTGCTGCTTTTTTCTGCAGGTGACCGCACCAGGCAACGTAAGAACAATTTTATCCGATTATTGCGTTTATTTTATGCATTTTCCCACATATGTGATGCAATTTTGGGGCAGATATATTTTTTACGCTTTTTTGACAGTAAAGAAAAGCTTTGATTCTGACCTTCAAAATGTAACAGCGTTTTTTTTGTTGTTTTTTTTTTTTTTAGGAGAGGTCTACAGGAAAAAAATGCACCAAAACAGCAAAGTTCAGCAGCGTCTTCAAGCCACAGAGAGGAGCTTTCATGGGATCAGATCCACTTTCCTTGGAAATTTAGACCGTGTTCACATGTAGTGTAAATGCTGCGTATTTTCTGCACAAAAATTCTGCTGTTTAAGGCCATGTTCACACAGTGCGTTTTTTACCGCGGAAACGCAGCGGTTTTGCCGCTGCGGTTCCGCGGCTGTTTTCCATGCAGGGTACAGTACACTGTACCCTATGGAAAACAGGACCCACTGTGCACATGGTCCTGAATTGAAAAAAAAAAAACCGCACTGATTAGCTGCGGTAAAAAAGAAGTACCATGTCACTTCTTTTTGTAAAACAGCAGCGGTTCTGCACCCATAGACCTCCATTGTGAGGTGAAAGCCGCAGTAAAACCCGCAGATGAAAAAAATATCTGCGGGTTTTACTGCGGTTTGTGGTGCAGAACCGCTGCAGTGTGGCTGCCCCCCCGTGCCCCAATCCCCCCCCCCATGCTCCGATGCCACCCCCCCGTGCTCCGACCCCCCCCACGTGCCCCCATCTCCCCCCCTTATACTTACCCGGTCCCGTTGTCCGTCCGGTCGTCTTCTCCCTGGGCGCCGCCATCTTGCAAAATGGCGGGCGCATGCGCAGTGCGCCCGCCGAATCTGCCGGCCGGCAGATTCGTTACAAAGTGCATTTTGATCACTGAGATATAACCTATCTCAGTGATCAAAATAAAAAAAATAGTAAATGACCCCCCCCCCTTTGTCACCCCCATAGGTAGGGACAATAAAAAAATAAAGAATTTTTTTTTTTTTTTTTCACTAAGGTTAGAATAGGGTTAGGGTTAGGGGTAGGGTTAGGGTATTTTCAGCCATTTTAACCCTAAAAAAATTCCTAGAAAACACACAGACTCTGGCTAGAAAACTGCATCAAAAAAGGACCAAAAAAGGACCAAAAAAAGGACCTGCGTTTTCTGCCAAGAGCTGCAGTTTTTTAAAAAACAGTCCTGAAAAAAAAAGGATGGAAATCAGGAACGTGTGAACATACCCTAACTGTCCAAGCAAAGTGGATGTGATTTCATGAAAACTGCGCCCTCCGTGGTCTAAAGACGCTACTGTACTAGGCTTTGAATATATATGTTGAGGGGGCACCACGGCTTATAGAGTGGGATCACCCTGACCTATAGCATATGCATAACCAAAGGACACAAGAGAAAAAGTAAAGGTCAGCCGAAATAGGGCTAACACCTGTGCCATAGACCATAGATCAATACCTAATGAGGCAATACCTATGTGGACATCACCCCCCAAAAAAAGCTTGTTTTATTGAACTGTGTGTATTTTTTTGGGGTGATGTACACATAGGTATTACCTTTTTTAATTTGTTTTTAAGTGTGTGTTCACTTTATTACCTGTTTTCATGTGTACTGTGGTGTACTAATAAAAATTGTATATATCCTAGCTAAATCCTTGTTGTGGTGATCCCCATTTGTATGACCTTTACTTTTTCTCTTGTGTCCTTTGCTACTGTACTATGCGGTTTTGGTGCTTTTTTTTCTCTGGAGCCTAAAAAATGCATGTAAAAACTGCAGATACTTTATTAAGTGCACAATCAAAGCTTTTCTGGATTATAAAAAACACATTAAAAACGCGGCTTCACATCTGCACCAGAAACACATCAAGTAAGGGGGAGAAGATTGTTATTGTGTAGTCTGGTGCGAATATCTGCAGAAAACACAGTATTTCTGCAGCGTGTGAACACGGCCGTACAGACGCCAGAAGCTGGATGTCGTATAGTGATGAGAAATTTCTGGCGGCTCCGATTGTGAAAGAAGGAACAGACAATAATCCTCAGGTCCCAACTAGAGATGAGCCGGACGCACAGATGACGCCGCCACGCTGCCCGGACTCATCATAAGCTGCGCCGGGGACCCTGGAAGGTAAGAGATTCACGGCCTCCCGTACAGCCGCCAGGTACCACAGACCTGGACCAGAGACCCGGGAATCCATCCGCTCATCTCTAGTCCCATCTGTTCTGGGTACACCGGACAGTCCTGGATTTGGGTCTACGCCCTCTAGTCTCGGGTGTCTGCTGAATGTCCCTCACTGCCAGCGCCCCTCTGACAACTCCTCCTGTCAGGGGAGAAAGAAATGGTAAATGGGCGTGGATTGGGGCATGTCCGCATATTCTATCGCCATCTCTGTTCTTCAAAAGTTGGGAGGTATGGTAAAGCGGATGCTCCTTTGGACCAGGCAATCATATGATTTTTGGTTTTCTGTGCAGTATAGTAGTGTAAAAAATAAATTTATTTATTTTATATTTTATTTATATTGTATTATACATTTTACATATTATATTTGTAAGCGATGAGTTCTCTGATAGACGCTCGTGCACACACAAGGATCCAGTACTTTGGTTCAAAACAAATGAGCGGTTTATTAAATGTCCATAAACCATCTAGGTTAATAAAAAAAGCACAGCCTTTTCTGGCTCAAAGGGATGACATAAAAGTAAAAAAAACTATTTAGATGTACAGGCTCACCCCTTTATACACACTCACAGCATGCCAGGATCTGACTAACACCACTCTAGTCCCAGACCCTGAATGAGGCAGCTGAACTGCTTTAGGCCGGTTTCACACGTCAGTGGCTCCGGTATGTGTGGTGACAGTTTCCTCACGTACCTGAGACACTGACTCACTTAGACACTTTGAAATCAATGTGTCTCTGCACATGTCAGCGTGTTTTCACGGACCGTGTGTCCGTTTGAAAAACACGGAGACAAGTCAATGGGTCCGTGTAAAACACGTACCGCACACGGATGCTGTCCGTGTGCAGTCCGTGTGCCGTGCAGGAGACAGCGCTACTGTAAGCGCTGTCCCCCCCGTGTGTGGTGCTGAAGCCGGAATTCATCCCTTCTTCCCAGCAGCGTTCGCTGGAGAGAAGGAATGAATAATCTTTTTTTTTTTTCTTTCCCCTTAAAAATAAAGTTTGCGCGTCCCCTCCCACCTCCCATCCCCTGTGCTCCCCCCCCCCCCGCTTGGCAGGAAATACTCACCACCACCCAGCTCCAGCGATGTCTCCTCTCAGCGGCTGCAGCCTGTGCTGTGTGAGCGGTCACGTGGTTCCGCTCATTACAGTGAGGAATATGCGCATATTCCTCACTGTAATGAGCGGGACCACGTGACTGCTCACACAGGGCCTGCTGCCGGCGCTGAGAGGAGACATCGCTAGAGCTGGGTGTCGGTGAGTATTTCCTGCCACGCGGGGGGAGGGGGGAGCGGGAGGGGATGGGAGGTGGGAGGGGACGCGCAAACTTTATTTTTAAGGGGAAAGAAAAAAAAAAAGATTATTCATTCCTTCTCTCCAGCGAACGCTGCTGGGAAGAATGGATGAATACCGGCTTCAGCAAAGCACGCAGGGGAAAGCGCTTAACTGTAGAGCTGTCTCCTGCACGGTCCGTGTGGTCCCCAGTCGGCACACGGGCAGCATACGGCTGCCGCGCGTGTGCCACACTGATGTGCTACGTAAGCACACGGACATGCATAATTCCGGTACCGATTTTTCCGGTACCGAAATTATCTGGACATGTGGGACAGGCCTTATGTAGTCTGTTCCAAACCTGGATCAGAAGGTAAAGGAACAGCCAGACCCATCCAGCTCTATGGCCGCTCCTAAAACCTGGACCCAAAATCCAGACCCATAAAAAAGCACCTCTCAGCACTATATGTGCCGGAGCTTGCTTCTCTGAGTCCTTCATCATCAAGGCTTGGCATCTCCCCGACACATACCTCCTGTCCAAGTCTTGTCTAGCTGCCACTTTACAATATAAATATATATTTCATATATATATAGTTTTTAGAAAAACTTGTAAAATGTACTAAAAAGAAATTATATTTTAATAAATATTAAGCAAATATTGTAAATATTATAATAAGCATTTTAAATGAATATTTTTCAATACAATTTTCGCTGGTATATATATATATATATATATATATATATATATATATATATATATATATATATACACACACACACACACACACACATATATACACTGTATAATGATCATCATTTATTTTTCAACAGGACAATGACCCCAAACACACCTCCAGGCTGTGTATGGGCTATTTGACCAAGAAGGAGAGTGATGGGGTGCTACGCCAAATGACCTGGCCTCCACAGTCACCAGACCTGAACCCAATCGAGATGGTTTGGGGTGAGCTGGACCGCAGAGTGAAGGCAAAAGGGCCAACAAGTGCTAAGCATCTCTGGGAACTCCTTCAAGATTGTTGTAAGACCATTCCTGGTGACTACCTCTTGAAGCTCATCAAGAGAATGCCAAGAGTGTGCAAAGCAGTCATCAAAGCAAAAGGTGGCTACTTTGAAGAACCTAGAATATAAGACATATTTTCAGTTGTTTCACACTTGTTTGTTAAGTATATAATTCCACATGTGTTAATTCATAGTTTTGATGCCTTCAGTGTGAATGTACAATTTTCATAGTCATGAAAATACAGAAAAATCTTGAAATGAGAAGGTGTGTCCAAACTTTTGGTCTGTACTGTATATCTATATATATATATATATATATATATATATATATATATATATATATATAGATATATATATAGATATAGATATATATATAGATATAGATATATATTATAATTTATTTTATTGAATTCTTTTTACAATGCTTATGCCAGAAAAACAAAATAAGCACCATATGTAAAAGAAATGTAATATCTATCTATCTATATACAATATATATATATATATATATATATATATATATATATATATATATCAAAATATATAATATGTAAACAAAAAATAAAATAAAAAAACATAATAAGTAAAAAAAAGAACATGAAAAATGCAATATAATGGAGAAAAAAATGGGAAAAAATACATTATATTGAATGCACAGTAAAAAAAAACCTAGACATAATAGGTATCTGCACAAATGTAAAGTTGAAACAGGCTGCTTGTCGTGAGACAAGAACAGGAAAAAATAAATAAATAAGACACAATGACAAAATTCACGATGAAAAATAAATGACACAGGAACTCTTACATATCCCCAAGCATCACAATAAGAATATATTTTCCTGCATGATACAAGCGTCACCTTACACTCGGGCATATAGCAGACATATTTATTACTTTCTGGACATATCTGTACATCTGGCAATGCAAACTTCTAATTTATAGCTCCCGGTGTCCCTTGCTCTATACTTTTCTTTAATGAAGGGGGAGTGATTTCCAGATAAATATAAAAATTAAGAAAAGGGTAGAGGTCGGAGAGGGAGGAAATACATGAGGAATTCATAAAATATGTCTGTGTGACCTTAGATAGAGGCAAAAATATCTTGGTATAATTTTATCAAGTCACGCAGCTTTGTACGTTCTGTAAGCGGTATTTAGTGATGAGAAGAGGCAGCTCCGGGCTGTAAATAAATGTCCTCCCTCGAATACCAATTTCCTATCTAAATAGGTTGAAAACAGTGCAGTGTTTCAGAGACAATTCATGATTTACAGAGTTTTTTTCATGTCGCTTTTCTTTTTTGTTTTGTAGTATTCGCTTCTGTATTTTTGTGCCAAATTAATCCAAATGACACACGTTCTTCACAAATTTATCCATCTTGTATGATTGGTCCAAAAGTCTGGTCCTCAGTGGCTTCTCAATGCCCCGGTGGGATGGCACAGTCGAAGAGATCATGCAGACGTCCATGAAACTTGGTCCAAACACCAGAATGCATAGACCATCTAAGGTCTTCCAACCCACGCTTGGCAGCATAATAGCTATACAGTATATGAGCATGTTGAGTTCGGGTTGGGAGACCGATGGACAGTCCATGCATTGAGGTCCGTGTTTGGAGCAAGCTTCACAGACGTCTGTATGATCTTAGACTGTGCTGTTTCTCTGCTGGATGTTAACAATTGCAGGGATGTCTCCACACCGGCTAATATTCTCCAGTCAGGGCAGAAAGTGACAGAACGTTTAGGGACACTCCCCTTTGACTATATGTAACTTATCCTAAAATATGTAGCTTGCTTTCTAGTTATTTTTAGTAGGTCAATACCAGTAGATCTTCCCATGGGATTTCAGGTATCACGGTATGGACTCAGTTGGGATCATTACAACATCTCCAAGACTGTGCTCTTGAACTGATCCATGACTTTGGCCAATGCCTCGATCGTGAAGAACATATGTAGATGTGCATATTAGGTATGGCTTATGCTCTGTTCACTTAATTTTTGGACATATTTTTTGACAACCGCATACTCCCCGTTTGCCCATGAGATCTGCTCTATCCAAAAGTTTGACGTTTGGAATATGTTTAGCTGGTATATGTTAAAGTAACATTTTTCTGTTGTATTGACAAGAAGTCACTCAAAAGGACAAAAAAGTTGTCCGAAAGTAAGGGAACAAATTGGGATACATATTTTGTGAAACTCCAGTGACATAAATGTCCATCTGCTGACCATTACCACCTAACCTTCCATGGCATCCCCAGGAGACTGGGTTTTTGCAGTATCAATGCCATGGTAAAAGATGTAGCCAAGTCCTCTGTTCCACATAACCTGTGCCTAATGGGAAGAAGTTTTTGGTGGCCATGCTTCGGAATCTCCCAATTGATTTGGGAAAGCAACTGTGTTTCATCCCCGCCATTGGGGCTCCCAACTTTATTATAAGGCCATTTAGAGTGGCATCTGTCACCAACATGGTGACAGATGCCAAATGGGAACTTTCATGGAGAACACGCTAAACGTAGGGCAAAAACAAAATGTGAACTTATCAATAGGTTTTAGAGAAGCCCTCTCATCAAAGTTTGTATCCTCTTTGTATATTCCAATCATTTTATATAGCACCGTCTACTTACAATTGCTCTTTTATCCTTTCTATCTTCTCTTTTCTCTGCTCTATGTAGAACCAGGAAGTCATTTGTCCCTGCATTTATCATTCCTCTCTTCAACTCCAAACCAGCTGATCTGCTCCTCCCCGCTGCCAGGGACTTTGCAGTGATGTAGAATTGTGGTTCTAATGATGACTCATGCAGAGAAAAGAGACTCCCTAGTCTTTTTTCAATAACATTATGCCATAGACCTAATGGAAATGTCATGGGTGTGTCAGAGGCTGCAGACAGTCGCATTGCATCTGGCTGCAGAAGGTCTCAGTGGTTGGCCTCGCTGACTAGTGGCCACCTCCCCGGCCTTATTGGTGTCAACTGGATCTGGATGTTTATAACTCCTAACTTTCTGTTGGGAGTTGTGGGTGTTATTTCCATTTCACTGTTGAGGCTTGTAGCTGTAGCAGTCGGCTATTGTCCTTTTTGGAGTTTGGAGGACGTTGGTGTTTCTCCCTGAGTCTTCTCAAGCTAAGTATTCCCATGTTTCATATGTCTATCCCAGTTGTCTTTAGCGGTAGTGAGGATGGACTAGTGCTCATCCTGTCCTTCCCGCCGATGAAGGGATTATCGCCAGGGTCAGGCAGGGATTACAGGTCCTTCTCAAAAAATTAGCATATAGTGTTAAATTTCATTATTTACCATAATGTAATGATTACAATTAAACTTTCATATATTATAGATTCATTATCCACCAACTGAAATTTGTCAGGTCTTTTATTGTTTTAATACTGATGATTTTGGCATACAACTCTGATAACCCAAAAAACCTGTCTCAATAAATTAGCATATCAAGAAAAGGTTCTCTAAACGACCTATTACCCTAATCTTCTGAATCAACTAATTAACTCTAAACACATGCAAAAGATACCTGAGGCTTTTATAAACTCCCTGCCTGGTTCATTACTCAAAACCCCCATCATGGGTAAGACTAGCGACCTGACAGATGTCAAGAAGGCCATCATTGACACCCTCAAGCAAGAGGGTAAGACCCAGAAAGAAATTTCTCAACAAATAGGCTGTTCCCAGAGTGCTGTATCAAGGCACCTCAATGGTAAGTCTGTTGGAAGGAAACAATGTGGCAGAAAACGCTGTACAACGAGAAGAGGAGACCGGACCCTGAGGAAGATTGTGGAGAAGGACCGATTCCAGACCTTGGGGAACCTGAGGAAGCAGTGGACTGAGTCTGGTGTGGAAACATCCAGAGCCACCGTGCACAGGCGTGTGCAGGAAATGGGCTACAGGTGCCGCATTCCCCAGGTAAAGCCACTTTTGAACCATAAACAGCGGCAGAGGCGCCTGACCTGGGCTACAGAGAAGCAGCACTGGACTGTTGCTAAGTGGTCCCAAGTACTTTTTTCTGATGAAAGCAAATTTTGCATGTCATTCGGAAATCAAGGTGCCAGAGTCTGGAGGAAGACTGGGGAGAAGGAAATGCCAAAATGCCTGAAGTCCAGTGTCAAGTACCCACAGTCAGTGATGGTGTGGGGTGCCATGTCAGCTGCTGGTGTTGGTCTACTGTGTTTCATCAAGGGCAGGGTCAATGCAGCTAGCTATCAGGAGATTTTGGAGCACTTCATGCTTCCATCGGCTGAAATGCTTTATGGAGATGAAGATTTCATTTTTCAGCACGACCTGGCACCTGCTCACAGTGCCAAAACCACTGGTAAATGGTTTACTGACCATGGTATTACTGTGCTCAATTGGCCTGCCAACTCTCCTGACCTGAACCCCATAGAGAATCTGTGGGATATTGTGAAGAGAAAGTTGAGAGACGCAAGACCCAACACTCTGGATGAGCTTAAGGCCGCTATTGAAGCATCCTGGGCCTCCATAACATCTCAGCAGTGTCACAGGCTGATTACCTCCATGCCACGCCGCATTGAAGCAGTCATTTCTGCCAAAGGATTCCCGACCAAGTATTGAGTGCATAACTGAACATTATTATTTGATGGTTTTTTTGTTTGTTATTAAAAAACACTTTTATTTGATTGGATGGGTGAAATATGCTAATTTATTGAGACAGGTTTTTTGGGTTATCAGGAGTTGTATGCCAAAATCATCAGTATTAAAACAATAAAAGACCTGACAAATTTCAGTTGGTGGATAATGAATCTATAATATATGAAAGTTTAATTGTAATCATTACATTATGGTAAATAATGAAATTTAACACTATATGCTAATTTTTTGAGAAGGACCTGTATGTATCCTGCTCGGCGATAGGTGCGGAACCTATATAGGGACGATAGGACAAACAGGGTGACGTTAGATCTGTCTAGGGGTCTCCACTCCCCACTTCCCTAATGGTTACTTTCCCTTCCATTATCCCTTTGACTGCAATATATTAAGAGGATAAACATTGTTATGGGAAGAGTGCTTCTTTAAGGTAGTGATACACTTTACTAAAATGGGTGAGATCTACCACTCCATAAAGACTTTTACAATTTGAGAAAAAATTAATTTCTGACTTGAGCGCCAGATTACCAGTAAACAACACAAAACAGGTTCCTATAAATGTTGCATTACATTGGGGGAAGAGTTGTAAGGGTTAAATAAGCACTCTGGTTTTAATCCTTTGGACAACAGCCAGTCCTAAGCAGACATCAGACATTATAGTGTCCTTTTTAAGGTACCGTCACATTAAGCGACGCTGCAGCAATATAGACAACGATGCCGATCACTGCAGCGTCGCTGTTTGGTCGCTGGAGACCTGTCACACAGACAGCTGTCCAGCGACCAACGATGCCGAAGTCCCCGGGTAACCAGGGTAAATATCAGGTTACTAAGCGCAGGGCCGCGCTTAGTAACCCGATGTTTACCCTTCTTACCATTGTAAATGTAAAAAAAACCCCACTACATACTTACATTCCTGTCGCGTCCCTCAGCCTCAGCTTCCCTGCTCTGTGTAAGCGCTTGCCGGAAAGCAGAGCGGTGACGTCACCGCTGTGCTTTGCTTTACGGCATCACACACGCCGATTCAGCGATGACAGCGGGTAATCCAGCGACTATAAAATAAAGTCCTGATCATTCTCCAGCGACCAACGATCTCCCAGCAGGGGCCTGATCGTTGGTCGCTGTCACACATAACGATTTCGTTAACGATATCGTTGCTACGTCACAAAAAGCAACGATATCGTTATGTGTGACGGTACCTTTAGTCTCAAGGGAAAGATTATTCCAAAAGGACGAGAGACAAATGAACAATTAGACAAGGAGCTGTTTTTTCTTTGGGATTTATTTTTCTCATTGTATGTGTATTTGCTATTCACTACCCTAGCCCCATGTACAGTATCTCACCAGCAAACAAGATTAAACTCTTCTTCCAGTAAAGTATTAACCCATTAAAGTGGTTGTTTCATGAGATGATCGCTTGGGTCCAGTTCCCAGCACCCCAGGAAAATACCTGATTGTGCCCATTGAAAGCCAAATATTTACAACATTCCTAAATTCTAATATGGTAAATTGCTGATAGAAAATCAAAATAAACACAATTACCAGAGAAATCCTTTAATTTTCAAAGTCAAAACTGAGCCTTACAATCATTGTGTGCCAATGAAAGCCATAAATTAAAATTCCTCGCGGTTGGAAAGTTCAAGACAGAAAAGATTTCCAAAAGCACTTCAAAGCTTCCTATTTTCAGGTGAATGCATGGAAGTGTGGGATGCTTGAAAGACTGGTGGTTGCGGAGACTGTGAAGATGAGAGTTGGCTTGGAAAAAAAACATTTTGTTGGGTATATTGGTAAGATTTCATATTTAAGACACAGCCTAAAAGGAGGCATATTAAACGCTTTAGATGTCTGAATAATGGAGCAGTAGGCACTATGTGTGCTGCCTTATGGCACCTTAAATAACTATATTGTTCAATAGATGCCATCTTTCCCTTAGTGGACTTGTTCCTACAGTTGTTTCCTTAGTAGAGGTGTCCTCTAGTGTTTTCCTTAGTAGAAGTGTTCCTCCAGTCCTTTCCTTAGTAGTTGTGTTCCCACAGTGCTTTTCTTAGTAGACATGTTCCTCCAGTCCATTCCTTAGTAGATGTGTTCCTCCAGTCCTTTGCTTAGTATACGTGTTCCTCCAGTCCTTTGCTTAGTATACGTGTTCCTCCTGTCTTTCCCTTAGTAAACATGTTACTCCAGTCCTTCCCTGAGTATATGTGTTCCTCCAGTCCTTTCCTTAGTAGATGTGTTTCTCCAGTCCTACACTTAGTAGACGTGTTCCTCCAGTCTTTCCTTAGTAGACGTGTTCCTCTAGACCTTCTCTTAGTAGACGTGGTCCTCCAGTTCTTTCCTTAGTATATGTGTTCCTCCAGTCCTTTCCTTAGTAGATGTGTTCCTCCAGTCCTACACTTAGTAGACGTGTTCCTCCAGTCTTTCCTTAGTAGACGTGTTCCTCCAAACCTTCTCTTAGTAGACGTGGTCCTCCAGTTCTTTCCTTATTAGATGTGTTTTTCCAGTAGTTTCCTTACTAGATGTGTTCCTCCAGTCCTTTCCTCACTAGATTTGATCCTCCAGTCCTTTCCTTTTTAGACGTGTTCCTCTAGTCCTTCCCTTAGCAGATGTGTTCCTTCAGTCTTTCCTTAGTAGATGTGTTCCTTCAGACCCTCTCTTAGTAGACATGTAGCTCCAGTCCTTTCCTAACTACATTTGTTCCTCCAGTACTTCCCTTAGCAGATTTGTCCCTCCCATCCCATTAGTAGTCCTATTAGATGGTTGGGTGATCACTTTGAAGTGAAACTGAAAAGTGAAAGTACTACAGAAAAATATTTAGAATTGAGAGTCCTCAGTGGTTGATACCTTTTAATGGCAAACTGAAAAGATGGTAACAAATTGCAAGCTTTCGAGACTACACAGGTCTAAATATTTTTCTATCCACTGGCTAACACGGTACCAAGATATAGTACTACAGAAGGAATTTAATGAGGACTTGCATTAGAGAAAGTGTTGTAGTGATCATGGATTGCTGTCATACTCATGTTTATGGTGGCCATTCAACACTTCTTCCTCAATAGCAAACATCAGTGGTAAGAAGGATGGGGCATGTTGGATTTCAACATGCCAATTCATTAATTCCTTTAGAAAATAACGCTTTTTCACTGTAGTCTATTGGAAAAAACATACAAGTAAGGTCAAATGTGCATGTAAATACCTGATCTGTGAGAAATAGCTATTCGGCCATCAGCTATCTATGTAAAGTGTATTGGTTCATTGAAGGACCTGGAGGTGGGTCCTTGTCTCTCTCTCTCTTTCTCCTCTCCCATCTTATAAACTGCACACAAGGTTACTGAGAGTAGGCTTTCAGTTCAGGGCAGGCAAGCTATAATAATAATAATTTTTATTTATATAGCGTCAACATATTCCGCAGCGCTTTACAAATTATAGAGGGGACTTGTACAGACAATAGACATTACAGCATAACAGAAATCACAGTTCAAAACAGATACCAAGAGGAATGAGGGCCCTGCTCGCAAGCTTACAGACTATGAGGAAAAGGGGAGACACGAGAGGTGGATGGTAACAATTGCTTTAGTTATTCGGACTGGCCATAGTGTAATGTTCGGGTGTTCATGTAAAGCTGCATGAACCAGTTAACTGCCTAAGTATGTAGCAGTACAGACACAGAGGGCTATTAACTGCATAAAGTGTATGAGAACATGTTGCGAGGAACCCGATTGTTTTTTTGAATGAGCCACACGGGGACAGTTAGGTTAATGCATTGAGGCGGTAGGCCAATCTGCACAAATGCGTTTTCAGGGCACGCTTAAAACTGTGGGGATTGGGGATTAATCGTATTAACTTGGGAAGTGCATTCCAAAGAATCGGCGCAGCACGTGTAAAGTCTTGGAGACGGGAGTGGGAGGTTCTGATTATTGAGGATGCTAACCTGAGGTCATTAGCAGAACGGAGGGCACGGGAAGGGTGGTAAACTGAGACCAGAGAGGATATGTAGGGTGGTGCTGAGCCATGCACTACTTTGTGGATGAGGGTAGCAGTTTTGTTGTGGATTCTGGAGTGGATGGGTAGCCAGTGTAATGACTGGCACAAGGTAGAGGCATCGGTGTAACGGTTGTGAGGAATATGATCCTGGCAGCAGCATTCAGGACAGATTGGAGCGGGGAAAGTTTTGTAAGGGGGAGGTCGATTAGTAGAGAGTTACAATAGTCCAGACAAGAATGAATAAGTGAAACAGTAAGAGTTTTTGCAGAGTCGAAAGTAAGAAAAGGGCGAATTCTAGAAATGTATTTGAGGTGCAGATAAGAAGAGCGAGCCAGTGATCGGATGTGGGGGGGTGAATGAAAGCTCTGAATCAAGTATGACCCCAAGGCAGCGGGCATGTTGCTTGGGAGTAATGGTGGAACCGCACACGGAGATGTCAGGCAAAGGTAGGTTAATAGAGGGTGAAAACACGAGGAGTTCAGTTTTTGACAGGTTCAGTTTCAGATAGAGGGAGGACATGATGTTAGAGACAGTGGTAAGACAATCACTGGTGTTTAGTAAAAAGGTCGGTGTGGTATCAGGAGAAGAGGTGTATAATTGGGTATCGTCAGCATAGAGATGGTACTGGAAACCAAATCTACTGATTGTTTGTCCAATAGGAGCAGTATACAAAGAGAAGAGGAGGGGACCTAAGACTGATCCTTGAGGAACCCCAACAGTAAGGGGAAGGTGAGAGGAGGAGGAACCAGCAAAACATACAGTGAAGGATCGGTCAGAGAGATAGGAGGAGAACCAGGAGAGAACGGTGTCCTTGAGGCCGATGGAGCGGAGCATAGTGAGGAGGAGCTGATGATCCACAGTGTCGAATGCTGCAGAGAGATCCAAGAGAATTAGCATGGAGTAGTGACCATTAGATTTAGCTGTTAGTAGGTCATTAGAGACTTTAGTGAGGGCAGTTTCAGTAGAGTGTAAAGATCGGAAACCAGATTGAAGAGAATCGAGAAGAGAGTTATCTGAGAGATAGCGGGTAAGACGGGAGTGGACCAGGCGTTCGAGAAGTTTAGAGATGCGCCGATTCTTTGAAATGCACTACCTAGGTTAATACGATTAATCCCCACAGTTTTAAGCGTGCCCTAAACACTCATTTGTTCAGATTGGCCTACCGCCTCAATGTATTAACCTAACTATCCCTGTGTGGCCCATTCAAAAAAACAAAAAAGAAACATAATCAGGTTCCTCGCAACATGTTCTCATACACTTTATGCAGTTATTAGCCCTCTGTGTCTGTACTGCTACATACTTAGGCAGTTAACTGGTTCATGCAGCTTTACATGAACACCTGAGCCTTACACTATGGCCGGTCCAAACAACGAAAGCAATTGTTACCATCCACCTCTCGTGTCTCCCCTTTTCCTCAGTTTGTAAGCTTGCGAGCAGGGCCCTCATTCCTCTTGGTATCTATTTTGAACTGTGATTTGTGTTATGCTGTAATGTCTATTGTCTGCACAAATCCCCTCTATAATTTGTAATGCGCTGCGGAATATGTTGGCGCTATATAAATAAAATTATTATTTATTATTAAGTTATTTCATGTGATTTACAACATTAATTGAAATCTTATATGTGCTATAAGTGTATTGATGTCAGTTTCAGCCAGACATACAGTATGCATGCATCTAAGGCCTTACATAACTGCAGTCAGGTTTATTCTATGTAAATTATTCAGTTCATACTGACTAATCATATGAATATTAGGGCAGTCTCTACACTTTACCTAGTAAGGAGTATATCTGAAATGATGTGAGATTTATATATATATAGGAATCCATCCTAGACATAGCAATGTACAGGGTGGGCCACATATATGGATACACCTAAATCAAATGGGAATGATTGGTGATATCAACCTCCTGTGTTTGGCACGTTAGTATATGGGGCGGGAAAACTTTTCAAGATGGGTGGTGACAATGGTGGCCATTTTGGATCCAACTTTATTTTTTCCAATGAGAAGAGGGTCATGTGAAACTTATTGAGATTTTCAGAAGAAAAACAATGGTGTGCTTGGTTTTAACGTAACTTTATTCTTTCGTGAGTTATTTACAAGTTTCTCTTTGTTTACAGCCATTAACATATCGCAGAGGTTAACACATGAGGAGCGGACAGAAATTGTGTTGATGTCTGGTGAATGCAGTACCCGGGTCATCGCAGCAGACTTCAATGCAACAGCCTACGCAAGAAAACTGTCACCATTCCCATATTATTTAGGTGTATCCATATAAATGGCCCAGCCAAAAAAGTTTGCCTCATCACTGAACATAATGTTCTGTGAAAACTGTTGCTGCCTGCAACATCCTTCAGCATGACCGGTTTGGCAGTGGGTCAGTAATGGTGTGGGGTGGCATTTCTTTGTAGGGCCGCACAGCCCTCCATGTGCTCGCCAGAGGTAGCCTGACTGCCATTAGGTACCGAGATGAGATCCTCAGACCCCTTGTGAGACCATATGCTGGTGCGGTTGGCCCTGGGTTCCTCCTAATGCAGGACAATGCCAGACCTCATGTGGCTGGAGTGTATCAGCAGTTCCTGCAAGATGAAGGCATTGAAGCTACGGACTGGCCCGAACGTTCCCCTGTTATGATGCGGTGGTCTAGGAGCAACATGGAACGAGCTCTGAAGGACGTGGTAACTGTACTGACCGCAGTCCCTAAGCTCAACACAACACTAGAAGTAGCCGTGGAATGCTCCTAACTCTCCCTAGGCATCTCGTCCCAGCCTAAGAGCTAACTACCCCTAAAGACAGAAGCAGGAAAACTATCTTGCCTCAGAGAAAATCCCCAAAGGATAGATTAGCCCCCCACAAATAATGACTGTGAGTGGAGAGGGAAAAGACATACACAGAATGAAACCAGGATGAGCACAGGAGGCCAGTCTAGCTTGATAGATAGGACAGGATGGAATACTGTGCGGTCAGTATAAAACACTACAAAAATCCACGCAGAGTTTACAAAAAAAGTCTCCACACCTGACTAAAGGTGTGGAGGGCAAATCTGCTTCCCAGAGCTTCCAGCAAGACAGAATTAATTCATACTGATAACGCTGGACAAACATAGAAAGCACTGAACGGATAAGTCCACAATCTGTGAACAGAAAAGCGCAAGCAAAAACTTAGCTTTGCTGAACTGGTCAGCTAACTCCAAGGAGCAGCCATACCACTAGAAACCACAAGAGGGAGCCCAAGAGCGGAATTCACAACATCCCCAGACCTGAATCCCATTGAACATATCTGGGACATCATGTCTTGCACCATCCACCAACGTCACGTTGCACCACAGACTGTCCAGGAGTTGGCGGATGCTTTAGTCCAGGTCTGGGAGAAGATGCCTCAGGAGACCATCCGCCGCTTCATCAGGAGCATGCCCAGGTGGTGTAGGGAGATCATACAGGCACATGGAGGCCACACACAATACTGAGCATCATTTCCTTGTCTTGAGGCATTTCCACTGAAGTTGGATCAGCCTGTAACTTCATTTTCCACTTTGATTTGGATATTAGCTGTGATTTACAGTCATCATTTTTAGGTTTTATTGTTCCCAACACATTCCACTATGCAATGAATAAAGATTTACAACTGGAATATTACATTCAGCGATATATAGGATGTGGGATTTTAGTGTTCCCTTTATTTTTTTGAGAATATATATATATATATATATATATATATATATATATATATATATATATATATATATAAACCAAACAAAAAACGGAAGGCAGCACTCCAATGGATAATGAAGGTGAAAAAAGCTGTGAAGTTTATTTCAGACCCACATCTCGCGACGTTTTGGCTCGCACTGAGCCTTTCTCAAGCAGTGGGTGGTAACAAGTTGTGTCCTTATATACATATACCGTACAATCATTTACATAGTAAATAGCCATATATATGTTTACATATATTGTGATAAGTTTTACATTATACTTAATAAACGCTCCATATGTTACTTTGGTGTATACAAGTGCAATGTGCTAAGGTGCTTAAGACTCTTCTTACTTCCACATTCCCATTGATATTTCTGCTTTTGCGGCATTCTCTCATATATATGTAAAGATTCTTACCCGCTAATATTAATAAAATATAGTGCTTACCCCGCTGGACAGATTGTATCACATGGAGGACTGTATCGCCGCTAAATTCGGCGTTCTCTAGAGTTTACTGCGCATGTCAGAGCCTCCCATATCCACGTGGTGTGGAGCCAGCCAGTGAGATTACAAGCGCTCCTTCCTTCTGCCTGCGCGTGCGCATAGGAGCTATGTCCGCCCCACGCCTCCATCTTAGTTGTGGCAATGCCACCCTCTGTGTTATACAGCGGAGCTCTTTCACAATTGTTCCTCTGCACTTTAAAGTTATTTTTATGTATGTAGATACTCATTGGGTAATTCCTATTAATCACTTTCAGCTAGCAGGACAGCACCTTATTCAGGCTGTCTCCCGCTGCTGATGGGCTTCTACCTTGTCCCGTGACCTTCTCAGATCACACAGTCTCCGTAGTAAGACCCATATAAGTGTACTCTTATTATGCCAAGTATCTCTAATAGAAAGAAACTTCCTTCCAATATACACAGAGTTAAATGCTAATTTCATATTTATTGATTCAAATATAAACAATCTCAACTGGCCAGCAAAACCACATCAAATGAGCATGGGAAAAAATTTTTTTTTAAAAGAATATATATGTAGAAATTAAAGTAAATTGATAACTGTGTCCTCCTCTGTGAACTTCCAATCCGTTTACAGCCGGGCAAGGACCCTTTTCACTGGGAGTGGAGATACATCTAAAAAAATACAAACATAACACTTATTAAAATAGGAGCAGTAGAACAGTCTTCATTCTGCATGATCCATATTAACAACCGGAGTGTATATACAACTAATTCAACTGAGCATTTCCCTTTAAGGAAGGACCATTTAAAAATGGATCTTAAACTCTACATTTAAGCCTTTCGGCTTTAATGTGTCTAACTCATAGATCCAACGGAGTTCCAATTTTTTTAAAAGGCTCATTCTGTCTCCCCCTCTTCTTTGGGCTGGAACTCTATCTATTATTCTGAATTTTAAATCTTTTTCCGTATGATTAAAATCTAAAAAGTGTTTCGACACCGGAAGATCTTGTCTTCGCTTCCTAATTGAGTGACGATGATTGTTTATACGGGTTTTAAATTCGCATGTCGTTTCCCCCACATACCACAATTTGCAGGGACATTCCAATAAATATATGACATGGTCCGAGTTACACGTAAGGTATTCACGAATTGTATATTGTTTGTTCGTAACTGGATGTTTAAAGCTAGATCCCTTAAGCATATGTTTACAATTTATGCATGATAGGCATGGGAAACAGCCATGTTGTTTATTTCCTATAATTGTGGGTTGGACAATATTTTTAAAGGAACCAATATCTGACTTTACCATATGGTCTCCAAGATTTTTATTTCTGCGGTATGAAAAGAGTGGGGGTTCCCTAAATTCCTTGATATTTGGGAGGCATTTGCCCAACATACCCCAATGTTTCCTAATCACCACAAAGTTTCTTTCTATTAGAGATACTGGGCATAATAAGAGTACACTTATATGGGTCTTACTACGGAGACTGTGTGATCTGAGAAGGTCACGGGACAAGGTAGAAGCCCATCAGCAGCGGGAGACAGCCTGAATAAGGTGCTGTCCTGCTAGCTGAAAGTGATTAATAGGAATTACCCAATGAGTATCTACATACATAAAAATAACTTTAAAGTGCGGAGGAACAATTGTGAAAGAGCTCCGCTGTATAACACAGAGGGTGGCATTGCCACAACTAAGATGGAGGCGTGGGGCGGACATAGCTCCTATGCGCACGCGCAGGCAGAAGGAAGGAGCGCTTGTAATCTCACTGGCTGGCTCCACACCACATGGATATGGGAGGCTCTGACATGCGCAGTAAACTCTAGAGAACGCCGAATTTAGCGGCGATACAGTCCTCCATGTGATACAATCTGTCCAGCGGGGTAAGCACTATATTTTATTAATATTAGCGGGTAAGAATCTTTACATATATATGAGAGAATGCCGCAAAAGCAGAAATATCAATGGGAATGTGGAAGTAAGAAGAGTCTTAAGCACCTTAGCACATTGCACTTTTATACACCAAAGTAACATATGGAGCGTTTATTAAGTATAATGTAAAACTTATCACAATATATGTAAACATATATATGGCTATTTACTATGTAAATGATTGTACGGTATATGTATATAAGGACACAACTTGTTACCACCCACTGCTTGAGAAAGGCTCAGTGCGAGCCAAAACGTCGCGAGATGTGGGTCTGAAATAAACTTCACAGCTTTTTTCACCTTCATTATCCATTGGAGTGCTGCCTTCCGTTTTTTGTTTGGTATATTACTTGGATGGACATGAGGATGGTCTTTTCCAGGAGGCCTGGCACCCATTGGTGAGCGTTGTGCTGCACTCATTTTTTTTCCTATCTATCTATCTATATATATATATACACATATATATATATATACACACACACATATATACACACACACCTACCTATACTATGTGCATATTTCAATTCTATCTATTCTACCCTATCCTTTACTGCATGCGGCATCTGCTGGCTTTTAATCTAATATATATATATTATTTGGTTTTAAAACGATTGGTACAGTTGTATTTTACAATGCGATTTTAACATGAGCTTTTACATACAGATAAGTGCTGTATGTAAAACCTCATGGTAAAATTGTATTGCATACGCATGTCATACGGATGTTCCGAGGAAAAAAAATCAAACGGAAATCGCATGACACTCGCATAGCACTTGTCCGTTTTTTCTGTCCAGAAATCGGACCTTTTTTTCTCACAAATGAGTATGAGCCCTAAGAAGGACATATGCTGTTTGATTTTTTTATGGGATAACAAAAGGATAGCACACTGGCCAATGATAGTCAATAGGAATAGTCATACGAACATTTACTTTTTTCGGTCAAACAGAAAAGAAAAAAAAAATTGCAGCATGCACTAACCTCTTCCAAATCATGGATAAGACTCATCTATTCAAGTCTATGGGTGCGTAAAAATAAACCGGATCCCACACAAAACATCCAAGTGGCTTCCGATTTTTACAGATACATGTTATGATCAGGTGACCTTGGAGCAGCATGAAAACTATCACTGGAGTAGATGGTACTATACTGACCGCAAACCCTGATCTTAACACCGCAACTAGAAGTAGCCGTGGGGTGTACCTAACAAATCCTAGACACCTCGTCACAGCCGGAGGACTAAATACCCCTAAAGATGGAAATAGGAATTCTACCTTGCCTCAGAGCAGAACCCCAAAGAATAGGCAGCCCCCCACAAATAATGACTGTGAGTAGTAGAGGAAAAGACACACGCAGGCAGGAAACAGGATTTAGCAAAAGAGGACACACTAGCTAAAATAGGAAAGGATATGACAGGATACTAAGCGGTCAGAATTAAATTCCTTCCAAAAAATATCCACAGCAGAAAATACAAAAACTCCACCATCTAACTAAAGATGTGGAGCGTATATCTGCAGCTCCAGAGAATCCAACAAGACTGAGAAAACACTGACACAGTCTAAGCTGGACAAGAGAAAACAAATGAATAGCACAGAATATAAGCACACAGCATGTGTGCCACAGAAAAAGAAACAGACACTTATCTTTGCTGAATTGGCAGCTAAGCAGGAGAAGCCAGAAAGAGGTCCAATACTTCCCAAGAAACATTGACAACTGACATGGACTAATGAATCCTGCACACCTAAATATCCCAGTCAGAACTGCAATCAGCAGATACACCTGGCCAGGACTGCGACTCAGACAACTGCATTCCCACCTACAACCACTGGAGGGAACCCAAAAGCAGAATTCACAACAGATACACTCCTATTATAAACCGAGGAAACTATTATCTACTTTTTTTTTTTTAATATAGATATATGAAAACTGATTGTACACAGACGTCACATGGACGTAGAAAAAGGACACGGATGAAAATTTGAAAAAAATCAACAACTTTCGGGATGAAACTTGGATGATTTTTCATATGCTTGTTTGCACCCGGACTTAGCCACTTATGGTCACGCAAGTACAATTATCAGTATTTCATAAGTTTTTACATTTTTATTGACAAATACAAAGTTTATGCAAAAAACTCAAAATTCACAATGTTGACCCTTAGTTTTCCAGACTTCTGCCCTGACAGCTGGATATCGGCTTCAGGGCCAAATCCTGGCTGATGACACTCATTCTTATATAATCAGAGAGTTTACCACAAGTTCTGTGTTTTGTTTGTCCACCCGAATTTGGAGGATTGACCACAAGTTCTCAATGGGGCTGAGATCTGGGGAGTTTCACTTTTGCCTTGTGGTGTCTACAGTAAAAATATGGATTATATCACGCTACGTTTACTTCTCTTGTGCTGCGCTGATGGGTGTGACTGCCAATGTCATGCTGATTGACAGCTGACTAACTCCAAAAAGCCGACAGTCAATCATCATGACGTCAGCAGTCACGCCCTGTCAACAGAGGAACCCAGAAGAAGAGCTGCTCTGATGTGGAGCAGCAGAATCGCTGGCAGGAGCGGTAAGTGAGCGTTCTGTGCCGGGTAGAACAGGCAGGTAGGTGATAATAACTAGATAGAAACTTCCTGCCTGTTAGTTTAATTTTGGGCAACCCCTTTAATCATGCCCGGAGCTGTGCGCCACAATTACTGGCCCGTGGGCTGGCACACTAGGCCACACCCATGCCCCACTAACTCCACCCCTTTACAGAAAAGGCGCAGAATGTGTGTAAGGGCTCGCTTTCTGGCACGAGTGCTATCCGCGGATCTGGAGGCACACGAGGCGGGAATGTCTCACCACAGCAGCTTGTGTGAACAGACGGGAGGTCAGATAACATATGATAAAACACGGAAACAAAGGGGCTGCCATTTGTAGGAAAGCGGACCCCAAATGCTCTTGTGCAGCCTTAACAGAGTGGTTCTCCCCCTTCCTGGCTCTGGTGCACGACCCCCACCGCTGGCGACATCACAGATTCAGCCAATCACTGAGCTCTGACTCTGTAGACGGCACGAGCTGCTGGGCTTGGTGACTGGCTGCAGCGGTCATCCGTGCTGTCAATGACGTCACCGCCACACCCTAAACACCTGGACCTGCAGAGAGGGCGAGGCCTGCATTATAGCCTAGGTGTATAGCAGCACTTGGGGTCCACTCTCCTGTAACTCCAGGTGTGCTGCTCAGGTGGGGGAGGCTTCTCTCCAGTCACAGCCATTACAGCCATACACTGCATGTACCTTCCTGCACACAGCAGCCACGTCCAGGCCGGGCTCACATGCAGCCGTGCAGCTGTGGGGTCGCTCTGTCCCTCTGCGCTCTATGACCCTGCAGCGCCGCTCTGGCCCCGAGTCCTCCCAGCTCTATGGTAGACGTTAGTACTCCGCGGCCCCGCTCTCCCACAGGAGCGCAGCTCCCCCGCGCCGGCCGTAGCTCTGTCCCGCCGAATCAACGCGCTGCACTCTGGGCTGTTTGCGCTGTCTTGTCTCCTCTTTTCTGCGTCTAGGAGACTCTCTAGCCAACAACCTGCTCTCTATGGTGTAGCTGCCGCTTTTCCCGTCTCTATCGTCTCCTCTTTCCGGTTCCGGTGGTCGGAGGCCTGTTGCTGTCAGTTTTCGCGCCTGTCGCTACGTGCATTGCAGCGACAGGAGCTCAGCCCCGGAGGCAACATGTCTTACAACTACGTGGTGACTGCGCAGAAGCCCACAGCGGTGAACGCCTGTGTGACAGGTCAGTGCCCGGTGTGCGGCCGGGATCAGAGCTCGGGATATAATGGAGGCAGCAGTGCGGCCGGGATCAGAGCTCGGGATATAATGCAGGCAGCAGTGTGGCCGGGATCAGAGCTCGGGATATAATGCAGGCAGCAGTGCGGCCGGGATCAGAGCTCGGATATAATGGAGGCAGCAGTGTGGCCGGGATCAGAGCTCGGATATAATGCAGGCAGCAGTGCGGCCGGGATCAGAGCTCGGATATAATGGAGGCAGCAGTGTGGCCGGGATCAGAGCTCGGATATAATGCAGGCAGCAGTGCGGCCGGGATCAGAGCTCGGGATATAATGCAGGCAGCAGTGCGGCCGGGATCAGAGCTCGGGATATAATGCAGGCAGCAGTGCGGCCGGGATCAGAGCTCGGATATAATGCAGGCAGCAGTGTGGCCGGGATCAGAGCTCGGATATAATGCAGGCAGCAGTGCGGCCGGGATCAGAGCTCGGATATAATGCAGGCAGCAGTGCGGCCGGGATCAGAGCTCGGATATAATGCAGGCAGCAGTGCGGCCGGGATCAGAGCTCGGATATAATGCAGGCAGCAGTGCGGCCGGGATCAGAGCTCGGATATAATGCAGGCAGCAGTGCGGCCGGGATCAGAGCTCGGGATATAATGCAGGCAGCAGTGCGGTCGGGATCAGAGCTCGGGATATAATGCAGGCAGCAGTGCGGCCGGGATCAGAGCTCGGGATATAATGCAGGCAGCAGTGTGGCCGGGATCAGAGCTCAGGATATAATGCAGGCAGCAGTGCGGTCGGGATCAGAGCTTGGGATATAATGCAGGCAGCAGTGCGGCCGGGATCAGAGCTCGGATATAATGGAGGCAGCAGTGTGGCCGGGATCAGAGCTCGGATATAATGCAGGCAGCAGTGCGGCCGGGATCAGAGCTCGGGATATAATGCAGGCAGCAGTGCGGCCGGGATCAGAGCTCGGATATAATGCAGGCAGCAGTGCGGCCGGGATCAGAGCTCGGGATATAATGCAGGCAGCAGTGCGGTCGGGATCAGAGCTCGGGATATAATGCAGGCAGCAGTGCGGCCGGGATCAGATCTCGGATATAATGCAGGCAGCAGTGTGGCCGGGATCAGAGCTCGGGATATAATGCAGGCAGCAGTGCGGCCGGGATCAGAGCTCGGGATATAATGCAGGCAGCAGTGCGGCCGGGATCAGATCTCGGATATAATGCAGGCAGCAGTGTGGCAGGGATCAGAGCTCGGGATATAATGCAGGCAGCAGTGTGGCCGGGATCAGAGCTCGGGATATAATGGAGGCAGCAGTGCGGCCGGGATCAGAGCTCGGGATATAATGCAGGCAGCAGTGCGGCCGGGATCAGAGCTCGGGATATAATGCAGGCAGCAGTGTGGCAGGGATCAGAGCTCGGGATATAATGCAGGCAGCAGTGCGGCCGGGATCAGAGCTCGGGATATAATGCAGGCAGCAGTGTGGCCGGGATCAGAGCTCGGGATATAATGCAGGCAGCAGTGCGGCCGGGATCAGAGCTCGGGATATAATGCAGGCAGCAGTGTGGCAGGGATCAGAGCTCGGGATATAATGCAGGCAGCAGTGCGGCCGGGATCAGAGCTCGGGATATAATGCAGGCAGCAGTGTGGCCGGGATCAGAGCTCGGGATATAATGCAGGCAGCAGTGCGGCCGGGATCAGAGCTCAGGATATAATGCAGGCAGCAGTGTGGCCGGGATCAGAGCTCGGGATATAATGCAGGCAGCAGTGTGGCCGGGATCAGAGCTCGGGATATAATGCAGGCAGCAGTGTGGCCGGGATCAGAGCTCGGGATATAATGCAGGCAGCAGTGCGGCCGGGATCAGAGCTCGGGATATAATGCAGGCAGCAGTGTGGCCGGGATCAGAGCTCGGGATATAATGCAGGCAGCAGTGCGGCCGGGATCAGAGCTCGGGATATAATGCAGGCAGCAGTGCGGCCGGGATCAGAGCTCAGGATATAATGCAGGCAGCAGTGCGGTCGGGATCAGAGCTCGGGATATAATGCAGGCAGCAGTGCGGTCGGGATCAGAGCTCGGGATATAATGCAGGCAGCAGTGCGGCCGGGATCAGAGCTCGGGATATAATGCAGGCAGCAGTGCGGTCGGGATCAGAGCTTGGGATATAATGCAGGCAGCAGTGCGGTCGGGATCAGAGCTCGGGATATAATGCAGGCAGCAGTGCGGCCGGGATCAGAGCTCGGGATATAATGCAGGCAGCAGTGCGGCCGGGATCAGAGCTCGGGATATAATGGAGGCAGCAGTGCGGCCGGGATCAGAGCTCGGGATATAATGCAGGCAGCAGTGCGGTCGGGATCAGAGCTCGGGATATAATGCAGGCAGCAGTGCGGTCGGGATCAGAGCTTGGGATATAATGCAGGCAGCAGTGCGGCCGGGATCAGAGCTCAGGATATAATGCAGGCAGCAGTGCGGCCGGGATCAGAGCTCGGGATATAATGCAGGCAGCAGTGCGGCCGGGATCAGAGCTCGGGATATAATGCAGGCAGCAGTGCGGCCGGGATCAGAGCTCGGGATATAATGCAGGCAGCAGTGCGGCCGGGATCAGAGCTCGGGATATAATGCAGGCAGCAGTGCGGCCGGGATCAGAGCTCGGGATATAATGCAGGCAGCAGTGCGGCCGGGATCAGAGCTCGGGATATAATGCAGGCAGCAGTGCGGCCGGGATCAGAGCTCGGGATATAATGCAGGCAGCAGTGCGGCCGGGATCAGAGCTCGGATATAATGCAGGCAGCAGTGCGGCCGGGATCAGAGCTCGGATATATGCAGGCAGCAGTGCGGCCGGGATCAGAGCTCGGGATATAATGCAGGCAGCAGTGCGGCCGGGATCAGAGCTCGGGATATAATGCAGGCAGCAGTGCGGCCGGGATCAGAGCTCGGGATATAATGCAGGCAGCAGTGTGGCCGGGATCAGAGCTCGGATATAATGCAGGCAGCAGTGTGGCCGGGATCAGAGCTCAGGATATAATGCAGGCAGCAGTGCGGCCGGGATCAGAGCTCAGGATATAATGCAGGCAGCAGTGCGGCCGGGATCAGAGCTCAGGATATAATGCAGGCAGCAGTGCGGCCGGGATCAGAGCTCGGATATAATGCAGGCAGCAGTGCGGCCGGGATCAGAGCTCGGATATATGCAGGCAGCAGTGCGGCCGGGATCAGAGCTCGGATATATGCAGGCAGCAGTGCGGCCGGGATCAGAGCTCGGGATATAATGCAGGCAGCAGTGCGGCCGGGATCAGAGCTCGGATATAATGCAGGCAGCAGTGTGGCAGGGATCAGAGCTCGGGATATAATGCAGGCAGCAGTGCGGCCGGGATCAGAGCTTGGGATATAATGCAGGCAGCAGTGTGGCAGGGATCAGAGCTTGGGATATAATGCAGGCAGCAGTGCGGTCGGGATCAGAGCTCGGGATATAATGCAGGCAGCAGTGCGGCCGGGATCAGAGCTCAGGATATAATGCAGGCAGCAGTGCGGTCGGGATCAGAGCTCGGGATATAATGCAGGCAGCAGTGCGGTCGGGATCAGAGCTCGGGATATAATGCAGGCAGCAGTGCGGCCGGGATCAGAGCTCGGGATATAATGCAGGCAGCAGTGCGGTCGGGATCAGAGCTCGGGATATAATGCAGGCAGCAGTGCGGTCGGGATCAGAGCTCGGGATATAATGCAGGCAGCAGTGCGGCCGGGATCAGAGCTCGGGATATAATGCAGGCAGCAGTGCGGCCGGGATCAGAGCTCGGGATATAATGGAGGCAGCAGTGCGGCCGGGATCAGAGCTCAGGATATAATGCAGGCAGCAGTGCGGTCGGGATCAGAGCTCGGGATATAATGCAGGCAGCAGTGCGGTCGGGATCAGAGCTTGGGATATAATGCAGGCAGCAGTGCGGCCGGGATCAGAGCTCGGGATATAATGCAGGCAGCAGTGTGGCCGGGATCAGAGCTCAGGATATAATGCAGGCAGCAGTGCGGCCGGGATCAGAGCTCGGGATATAATGCAGGCAGCAGTGCGGCCGGGATCAGAGCTCGGGATATAATGCAGGCAGCAGTGCGGCCGGGATCAGAGCTCGGGATATAATGCAGGCAGCAGTGCGGCCGGGATCAGAGCTCGGGATATAATGCAGGCAGCAGTGCGGCCGGGATCAGAGCTCGGGATATAATGCAGGCAGCAGTGCGGCCGGGATCAGAGCTCGGATATAATGCAGGCAGCAGTGCGGCCGGGATCAGAGCTCGGATATATTCAGGCAGCAGTGCGGCCGGGATCAGAGCTCGGGATATAATGCAGGCAGCAGTGCGGCCGGGATCAGAGCTCGGGATATAATGCAGGCAGCAGTGCGGCCGGGATCAGAGCTCGGGATATAATGCAGGCAGCAGTGTGGCCGGGATCAGAGCTCGGATATAATGCAGGCAGCAGTGTGGCCGGGATCAGAGCTCGGATATATGCAGGCAGCAGTGTGGCCGGGATCAGAGCTCGGATATAATGCAGGCAGCAGTGTGGCCGGGATCAGAGCTCGGATATAATGCAGGCAGCAGTGTGGCCGGGATCAGAGCTCGGATATAATGCAGGCAGCAGTGCGGCCGGGATCAGAGCTCGGATATATGCAGGCAGCAGTGCGGCCGGGATCAGAGCTCGGGATATAATGCAGGCAGCAGTCTGCCCGGATCAGAGCTCGGGATATAATGCAGGCAGCAGTGCGGCCGGGATCAGAGCTCGGGATATAATGCAGGCAGCAGTGCGGCCGGGATCAGAGCTCGGGATATAATGCAGGCAGCAGTGTGGCCGGGATCAGAGCTCGGGATATAATGCAGGCAGCAGTGTGGCCGGGATCAGAGCTCGGGATATAATGCAGGCAGCAGTGTGGCCGGGATCAGAGCTCGGGATATAATGCAGGCAGCAGTGCGGCCGGGATCAGAGCTCGGATATATGCAGGCAGCAGTGCGGCCGGGATCAGAGCTCGGATATATGCAGGCAGCAGTGCGGCCGGGATCAGAGCTCGGGATATAATGCAGGCAGCAGTCTGCCCGGATCAGAGCTCGGGATATAATGCAGGCAGCAGTGCGGCCGGGATCAGAGCTCGGGATATAATGCAGGCAGCAGTGCGGCCGGGATCAGAGCTCGGGATATAATGCAGGCAGCAGTGTGGCCGGGATCAGAGCTCGGGATATAATGCAGGCAGCAGTGTGGCCGGGATCAGAGCTCGGGATACAATGCAGGCAGCAGTGTGGCCGGGATCAGAGCTCGGGATATAATGCAGGCAGCAGTGTGGCCGGGATCAGAGCTCGGATATATGCAGGCAGCAGTGCGGCCGGGATCAGAGCTCGGGATATAATGCAGGCAGCAGTGCGGCCGGGATCAGAGCTCGGGATATAATGCAGGCAGCAGTGCGGCCGGGATCAGAGCTCGGATATAATGCAGGCAGCAGTGCGGCCGGGATCAGAGCTCGGGATATAATGCAGGCAGCAGTGTGGCCGGGATCAGAGCTCGGGATATAATGCAGGCAGCAGTGCGGCCGGGATCAGAGCTCGGATATATGCAGGCAGCAGTGTGGCCGGGATCAGAGCTCGGGATATAATGCAGGCAGCAGTGCGGCCGGGATCAGAGCTCGGGATATAATGCAGGCAGCAGTGCGGCCGGGATCAGAGCTCGGATATATGCAGGCAGCAGTGCGGCCGGGATCAGAGCTCGGGATATAATGCAGGCAGCAGTGCGGCCGGGATCAGAGCTCGGATATATGCAGGCAGCAGTGTGGCCAGGATCAGAGCTCGGATATAATGCAGGCAGCAGTGCGGCCGGGATCAGAGCTCGGGATATAATGCAGGCAGCAGTGTGGCCGGGATCAGAGCTCGGATATATGCAGGCAGCAGTGCGGCCGGGATCAGAGCTCGGATATATGCAGGCAGCAGTGCGGCCGGGATCAGAGCTCGGGATATAATGCAGGCAGCAGTGTGGCCGGGATCAGAGCTCGGGATATAATGCAGGCAGCAGTGCGGCCGGGATCAGAGCTCGGGATATAATGCAGGCAGCAGTGCGGCCGGGATCAGAGCTCGGGATATAATGCAGGCAGCAGTGCGGCCGGGATCAGAGCTCGGATATAATGCAGGCAGCAGTGCGGCCGTGATCAGAGCTCGGATATATGCAGGCAGCAGTGCGGCCGGGATCAGAGCTCGGGATATAATGCAGGCAGCAGTGTGGCCGGGATCAGAGCTCGGGATATAATGCAGGCAGCAGTGCGGCCGGGATCAGAGCTCGAGATATAATGCAGGCAGCAGTGCGGCCGGGATCAGAGCTCGGGATATAATGCAGGCAGCAGTGCGGCCGGGATCAGAGCTCGGGATATAATGGAGGCAGCAGTGCGGCCGAGATCAGAGCTCGGGATATAATGCAGGCAGCAGTGCGGCCGGGATCAGAGCTCGGGATATAATGCAGGCAGCAGTGCGGCCGGGATCAGAGCTCGGGATATAATGCAGGCAGCAGTGCGGCCGGGATCAGAGCTCGGATATAATGCAGGCAGCAGTGCGGCCGGGATCAGAGCTCGGGATATAATGCAGGCAGCAGTGTGGCCGGGATCAGAGCTCGGGATATAATGCAGGCAGCAGTGTGGCCGGGATCAGAGCTCGGGATATAATGCAGGCAGCAGTGCGGCCGGGATCAGAGCTCGGGATATAATGGAGGCAGCAGTGCGGCCGAGATCAGAGCTCGGGATATAATGCAGGCAGCAGTGTGGCCGGGATCAGAGCTCGGGATATAATGCAGGCAGCAGTGCGGCCGGGATCAGAGCTCGGGATATAATGCAGGCAGCAGTGCGGCCGGGATCAGAGCTTGGGATATAATGCAGGCAGCAGTGTGGCAGGGATCAGAGCTTGGGATATAATGCAGGCAGCAGTGCGGCCGGGATCAGAGCTCGGGATATAATGCAGGCAGCAGTGTGGCAGGGATCAGAGCTCGGGATATAATGCAGGCAGCAGTGTGGCCGGGATCAGAGCTCGGGATATAATGCAGGCAGCAGTGCGGCCGGGATCAGAGCTCGGGATATAATGCAGGCAGCAGTGCGGCCGGGATCAGAGCTTGGGATATAATGCAGGCAGCAGTGTGGCAGGGATCAGAGCTCGGGATATAATGCAGGCAGCAGTGCGGCCGGGATCAGAGCTCGGGATATAATGCAGGCAGCAGTGCGGCCGGGATCAGAGCTCGGGATATAATGCAGGCAGCAGTGCGGCCGGGATCAGAGCTCGGATATAATGCAGGCAGCAGTGTGGCCGGGATCAGAGCTCGGGATATAATGCAGGCAGCAGTGTGACCGGGATCAGAGCTCGGGATATAATGCAGGCAGCAGTGTGGCCGGGATCAGAGCTTGGGATGTAATGCAGGCAGCAGTGGGGCCGGGATCAGAGCTCGGGATGTAATGCAGGCAGCAGTGTGGCCGGGATCAGAGCTCGGGAGAAATGCAGGCAGCAGTGCGGCCGGGATCAGAGCTCAGGATATAATGCAGGCAGCAGTGTGGCCGGGATCAGAGCTCGGGATATAATGCAGGCAGCAGTGTTGCCGGGATCAGAGCTTGGGATATAATGCAGGCAGCAGTGTGGCCGGGATCAAAGCTCAGGATATAATGCAGGCAGCAGTGTGGCCGGGATCAGAACTCGGGATATAATGCAGGCAGCAGTGTGGCCGGGATCAGAGCTCGGGAGAAATGCAGGCAGCAGTGCGGCCGGGATCAGAGCTCGGGATATAATGCAGGCAGCAGTGTGGCCGGGATCAGAGCTCGGGAGAAATGCAGGCAGCAGTGCGGCCGGGATCAGAGCTCGGGAGAAATGCAGGCAGCAGTGCGGTCGGGATCAGAGCTTGGGATATAATGCAGGCAGCAGTGCGGCCGGGATCAGAGCTCGGGATATAATGCAGGCAGCAGTGCGGCCGGGATCAGAGCTCGGGATATAATGCAGGCAGCAGTGCGGCAGGGATCAGAGCTCGGGATATAATGCAGGCAGCAGTGCGGCCGGGATCAGAGCTCGGATATAATGCAGGCAGCAGTGCGGCCGGGATCAGAGCTCGGGATATAATGCAGGCAGCAGTGTGGCCGGGATCAGAGCTCGGGATATGCGCAGCTCCTAATGCTCGCCTGTCTAAAGGTACCTTCACACTGAACAACATTACAACGATAACGATAGTGATCCGTGACGTTGCAGCGTCCTGGATAGCGATATCGTTGTGTTTGACACGCAGCAGCAATCTGGATCCTGCTGTGACATCGCTGGTCGGAGCTAGAAGGCCAGGACTTTATTTCGTCGCTGGATCACCCGCTGACATTGCTGAATCGGCGTGTGTGACGCCGATCCAGCGATGTGTTCACTGGTAACCAGGGTAAATATCGGGTTACTAAGCGCAGGGCCGCGCTTAGTAACCCGATGTTTACACTGGTTACCATTGTAAATGTAAAAAAAAAAAAACCACATACTCACATTCCGGTGCCTGTCACGTCCCCCGGCGTCCCCTTCCCTGCACTCCTCCTGCATCCTGTGTCAGCGCCGGCCGGCCGTAAAGCAGAGCACAGCGGTGACGTCACCGCTCTGCTTTACGGCCGGCGCTTACACAGGATGCAGGAGGAGTGCAGGGAAGGGGACGCCGGGGGACGTGACAGGCATCGGAATGTGAGTATGTGTTTTTTTACATTTACAATGGTAACCAGGGTAAACATCGGGTTACTAAGCGCAGCCCTGTGCTTAGTAACCCGATGTTTACCTTGGTTACCCGGGGACTTCGGCATCGTTGGTCGCTGGAGAGCTGTCTGTGTGACAGCTCTCCAGCAACCACACAAGGACTTTCCAGCGATCACGGCCAGGTCGTATCGCTGGTCGTGATCGTTGGAAAGTTGCTGAGTGTGACGGTACCTTTAAGATTCATGCTGCCCAAACCTAAAGCCGCATGAACTGAAGCCAGGCTGCACAATTGCGACCACGTATGTGTTACTTTGATATGCTGCAGCATTTCATTGTAAATTTACTTTCATAAGCCGTCCAGACACTGTGGCCCAATTGACTCTTTATGTGCCTTTTAAGAGCAAAAAAATCACGTTCCTATAAAATGTTGCATAATTTACACAGACTGGAATAAACTTGCTCCAAAATTTTGCACCTATTTAAAAAAAAATAAATAAAAAAAATCGCAATTGTTAAATGGGCTGAAAATGCCCAAACTCCTCTTCAATGGTAAATGTGTATAAAAAAGTTCTAGTTGATTGTGACGGGGTCAGTCTTTTGTGTGTACATAAAAGAGGCCGGTCAGTTATGGGGGTTAGTGAGGATGGCGCCGACTGCATTGGACTTGTCAGCCGAGACGTACATGAAAACATACCTGGCTATAATCGTAGCCTAGTGTCAGATTCAGGGTATGTGTGGATTTTGCTGCGATTTTGACGCTGCGGATCTGCAGCTGTTTTTCATGCATTGTACCGTACCATATAAACCTAAGGAAAACAAAATCTGCAGTGCACATGCTGCGGAAGAAAACATGCGGAAACGCTGTGTTGTTTATTCCGCAGAATGTCAATTCTTGGTGCGGATTCCGCTGCGGTTTACACCTGCTCCATAATAGGAATCCGCAGGTGTAAAACTGCACGTGGAATCTACACAAAATCCGCAAAAAAATTGCGGTAAATCCGCGGTAATTCTGCAGGTAATCCGCAGTGCGGTTTACCTGCGGATTTACTAAAACAGGTGCGGAAAAATCCGCAGACATCCCACCTACGTGTGCACATACCCTCACGCTGTCAGTGGTTTGGGCAGTGTGGATGGGATCTGGAGTCAGTCATTTGTATACACCTTTTCCCTGCTTGTTTTTCCTCTGTCTCCACCCACCTGTTTGATTGACGGCTCTGGCTTCATAGGGCCATGGAAGGGAGGAGATGGATGTTACCAAGCAGGTGGGAAGGTGTGTATAATTGATTGGCTGCGCTGTGAAGTAGTGGTACGTAGTTTCAACAGTCATTCTGTCCTGACAGTCACTTTAAAGTTGCAATTTTGATGCAAAATAAAGCACACTTTCAGGTTGCAGTTGTATGAAACTTGTATTGAAGACTATGGCGATTGAGTCATCTGTGACCAGCAAGTTTTGGAAACCTTGCGGGTCTGTGATGCAGTTCCAGTAGGTCTCAGGCTGCAATACGACGTCCTATTAAATCACTAGATGCCATGTAACACTGTGATTGCAGCCCCACACAACGCATGTTGCTGTGTAGCCCTAATTTAATCCCTTTTTTGTAAACCCTTCACATGTCCTAGTGACAAGTCAGAGGTTTCTGGCTGATTGCAGAACTGAAGGAACAGAAGCGCTCTGCTGACTAGTTCATCCCCAAAAGGCGGGAGGCTGAAGATTGACTCATCTAAGGGCTACTGAGCTAGTTTGCAGATCTGCCGACCACTTCTCTTCCTTTGTTTTACCAAATCATGTCAACCATCAACATTTTACAAGGTTTTTTTTAAAAAAAAATTGCAATTACACTTTGAAAGTGGTTTTCAGTTGCAAGATAAAACTTTGTCAAGTCAATATGGATTAAAATAAGAGTTGTACCCTTTCCTCTAAAATATCAGTGCCAAATGCTGCCTGCCCCCTTTATGATGATATCTTATTGTTGGACCCCAGAAGTTGTGTCATATCAAAGAAGGACCAAGCACCTTGTATTCTTTAACACGCATTCAGTTGATTTACTTGTGAATTGTGCATGTTCTAGAAATAAAGACTTTAAGAATTTATGGTGGGTGTACGATTTGGGCCAATCTTTTGCAATATATATATATATATATATATATATATATATATATATATATATTAATGTCCTATTGTAAATCAGCTCATTGTTAGTCAGAGGATATCTACACTTTTGCAGTTTTTTTTTTGTGCATTTGCCTATTAAATATGAAATTAAAGGGGTTTGCCGGTTTTAGAATACTCCTGTCCCCAGACACAGTTTGTTTCTAAAAAATCAAACTGTGCTTTGCTCACTCTCCTCGGCTCCTGCATCTCCGTGGCTGTTCCCAGTGTCCATTGTCTGCAGTTCTATCATGTCGACAGATGAAGAACTCGGCATTGGAGTTGGTGAATGGTTTTGAAAACCAGCTGTTCCTGGGTACTGGGGTCTTCCAAAACTGGAAGACCCTATAGAGAGCGGCTGGGTAACCATGCCTCCGGACTGACTGACAGCCGGCCTTTATGCTGAGCTGCTGTCAGTCAGTGTCGGGGCATGGTTACACTGTTGCTCTCTGTACACAGTGCGGTGACTGCAACAGGAATTGCCGGCAGTGGGGGTAATTTCTCAGAAATTACAGAATGGATTTCTACAGTCAAGGTAAAGATTTGCATGAAAGCGCCTATAGATACATGCAAATTAGTCTGAGTTGTAAAACCCTCATGAGAGGTTACCAGTAATGGCTAATGCTGGCCAAATTTGGATTCTCTTATATATAGATATTTTGTACAGTTACAGCTGAATAAATTCCTTTCTGAATTCTCCTTTCTATTACAGGACACTTCACATCTGAAGATGACTTGAATCTCCTGATAGCCAAGAACACACGTCTGGAGATTTATGTTGTGACACCGGAGGGGCTGCGTCCTGTAAAGGAGGTTGGGATGTATGGCAAGATTGCAGTAATGGAGCTCTTCAGACCCAAGGTGACTGCACTGATCGCTGTTGTGGGCTTCTAGGTATTGATTATGATGTGTAAAGTGGATATATAGGCTTCAGAAAACCCGAAATGGCCATGTAACAGCATTAAAGAAGTAATTATGCTAAATATATGTGTTTTTGTTTGTTATCCAATCGCATATACTATATGAAGCAATACTGCAGTATATAGCACATAGCTAGTATATAGCATAAAGCTAGCATTCATAGGAGTACAAAGACAAGCACGGGGTGTCTTCACCTGGCCCCTGGCTGTCTTGGCAACCAATGAAATACCCTGCAGTAGAGGGCGATGGGAGCTTAGATTGGTGCGCCTCCCGGACATACACTGTCAGTGCCTCGTTTAACAGGTTAACAGTCACAAGTGGAGTGGTAGATGTCATCTGCCTGAAGTGGAGCAGCCTCAACTCCTGGGCCTGCTCTATTTATCCGCTCCTGATGAGCGCTGTACATTCATGGTGCTCATCCTTAAGGGTACGTGCACGTGGTCAGTAATTGTCAGCTCTTTGAATGCAGCACATGTCTGTTGCATCCATAGCACTGCCATCTTTTGAATGCAGGTGGAACGGCATGTGTTCGTTGAATCGTGCAGAATCACCGTGCCCAAAACATTGTACGATCTCCGCAAGATAAATAGAAATGCTGCGGTCTGGAAAGACGCGTCTCATGTCCGTCTCCGCAGGTGATCTGCAGGCATCGGTGCAAACATAGTGGGCATGGGATTTCTGGAAATCCAATCCACTATGCTGTAACATCTGGCCACTGTAGGTTGGAACCTGCGGAAGTATGCAGCATCTAACCCACAGCATTTACTGACCGTGTGCACCTACCCTAAGGAGTTAAGGATTACAAATCGCACAACCCATTGTTCTTAAAGACTGTATAATAGAGGCGTACAACCTTATTTAGACTAGCTGCCACATTGCCAGACTGAACCAACCTCATGGGCCTTGCGCAGGCGTGTACTACGGAGGACAGAGAATGAACTTAAATCCAATATTGCGGCCAGCATGCAGCCAGAGGGTAAGGAAAGGGTGAATCAAACACCCGAAAACTCCGCCCATATGACCGAAAACCGGTCCCGCCAAATTCAGGTGACAGGTTCCCTTTAATATGGCAGCACTCGTCCATGGCCACCTCTTTATGTCCTCTACTCCTCACCTGGATAAATGCATCATTAATATGGCAGCACTCGTCCATGGCCACCTCTTTACATCCTCTACTCCTCACCTGGATAAATGCATCATTAATATGGCAGCACTCATCCATGGCCACCTCTTTACATCCTCTACTCCTGGATAAATGCATCATTAATATGGCAGCACTCGTCCATGGCCACCTCTTTATATCCTCTACTCCTCACCTGGATAAATGCATCATTAATATGGCAGCACTCGTCCATGGCCACCTCTTTATATCCTCTACTCCTCACCTGGCTAAATGCATCATTAATATGGCAGCACTCGTCCATGGCCACCTCTTTACATCCTCTACTCCTCACCTGGCTAAATGCATCATTAATATGGCAGCACTCGTCCATGGCCACCTCTTTACATCCTCTACTCCTCACCTGGATAAATGCATCATTAATATGGCAGCACTCATCCATGGCCACCTCTTTACATCCTCTACTCCTCACCTGGATAAATACGTCATTAATATGGCAGCACTCGTCCATGGCCACCTCTTTACATCCTCTACTCCTCACCTGGATAAATACGTCATTAATATGGCAGCACTCGTCCATGGCCACCTCTTTACATCCTCTACTCCTCACCTGGATAAATGCATCATTAATATGGCAGCACTCATCCATGGCCACCTCTTTACATCCTCTACTCCTCACCTGGATAAATGCATCATTAATATGGCAGCACTCGTCCATGGCCACCTCTTTACATCCTCTACTCCTCACCTGGATAAATACATCATTAATATGGCAGCACTCATCCATGGCCACCTCTTTACATCCTCTACTCCTCACCTGGATAAATGCATCATTAATATGGCAGCACTCGTCCATGGCCACCTCTTTACATCCTCTACTCCTCACCTGGATAAATACATCATTAATATGGCAGCACTCGTCCATGGCCACCTCTTTACATCCTCTACTCCTCACCTGGATAAATGCATCATTAATATGGCAGCACTCATCCATGGCCACCTCTTTACATCCTCTACTCCTCACCGGGATAAATGCATCATTAATATGGCAGCACTCGTCCATGGCCACCTCTTTATATCCTCTACTCCTCACCTGGATAAATGCATCATTAATATGGCAGCACTCATCCATGGCCACCTCTTTACATCATCTACTCCTCACCGGGATAAATGCATCATTAATATGGCAGCACTCGTCCATGGCCACCTCTTTACATCCTCTACTCCTCACCGGGATAAATGCATCATTAATATGGCAGCATTCATCCATGGCCACCTCTTTACATCCTCTACTCCTCACCTGGATAAATGCATCATTAATATGGCAGCACTCGTCCATGGCCACCTCTTTACATCCTCTACTCCTCACCTGGATAAATACATCATTAATATGGCAGCACTCATCCATGGCCACCTCTTTACATCCTCTACTCCTCACCTGGATAAATACATCATTAATATGGCAGCACTTGTCCATGGCCACCTCTTTACATCCTCTACTCCTCACCTGGATAAATGCATCATTAATATGGCAGCACTCATCCATGGCCACCTCTTTACATCCTCTACTCCTCACCTGGATAAATACATCATTAATATGGCAGCACTTGTCCATGGCCACCTCTTTACATCCTCTACTCCTCACCTGGATAAATACATCATTAATATGGCAGCACTTGTCCATGGCCACCTCTTTACATCCTCTACTCCTCACCTGGATAAATGCGTCATTAATATGGCAGCACTCGTCCATGGCCACCTCTTTACATCCTCTACTCCTCACCTGGATAAATACATCATTAATATGGCAGCACTCGTCCATGGCCACCTCTTTACATCCTCTACTCCTCACCTGGATAAATACATCATTAATATGGCAGCACTCATCCATGGCCACCTCTTTACATCCTCTACTCCTCACCTGGATAAATACATCATTAATATGGCAGCACTTGTCCATGGCCACCTCTTTACATCCTCTACTCCTCACCGGGATAAATGCATCATTAATATGGCAGCACTCGTCCATGGCCACCTCTTTACATCCTCTACTCCTCACCTGGATAAATGCGTCATTAATATGGCAGCACTCGTCCATGGCCACCTCTTTATATCCTCTACTCCTCACCTGGATAAATGCGTCATTAATATGGCAGCACTCGTCCATGGCCACCTCTTTATATCCTCTACTCCTCACCTGGATAAATGCATCATTAATATGGCAGCACTCGTCCATGGCCACCTCTTTACATCCTCTACTCCTCACCTGGATAAATACATCATTAATATGGCAGCACTCATCCATGGCCACCTCTTTACATCCTCTACTCCTCACCTGGATAAATGCATCATTAATATGGCAGCACTCGTCCATGGCCACCTCTTTATATCCTCTACTCCTCACCTGGATAAATGCATCATTAATATGGCAGCACTCGTCCATGGCCACCTCTTTACATCCTCTACTCCTGGATAAATGCATCATTAATATGGCAGCACTTGTCCATGGCCACCTCTTTACATCCTCTACTCCTGGATAAATGCATCATTAATATGGCAGCACTCGTCCATGGCCACCTCTTTATATCCTCTACTCCTCACCTGGATAAATGCATCATTAATATGGCAGCACTCGTCCATGGCCACCTCTTTACATCCTCTACTCCTGGATAAATGCATCATTAATATGGCAGCACTTGTCCATGGCCACCTCTTTACATCCTCTACTCCTGGATAAATGCATCATTAATATGGCAGCACTCGTCCATGGCCACCTCTTTACATCCTCTACTCCTCACCTGGATAAATGCATCATTAATATGGCAGCACTCGTCCATGGCCACCTCTTTACATCCTCTACTCCTCACCTGGATAAATGCATCATTAATATGGCAGCACTCGTCCATGGCCACCTCTTTATATCCTCTACTCCTCACCTGGATAAATGCATCATTAATATGGCAGCACTCGTCCATGGCCACCTCTTTACATCCTCTACTCCTCACCTGGATAAATGCATCATTAATATGGCAGCACTCGTCCATGGCCACCTCTTTACATCCTCTACTCCTCACCTGGATAAATGCATCATTAATATGGCAGCACTCGTCCATGGCCACCTCTTTACATCCTCTACTCCTCACCTGGATAAATGCATCATTAATATGGCAGCACTCGTCCATGGCCACCTCTTTATATCCTCTACTCCTCACCTGGATAAATGCATCATTAATATGGCAGCACTCGTCCATGGCCACCTCTTTACATCCTCTACTCCTGGATAAATGCATCATTAATATGGCAGCACTCATCCATGGCCACCTCTTTACATCCTCTACTCCTCACCGGGATAAATGCATCATTAATATGGCAGCACTCGTCCATGGCCACCTCTTTATATCCTCTACTCCTCACCTGGATAAATGCATCATTAATATGGCAGCACTCGTCCATGGCCACCTCTTTACATCCTCTACTCCTGGATAAATGCATCATTAATATGGCAGCACTCATCCATGGCCACCTCTTTACATCCTCTACTCCTCACCGGGATAAATGCATCATTAATATGACAGCACTCGTCCATGGCCACCTCTTTACATCCTCTACTCCTCACCGGGATAAATGCATCATTAATATGGCAGCACTCATCCATGGCCACCTCTTTACATCCTCTACTCCTGGATAAATACATCATTAATATGGCAGCACTCATCCATGGCCACCTCTTTACATCCTCTACTCCTGGATAAATGCATCATTAATATGGCAGCACTCGTCCATGGCCACCTCTTTATGTCCTCTACTCCTGGATAAATGCATCATTAATATGGCAGCACTTGTCCATGGCCACCTCTTTACATCCTCTACTCCTGGATAAATGCATCATTAATATGGCAGCACTCATCCATGGCCACCTCTTTACATCCTCTACTCCTCACCTGGATAAATGCATCATTAATATGGCAGCACTCGTCCATGGCCACCTCTTTACATCCTCTACTCCTCACCGGGATAAATGCATCATTAATATGGCAGCACTCGTCCATGGCCACCTCTTTACATCCTCTACTCCTGGATAAATGCATCATTAATATGGCAGCACTCATCCATGGCCACCTCTTTATATCCTCTACTCCTCACCGGGATAAATGCATCATTAATATGGCAGCATTCATCCATGGCCACCTCTTTACATCCTCTACTCCTGGATAAATGCATCATTAATATGGCAGCACTCATCCATGGCCACCTCTTTACATCCTCTACTCCTCACCGGGATAAATGCATCATTAATATGGCAGCACTCATCCATGGCCACCTCTTTACATCCTCTACTCCTGGATAAATGCATCATTAATATGGCAGCACTCGTCCATGGCCACCTCTTTATGTCCTCTACTCCTGGATAAATGCATCATTAATATGGCAGCACTCATCCATGGCCACCTCTTTACATCCTCTACTCCTCACCTGGATAAATTCGTCATTAAAATGGCAGCACTCGTCCATGGCCACCTCTTTACATCCTCTACTCCTGGATAAATGCATCATTAATATGGCAGCTCTCGTCCATGGCCACCTCTTTACATCCTCTACTCCTCACCTGGATAAATGCATCATTAATATGGCAGCACTCATCCATGGCCACCTCTTTACATCCTCTACTCCTCACCTGGATAAATACATCATTAATATGGCAGCACTTGTCCATGGCCACCTCTTTATATCCTCTACTCCTCACCTGGATAAATGCATCATTAATATGGCAGCACTCATCCATGGCCACCTCTTTACATCCTCTACTCCTCACCTGGATAAATACATCATTAATATGGCAGCACTCGTCCATGGCCACCTCTTTATATCCTCTACTCCTCACCTGGATAAATGCATCATTAATATGGCAGCACTCGTCCATGGCCACCTCTTTACATCCTCTACTCCTCACCGGGATAAATGCATCATTAATATGGCAGCACTCATCCATGGCCACCTCTTTACATCCTCTACTCCTCACCTGGATAAATACGTCATTAATATGGCAGCACTCGTCCATGGCCACCTCTTTACATCCTCTACTCCTCACCTGGATAAATGCATCATTAATATGGCAGCACATATCCATGGCCACCTCTTTACATCCTCTACTCCTCACCTGGATAAATTCGTCATTAATATGGCAGCACTCGTCCATGGCCACCTCTTTACATCCTCTACTCCTGGATAAATGCATCATTAATATGGCAGCACTCATCCATGGCCACCTCTTTACATCCTCTACTCCTCACCTGGATAAATGCATCATTAATATGGCAGCACTCGTCCATGGCCACCTCTTTACATCCTCTACTCCTGGATAAATGCATCATTAATATGGCAGCACTCGTCCATGGCCACCTCTTTACATCCTCTACTCCTCACCGGGATAAATGCATCATTAATATGGCAGCACTCGTCCATGGCCACCTCTTTACATCCTCTACTCCTCACCGGGATAAATGCATCATTAATATGGCAGCACTCGTCCATGGCCACCTCTTTACATCCTCTACTCCTCACCTGGATAAATGCATCATTAATATGGCAGCACTCGTCCATGGCCACCTCTTTACATCCTCTACTCCTCACCTGGATAAATACATCATTAATATGGCAGCACTCATCCATGGCCACCTCTTTACATCCTCTACTCCTCACCTGGATAAATGCATCATTAATATGGCAGCACTCGTCCATGGCCACCTCTTTACATCCTCTACTCCTCACCGGGATAAATGCATCATTAATATGGCAGCACTCGTCCATGGCCACCTCTTTACATCCTCTACTCCTCACCGGGATAAATGCATCATTAATATGGCAGCACTCGTCCATGGCCACCTCTTTACATCCTGTACTCCTCACCTGGATAAATGCATCATTAATATGGCAGCACTCGTCCATGGCCACCTCTTTATATCCTCTACTCCTCACCGGGATAAATGCATCATTAATATGGCAGCACTCATCCATGGCCACCTCTTTACATCCTCTACTCCTCACCTGGATAAATACGTCATTAATATGGCAGCACTCGTCCATGGCCACCTCTTTACATCCTCTACTCCTCACCTGGATAAATGCATCATTAATATGGCAGCACATATCCATGGCCACCTCTTTACATCCTCTACTCCTCACCTGGATAAATTCGTCATTAATATGGCAGCACTCGTCCATGGCCACCTCTTTACATCCTCTACTCCTGGATAAATGCATCATTAATATGGCAGCACTCATCCATGGCCACCTCTTTACATCCTCTACTCCTCACCTGGATAAATGCATCATTAATATGGCAGCACTCGTCCATGGCCACCTCTTTATATCCTCTACTCCTCACCTGGATAAATGCATCATTAATATGGCAGCACTCGTCCATGGCCACCTCTTTACATCCTCTACTCCTCACCGGGATAAATGCATCATTAATATGGCAGCACTCGTCCATGGCCACCTCTTTACATCCTGTACTCCTCACCTGGATAAATGCATCATTAATATGGCAGCACTCGTCCATGGCCACCTCTTTATATCCTCTACTCCTCACCGGGATAAATGCATCATTAATATGGCAGCACTCATCCATGGCCACCTCTTTACATCCTCTACTCCTGGATAAATGCATCATTAATATGGCAGCACTCGTCCATGGCCACCTCTTTATATCCTCTACTCCTCACCTGGATAAATACGTCATTAATATGGCAGCACTCGTCCATGGCCACCTCTTTACATCCTCTACTCCTCACCTGGATAAATGCATCATTAATATGGCAGCACATATCCATGGCCACCTCTTTACATCCTCTACTCCTCACCTGGATAAATTCGTCATTAATATGGCAGCACTCGTCCATGGCCACCTCTTTACATCCTCTACTCCTGGATAAATGCATCATTAATATGGCAGCACTCATCCATGGCCACCTCTTTACATCCTCTACTCCTCACCTGGATAAATGCATCATTAATATGGCAGCACTCGTCCATGGCCACCTCTTTACATCCTCTACTCCTCACCTGGATAAATGCATCATTAATATGGCAGCACTTGTCCATGGCCACCTCTTTATATCCTCTACTCCTCACCTGGATAAATGCATCATTAATATGGCAGCACTCGTCCATGGCCACCTCTTTACATCCTCTACTCCTGGATAAATGCATCATTAATATGGCAGCTCTCGTCCATGGCCACCTCTTTATATCCTCTACTCCTCACCTGGATAAATGCATCATTAATATGGCAGCACTCGTCCATGGCCACCTCTTTACATCCTCTACTCCTCACCTGGATAAATGCATCATTAATATGGCAGCACTTATCCATGGCCACCTCTTTACATCCTCTACTCCTCACCTGGATAAATACATCATTAATATGGCAGCACTTGTCCATGGCCACCTCTTTACATCCTCTACTCCTGGATAAATGCATCATTAATATGGCAGCACTCGTCCATGGCCACCTCTTTACATCCTCTACTCCTCACCTGGATAAATGCATCATTAATATGGCAGCACTTGTCCATGGCCACCTCTTTATATCCTCTACTCCTCACCTGGATAAATGCATCATTAATATGGCAGCACTCGTCCATGGCCACCTCTTTACATCCTCTACTCCTGGATAAATGCATCATTAATATGGCAGCTCTCGTCCATGGCCACCTCTTTACATCCTCTACTCCTCACCTGGATAAATGCATCATTAATATGGCAGCACTTATCCATGGCCACCTCTTTACATCCTCTACTCCTCACCTGGATAAATGCATCATTAATATGGCAGCACTTATCCATGGCCACCTCTTTACATCCTCTACTCCTCACCTGGATAAATGCATCATTAATATGGCAGCACTCGTCCATGGCCACCTCTTTACATCCTCTACTCCTCACCTGGATAAATGCATCATTAATATGGCAGCACTTATCCATGGCCACCTCTTTACATCCTCTACTCCTCACCTGGATAAATACATCATTAATATGGCAGCACTTATCCATGGCCACCTCTTTACATCCTCTACTCCTCACCTGGATAAATACATCATTAATATGGCAGCACTTATCCATGGCCACCTCTTTACATCCTCTACTCCTCACCTGGATAAATGCATCATTAATATGGCAGCACTCGTCCATGGCCACCTCTTTACATCCTCTACTCCTCACCGGGATAAATGCATCATTAATATGGCAGCACTTATCCATGGCCACCTCTTTACATCCTCTACTCCTCACCTGGATAAATACATCATTAATATGGCAGCACTTGTCCATGGCCACCTCTTTATATCCTCTACTCCTCACCTGGATAAATGCATCATTAATATGGCAGCACTCGTCCATGGCCACCTCTTTACATCCTCTACTCCTCACCTGGATAAATGCGTCATTAATATGGCAGCACTCGTCCATGGCCACCTCTTTACATCCTCTACTCCTCACCTGGATAAATGCATCATTAATATGGCAGCACTCGTCCATGGCCACCTCTTTACATCCTCTACTCCTCACCGGGATAAATACATCATTAATATGGCAGCACTCGTCCATGGCCACCTCTTTACATCCTCTACTCCTCACCTGGATAAATACATCATTAATATGGCAGCACTCATCCATGGCCACCTCTTTATATCCTCTACTCCTCACCTGGATAAATGCATCATTAATATGGCAGCACTCGTCCATGGCCACCTCTTTACATCCTCTACTCCTCACCGGGATAAATACATCATTAATATGGCAGCACTCGTCCATGGCCACCTCTTTACATCCTCTACTCCTCACCGGGATAAATGCGTCATTAATATGGCAGCACTCATCCATGGCCACCTCTTTACATCCTCTACTCCTCACCTGGATAAATACGTCATTAATATGGCAGCACTCGTCCATGGCCACCTCTTTACATCCTCTACTCCTCACCTGGATAAATGCATCATTAATATGGCAGCACATATCCATGGCCACCTCTTTACATCCTCTACTCCTCACCTGGATAAATTCGTCATTAATATGGCAGCACTCGTCCATGGCCACCTCTTTACATCCTCTACTCCTGGATAAATGCATCATTAATATGGCAGCACTCATCCATGGCCACCTCTTTACATCCTCTACTCCTCACCTGGATAAATGCATCATTAATATGGCAGCACTCATCCATGGCCACCTCTTTATATCCTCTACTCCTCACCTGGATAAATGCATCATTAATATGGCAGCACATATCCATGGCCACCTCTTTACATCCTCTACTCCTCACCTGGATAAATTCGTCATTAATATGGCAGCACTCGTCCATGGCCACCTCTTTACATCCTCTACTCCTGGATAAATGCATCATTAATATGGCAGCACTCGTCCATGGCCACCTCTTTATATCCTCTACTCCTCACCTGGATAAATGCATCATTAATATGGCAGCACTCGTCCATGGCCACCTCTTTACATCCTCTACTCCTGGATAAATGCATCATTAATATGGCAGCTCTCGTCCATGGCCACCTCTTTACATCCTCTACTCCTCACCTGGATAAATACATCATTAATATGGCAGCACTCGTCCATGGCCACCTCTTTACATCCTCTACTCCTCACCTGGATAAATGCATCATTAATATGGCAGCACTCGTCCATGGCCACCTCTTTACATCCTCTACTCCTCACCTGGATAAATGCATCATTAATATGGCAGCACTTATCCATGGCCACCTCTTTACATCCTCTACTCCTCACCTGGATAAATACATCATTAATATGGCAGCACTTGTCCATGGCCACCTCTTTACATCCTCTACTCCTCACCTGGATAAATGCATCATTAATATGGCAGCACTCGTCCATGGCCACCTCTTTACATCCTCTACTCCTCACCTGGATAAATGCGTCATTAATATGGCAGCACTCGTCCATGGCCACCTCTTTACATCCTCTACTCCTCACCTGGATAAATGCATCATTAATATGGCAGCACTCGTCCATGGCCACCTCTTTACATCCTCTACTCCTCACCGGGATAAATACATCATTAATATGGCAGCACTCGTCCATGGCCACCTCTTTACATCCTCTACTCCTCACCTGGATAAATGCATCATTAATATGGCAGCACTCGTCCATGGCCACCTCTTTACATCCTCTACTCCTCACCGGGATAAATACATCATTAATATGGCAGCACTCGTCCATGGCCACCTCTTTACATCCTCTACTCCTCACCTGGATAAATACATCATTAATATGGCAGCACTCATCCATGGCCACCTCTTTATATCCTCTACTCCTCACCTGGATAAATGCATCATTAATATGGCAGCACTCGTCCATGGCCACCTCTTTACATCCTCTACTCCTCACCGGGATAAATGCGTCATTAATATGGCAGCACTCATCCATGGCCACCTCTTTACATCCTCTACTCCTCACCTGGATAAATACGTCATTAATATGGCAGCACTCGTCCATGGCCACCTCTTTACATCCTCTACTCCTCACCTGGATAAATGCATCATTAATATGGCAGCACATATCCATGGCCACCTCTTTACATCCTCTACTCCTCACCTGGATAAATTCGTCATTAATATGGCAGCACTCGTCCATGGCCACCTCTTTACATCCTCTACTCCTGGATAAATGCATCATTAATATGGCAGCACTCATCCATGGCCACCTCTTTACATCCTCTACTCCTCACCTGGATAAATGCATCATTAATATGGCAGCACTCATCCATGGCCACCTCTTTATATCCTCTACTCCTCACCTGGATAAATGCATCATTAATATGGCAGCACATATCCATGGCCACCTCTTTACATCCTCTACTCCTCACCTGGATAAATTCGTCATTAATATGGCAGCACTCGTCCATGGCCACCTCTTTACATCCTCTACTCCTGGATAAATGCATCATTAATATGGCAGCACTCGTCCATGGCCACCTCTTTACATCCTCTACTCCTGGATAAATGCATCATTAATATGGCAGCTCTCGTCCATGGCCACCTCTTTACATCCTCTACTCCTCACCTGGATAAATACATCATTAATATGGCAGCACTCGTCCATGGCCACCTCTTTACATCCTCTACTCCTCACCTGGATAAATGCATCATTAATATGGCAGCACTCGTCCATGGCCACCTCTTTACATCCTCTACTCCTCACCTGGATAAATGCATCATTAATATGGCAGCACTTATCCATGGCCACCTCTTTACATCCTCTACTCCTCACCTGGATAAATACATCATTAATATGGCAGCACTCGTCCATGGCCACCTCTTTACATCCTCTACTCCTCACCTGGATAAATGCATCATTAATATGGCAGCACTCATCCATGGCCACCTCTTTACATCCTCTACTCCTCACCTGGATAAATGCATCATTAATATGGCAGCACTTATCCATGGCCACCTCTTTACATCCTCTACTCCTCACCGGGATAAATGCATCATTAATATGGCAGCACTTATCCATGGCCACCTCTTTACATCCTCTACTCCTCACCTGGATAAATACATCATTAATATGGCAGCACTTGTCCATGGCCACCTCTTTACATCCTCTACTCCTCACCTGGATAAATACATCATTAATATGGCAGCACTCGTCCATGGCCACCTCTTTACATCCTCTACTCCTGGATAAATGCATCATTAATATGGCAGCACTCGTCCATGGCCACCTCTTTACATCCTCTACTCCTCACCTGGATAAATGCATCATTAATATGGCAGCACTCATCCATGGCCACCTCTTTACATCCTCTACTCCTCACCTGGATAAATGCATCATTAATATGGCAGCACTTATCCATGGCCACCTCTTTACATCCTCTACTCCTCACCGGGATAAATGCATCATTAATATGGCAGCACTTATCCATGGCCACCTCTTTACATCCTCTACTCCTCACCTGGATAAATACATCATTAATATGGCAGCACTTGTCCATGGCCACCTCTTTACATCCTCTACTCCTCACCGGGATAAATACATCATTAATATGGCAGCACTCATCCATGGCCACCTCTTTATATCCTCTACTCCTCACCTGGATAAATGCATCATTAATATGGCAGCACTCGTCCATGGCCACCTCTTTATATCCTCTACTCCTCACCTGGATAAATACATCATTAATATGGCAGCACTCATCCATGGCCACCTCTTTACATCCTCTACTCCTCACCTGGATAAATGCATCATTAATATAGCAGCACTCATCCATGGCCACCTCTTTACATCCTCTACTCCTCACCTGGATAAATGCATCATTAATATGGCAGCACTTATCCATGGCCACCTCTTTACATCCTCTACTCCTCACCTGGATAAATGCATCATTAATATGGCAGCACTCGTCCATGGCCACCTCTTTACATCCTCTACTCCTCACCTGGATAAATACATCATTAATATGGCAGCACTTGTCCATGGCCACCTCTTTACATCCTCTACTCCTGGATAAATACATCATTAATATGGCAGCACTTGTCCATGGCCACCTCTTTATATCCTCTACTCCTCACCTGGATAAATACATCATTAATATGGCAGCACTCGTCCATGGCCACCTCTTTACATCCTCTACTCCTGGATAAATGCATCATTAATATGGCAGCACTCGTCCATGGCCACCTCTTTACATCCTCTACTCCTCACCTGGATAAATGCATCATTAATATGGCAGCACTCATCCATGGCCACCTCTTTACATCCTCTACTCCTCACCTGGATAAATGCATCATTAATATGGCAGCACTTATCCATGGCCACCTCTTTACATCCTCTACTCCTCACCGGGATAAATGCATCATTAATATGGCAGCACTTATCCATGGCCACCTCTTTACATCCTCTACTCCTCACCTGGATAAATACATCATTAATATGGCAGCACTTGTCCATGGCCACCTCTTTACATCCTCTACTCCTCACCTGGATAAATGCATCATTAATATGGCAGCACTCGTCCATGGCCACCTCTTTACATCCTCTACTCCTGGATAAATGCATCATTAATATGGCAGCACTCGTCCATGGCCACCTCTTTACATCCTCTACTCCTCACCTGGATAAATGCATCATTAATATGGCAGCACTCGTCCATGGCCACCTCTTTACATCCTCTACTCCTCACCTGGATAAATGCATCATTAATATGGCAGCACTCGTCCATGGCCACCTCTTTACATCCTCTACTCCTGGATAAATGCATCATTAATATGGCAGCACTCGTCCATGGCCACCTCTTTACATCCTCTACTCCTCACCTGGATAAATGCATCATTAATATAGCAGCACTCATCCATGGCCACCTCTTTACATCCTCTACTCCTCACCTGGATAAATGCATCATTAATATGGCAGCACTCGTCCATGGCCACCTCTTTACATCCTCTACTCCTGGATAAATACATCATTAATATGGCAGCACTCGTCCATGGCCACCTCTTTACATCCTCTACTCCTCACCTGGATAAATGCATCATTAATATGGCAGCATTCATCCATGGCCACCTCTTTATATCCTCTACTCCTCACCTGGATAAATTCATCATTGATAGTTGCCCATTACTACGGTGCTACCTGACACTGCTCTTCTCCCTAACATGGAGAATACATATGAGCAGCCACCAGGCTCCCGTGCAGGTCTGTTACCGGATTGTTGAGTCACCGCACAGAACAGCATCGCGAGCCACATGTGGCCCCCAGGCTGCAGGCTCTGCACCCTCCTTTACACTGATTATGAATATCATATCTAGAGGAAAGTGATCAATACACTGATGGGTAATAATTGTCCTTCCTTCTGTCTAGGGTGAGAGTAAAGACCTGCTTTTTGTACTGACTGCTAAGTACAACGCCTGCATCTTGGAATATAAGCAGACTGGAGACAGCATTGATATCATCACCCGCGCACATGGCAATGTTCAGGTACAGGTTACTACAGACAGCCCTCTCTTCCAGCTCTTATGTCATTAAAATGGTATTTTGAGACCTTTCAGCTGACTTTATTCCAAAATTTGTCTCTTCCTCCATCAGGATCGCATCGGACGACCTTCTGAAACTGGAATCATCGGGATTATTGATCCAGACTGCCGCATGATCGGATTGCGCCTTTATGATGGCTTATTCAAAGTAATCCCCCTGGAGAGAGACAATAAGGAGCTGAAAGCCTTCAACATCCGATTGGAGGAGCTGCACGTCATTGATGTCAAGTTCCTGTATAGCTGTCAAGCCCCCACTATTTGCTTTGTGTACCAAGACCCTCAGGGCCGACATGTAAAGACTTACGAGGTCTCTCTCAGGGAAAAGGAGTTCAGTAAAGGTCCATGGAAGCAGGAAAATGTGGAGGCCGAGGCGTCTATGGTGATAGCAGGTACCTGTAGAAGTATATTAGTAAATCACACGTGATATATATCTTGCAAACATACATCACCTTTATCATTCATACTGGCTGACCTTCCAGCCCTTTTTCTACTCCAGGATCTGTGTTGAGTAGGGATGTGACATTGTTTGGCCTTATCCGAGCACGTTTGCTCATCACTACTCTCTAGTCAGCTCACAGATGCTGCAATGCCATGTCTAGTTGAAAAAAGCTAATTAACATAAGCATATCCAGCACTGTCGGCTTTTTTTTTTCTTTGTCCGGTAGAGTATATTTGTAATTGCCTGTGTCTTTTTTTTTTCCCCTTAAAATGGGAAAAATGGGACGAAGCTTCTGTTCTTAGGATGTTGCAGAAATGGGTGCAGCAGATTATGAAATCAGAATAAACCTTTCCCGTTTAGGTCAATTAGAATTACCATAATTATTAATATTTGCCAAATGCCAGAATAATGAGAGAGAATGTTTTGGGCATTTTTATTACTTACTGCAAAGTCAAACGTTTACATACACTAAGGCCGGTTTCACATTAGCGTTGCGGAGGGCTGCGGACTTCCTCTGTGAAGCTCCGCCCTCGGCCGCACCTCCGCCGTTAGCTCCGCCTACTTCTGCATGCGGCCAGCGTACCTATCTTTAACATTAGGTACGCAGGTCATGTGGCTGTATGCGGATGCTTCCGCATGCGTCGTTTTGACGATGCGGCGACCATCGTAGAATGCAGCTTGTAGCAATTTTTTTTTCTCCGCATCGTCAAAACGACGCATGCGTAAGCATCCGCATCCAGAGGCACGACCTGCGTATCTAATGTTAATGATAGGTACGCAGGCCGCATCATGCCGGCCACATGCAGAAGTAGGCGGAGCTATAGGCCGATGGCGGGGCTTCACGGAGGAAGTCCGCAGCTCCTCAAAACGCTAGTGTGAAACTAGCCTAAGGTTACTATGCCTTTAAACAATTCTGGGCTGCGCATATGATGATGTCATGTGTTTGGAGGCTTCTGATGGTTTTTTGTCAACATCTGAGTTAGAGATTCACCTGTGGATGTATTTTAATGCACACCTGAAACACTCTGCTTCTTTGTGTAGCATCATGGGAAAGTCTTAAGAAACCAGCCGAGATATCAGGAAGAGAATTGTGGACTTGCACAAGTCTGTCTCATCCTTGGGTACAATTTCAAGATACCTGAAGGTGCCTCATTTTTCTGTACAAACATATATATATGCAAGTACAAACAAGATGGGAATGTCCAGCCATCATACCGCTCAGGAAGGAGACAGGTTTTGTGTCCCAGACATGAACGTGTTTTGGTCCGACATGTACATATCAACCCGGGACAAAAGCCAAATACCTTGTGAAGATGATGGCGGAAGCTGGTAAGATTGTGTCAATATCCACAGTGAAATGAGTACTGTATCAACATGGGCTGAAAGGCCACTCTGCCAGGAAGAAGCCATTACTCAAAAAAAAAACATTAAAAAGCCAGATTAATGTTTGCAAATGCACACAGGAACAAAGCCCTTAATTTTTGGAGACGTCCTGTGATCTGATGAAACTGGAATTGAACTTTTTGGAATAATAAGCATCGTTAAGTTTGGAGGAAAAAGGTAGAAACTTGGAAGCCTAAGAACACCATCCCAACTGTGAAACACGGAGGTGGCAGCATCTTGTTGTGGGGTTGTTTTGCTGCAGGAGGGACTGGTGCACTTCACAAAATAAATGGCATAATGAGAATAGAAGATTATGTGGCAATACTGAAGTAACATCTCAAGATGTTAGCCAGGAAGTTAACCCCTTAATCCCCGGAGGTATTTTTGTTTTTGTGTTCTCGTTTTTCGCTCCCCTCCTTCCCATAGCCATAACTTTTTATTTTTCCGTCAATATGGCCATGTGAGGGCTCGTTTTTTTCGGGACGAGTTGTGCTTTTGAACGACCCCATTGGTTTTACCATATCGTGTACTAGAAAAAGGGAAAAAGAATTCCAAGTGCGGTGAAATTTTTTAATAAAGTGCAATCCCACACTTGTTTTTTGTTTGGCTTTTTTTACTATGTTCACTAAATGCTAAAACTGAACTGCGATTATGATTCTCCAGGTCATTACAAGTTCATAGACGCCAAACATGTCTAGGTTATTTTTTTATCTAAGTGGTGAAAAAAATTCCAAACTTTGTTAAAAAAAAAAAAAAAAAATTGCACCATTTTCTGATGCCCATAGCGTCTCCATTTTTCGTGATCTCGGGTTAGGTGCGGACTTCTTATTTGCGTGCCGAGCTGACTTTATTGATACCATTTTGGTGCAGATACGATCTTTTGATCGCCCGTTATTTCATGTTAATGCAATGCTGTGGCGACCAAAAAAACGTAATCTGTTGTTTTGACTTTTTTTTTCCTCGCTACTCCTTATAGCGATCAGGTTAATCCTTTTTTTATTGATAGATCGGGTGAACGTGGCGATACCAAATGTGTAGGTTTGATTTTTTTTTGTTTTATTTTGAAAGGCGGGTGATTTGAAAATATATATTTAATATTTTAAAAACATATTTTTTTTACTTTTGACATGCTTCAATATTGTCCATGGGAGACTAGAAGCTTCCACAACCCGATCGGGCAATGATCAGATCGCCTCTATGTAGTAGAATTTCTCACTTGCTATGAGCGCCGACCACCGGGTGGCGCTCATAGCAATCCAGTAGTGACAACCATAGAGCTCTCCAGGAGACCTCCTGGTTGTCGTGCCAATGAACCGGTGACCAGCTATCACGTGACGGGGTTCATCGGTGGATGGGTTTCGGACCCGACGACCGGAAGCGTGAGTTAAATGCCCCTGTCAGCAGCATTTAACAGGTTAATAGCTGCGGGTGGATAGTGATTTCACCCACGGCTATTCCGGGCACATGTCAGCTGTTCCAAACACCTGACATGTCCCGGGAAAGATGTGGGCTCAGCGCCGGAGGGACTCCGACATCGGCGTATTATTATGCCAGATGTCGGAAAGGAGTTAAAGCTTGGGCGCAAATGGGTCTTCCAATTGGACTATGACCCGAAGCATACTGCCAAAATGGTAGCAAAGTGGCTTAAGGATAACAGTCATGGTTTTGTAGGGGCCATCACAAAGCCCTGATCTCAATCCTACTGAAAATTTATGGTCAAAGCTGAAAAGGCCGGTGCGAGCAAGGCGACCCACAAACCTGGATCAGTTACACCAGTTTTGTCAGGAGGAATCCGACCAACTATTGTGAGAAGCTTCTGGAAGGAGATCCAAAACGTTTGACCCAAGTCATTCAGGTAACGGCAATGGTACCAAATATTAATGACATTTATGTAAAATATTGACTCTGCAGTAAGTAATAAAAATCCCTTAAAACATTCTCTCTCTCATTATTCTGGCATTTGGTAGAAATTAATAGTTATGATAATCCTAATTCACCTAAATCAGGAAATCTTTTGTGCTGTTTTCCTTTTTCTCCTTCGCCTCATTGGGGGACACAGACCGTGGGTGTATGCTGCTGCCAATAGGAGGCTGACACGAAGTGATACAAAAAAAAGTTAGCTCCTCCCCTGCAGTATACACCCTCCAGCTGGCTCTCGGCTCCTCCCCTGTAGTATACACCCTCCAGCTGGCTCTCAGCTCCTCCCCTGCAGTATACACCCTCCTGCTGGCTCTCAGCTCCTCCTCTGCAGTATACACCCTCCTGCTAGCTCTCGGCTCCTCCCCTGCAGTATACACCCTCCTGCTGGCTCTCAGCTCCTCCCCTGCAGTATACACCCTCCTGCTAGCTCTCGGCTCCTCCCCTGCAGTATACACCCTCCAGCTGGCTCTCAGCTCCTCCCCTGTAGTATACACCCTCCAGCTGGCTCTCAGCTCCTCCCCTGCAGTATACACCCTCCTGCTGGCTCTCAGCTCCTCCTCTGCAGTATACACCCTCCTGCTAGCTCTCGGCTCCTCCCCTGCAGTATACACCCTCCTGCTGGCTCTCAGCTCCTCCCCTGCAGTATACACCCTCCTGCTAGCTCTCGGCTCCTCCCCTGCAGTATACACCCTCCTGCTGGCTCTCAGCTCCTCCCCTGCAGTATACACCCTCCTGCTAGCTCTCGGCTCCTCCCCTGCAGTATACACCTCCTGCTGGCTCTCGGCTCCTCCCCTGCAGTATACACCCTCCTGCTGGCTCTCGGCTCCTCCCCTGCAGTATACACCTCCTGCTGGCTCTCGGCTCCTCCCCTGCAGTATACACCCTCCTGCTAGCTCTCGGCTCCTCCCCTGCAGTATACTACACCCTCCTGCTGGCTCTCGGCTCCTCCCCTGCAGTATACACCCTCCTGCTGGCTCTCGGCTCCTCCCCTGCAGTATACACCTTCCTGCTGGCTCTCAGCTCCTCCCCTGCAGTATACACCTCCTGCTGGCTCTCAGCTCCTCCCCTGCAGTATACACCCTCCTGCTGGCTCTCGGCTCCTCCCCTGCAGTATACACCCTCCTGCTAGCTCTCGGCTCCTCCCCTGCAGTATACACCCTCCTGCTGGCTCTCAGCTCCTCCCCTGCAGTATACACCCTCCTGCTGGCTCTCAGCTCCTCCCCTGCAGTATACACCCTCCTGCTGGCTCTCAGCTCCTCCCCTGCAGTATAGACCTCCTGCTGGCTCTCGGCTCCTCCCCTGCAGTATACACCCTCCTGCTGGCTCTCGGCTCCTCCCCTGCAGTATACACCTCCTGCTGGCTCTCGGCTCCTCCCCTGCAGTATACACCCTCCTGCTGGCTCTCAGCTCCTCCCCTGCAGTATACACCTCCTGCTGGCTCTCAGCTCCTCCCCTGCAGTATACATCCTCCTGCTAGCTCTCGGCTCCTCCCCTGCAGTATACACCCTCCTGCTGGCTCTCGGCTCCTCCCCTGCAGTATACACCCTCCTGCTGGCTCTCAGCTCCTCCCCTGCAGTATACACCCTCCTGCTGGCTCTCAGCTCCTCCCCTGCAGTATACATCCTCCTGCTGGCTCTCAGCTCCTCCCCTGCAGTATACACCCTCCTGCTGGCTCTCGGCTCCTCCCCTGCAGTATACACCCTCCTGCTGGCTCTCAGCTCCTCCCCTGCAGTATACACCTCCTGCTGGCTCTCAGCTCCTCCCCTGCAGTATACATCCTCCTGCTGGCTCTCAGCTCCTCCCCTGCAGTATACACCTCCTGCTGGCTCTCGGCTCCTCCCCTGCAGTATACACCTCCTGCTGGCTCTCGGCTCCTCCCCTGCAGTATACACCCTCCTGCTGGCTCTCGGCTCCTCCCCTGCAGTATACACCTCCTGCTGGCTCTCGGCTCCTCCCCTGCAGTATACACCCTCCTGCTAGCTCTCGGCTCCTCCCCTGCAGTATACTACACCCTCCTGCTGGCTCTCGGCTCCTCCCCTGCAGTATACACCTCCTGCTGGCTCTCGGCTCCTCCCCTGCAGTATACATCCTCCTGCTGGCTCTCAGCTAACCAGTTCTTGCTTAGTGTCTGTAGGAGGCACATGGGTCTGTTTCAGACCCCAACGTTTTAATTTTATTGTTTACTTTTCTGTAAATTTTTATTTTTTAATTAACGGAGTGAAGGGGGCGACGGTTCCTTTCAAGGTTCCGATCTCCCCCGAACCATCAACAGGCGAGCACGGTGAGTATACCTCCCCGTACCCTCTCCTGCGACGTGGGAAGCCGTGCCTGAGCTCACTTCATGGTCCCGATCTCCCCACACCAGCAGCAGGCGACCACATGGAGTGTCGCCTCCATGTATCCTCTCCTGGAGCCAGGCCTGATGCCGGACAACTGGCCCTGTCCACCCGGACTGAACTCCGTGGCTGTACAGAGGCCCCTCTCTATGGCGTCCGAGCAGCCCCCACTGTCCCACCACTGTGAAAGCGGATGGCACAAGGAGGCGGACGGGTCCTCTCCACCTCCCTAACAAACGGATGATGGATTGAGGCTTATCCCTGCACCGTCCACGCTGCACAGAACAGCGCTGAAACCCACATCCGCGGCGGCTCCATGCCGGGACGCGCACCGATGGTGAGTGGATCCATCTTCAGTGGGATATCCACATGCTGACAGGCAGCCTCAGCCACTTCCCTGTGGCCCACCTCTCTGAGGTAACGCTCTGGCCTGGAACGACCTACTGGTGACTTCCGCCGGCTACAGAAATTTAGGCCCCGGCTTAGGCCTATTCAACATCGTGTCTGTGGCTCCGCCCCCCAAATTGGCGCTTCTCGCTCTCTGCGAGATTTTATCAACTCTGCAGCTCCCGGTGGCCATCTTGGTCCACCCGGCCAGCTCACACTGGGGTGACAGTATTTTTGCATTAAAGGGGCACATCGACTCTACATCAGTACCTGGGTAAGGAAGTACCTGGTCTTAAAGGCATATGGCCAGTATTCCCTGGTCTTAAAGGCGCATGACCAGTATTCCCTGGTCTTAAAGGCACATGACCAGTATTCCCTGGTCTTAAAGGCGCATGACCAGTATTCCCTGGTCTTAAAGGCGCATGACCAGTATTCCCTGGTCTTAAAGGCATATGGCCAGTATTCCCAGTTTTAAAGGCGCATGACCAGTATTCCCTGGTCTTAAAGGTGCATGACCAGTATTCCCTGGTCTTAAAGGTGCATGACCAGTATTCTCTGGTCTTAAAGGTGCATGACCAGTATTCCCTGGTCTTAAAGGCGCATGACCAGTATTCCCTGGTCTTAAAGGCGCATGACCAGTATTCCCTGGTCTTAAAGGCGCATGACCAGTATTCCCTGGTCTTAAAGGCGCATGACCAGTATTCCCTGGTCTTAAAGGCGCATGACCAGTATTCCCTGGTCTTAAAGGCGCATGACCAGTATTCCCTGGTCTTAAAGGCGCATGACCAGTATTCTCTGGTCTTAAAGGTGCATGACCAGTATTCTCTGGTCTAAAAGGTGCATGACTAGTATTCCCTGGTCTTAAAGGAGCATGACCAGTATTCCCTGGTCTTAAAGGTGCATGACCAGTATTCTCTGGTCTTAAAGGTGCATGACCAGTATTCCCTGGTCTTAAAGGCGCATGACCAGTATTCTCTGGTCTTAAAGGTGCATGACCAGTATTCTCTGGTCTTAAAGGCGCATGACCAGTATTCTCTGGTCTTAAAGGTGCATGACCAGTATTCTCTGGTCTTAAAGGTGCATGACCAGTATTCCCTGGTCTTAAAGGCGCATGACCAGTATTCCCTGGTCTTAAAGGTGCATGACCAGTATTCTCTGGTCTTAAAGGTGCATGACCAGTATTCTCTGGTCTTAAAGGCGCATGACCAGTATTCCCTGGTCTTAAAGGTGCATGACCAGTATTCCCTGGTCTTAAAGGTGCATGACCAGTATTCTCTGGTCTTAAAGGTGCATGACCAGTATTCTCTGGTCTTAAAGGCGCATGACCAGTATTCCCTGGTCTTAAAGGCGCATGACCAGTATTCCCTGGTCTTAAAGGTGCATGACCAGTATTCTCTGGTCTTAAAGATGCATGACCAGTATTCTCTGGTCTTAAAGGTGCATGACCAGTATTCCCTGGTCTTAAAGGTGCATGACCAGTATTCTCTGGTCTTAAAGGTGCATGACCAGTATTCTCTGGTCTTAAAGGTGCATGACCAGTATTCCCTGGTCTTAAAGGCGCTTGATCAATCCGAGGAGCCCTCCGCCGCCGACCCCAGCTTTATCCTCTAGTTCCCCTCAGTGGACTTCTTCACTGACCAATCCATGGTTCTCTGACCAAGAGATTGAATCCCCCTGTGTACCCTCTGTGTTTGGAGTGCTCGCAGGACCAATATACATGGTCCCTATACTACATGGGAGCCGTCGGGTAGCAGGGGCCGCAAGTATTCTAGAAACGTGCAGGCGTCTAGAAACATACAGGCATCTAGAAAACTGAAGTTTTTTCGTTTCCTGCTCCCTCACCAATGATTTGATGACAACAAGGCTCTGAATATGGATTGGATATTGCCTGAGCTTGCCAGAGCTTCAGAGACTAAACTCCCTCAAGAGCATTTGCCATTCAATTCGGATAAGCGATTCACTGGACAGAAGCCTCTACGTGGGATGCCATGCCTGGCCTGTTTTTTAAGGGCGACGGGTCCTTTAAAGGGCACCGATCTCCCCACACCATCAACAGACGAGCACACGGAGTGTCGTCTCCATGTTTCCTCTTCTGCATCCAGGCCTAACGCCAGACAACCTGTCCTGTCCACCCGGAGACCTGAACTCTGTGGACATATAGAGGCACCCTTTTTGGCGTACGAGCTCCCCCCCTCTGCATCACCACTATTTAGTGGATGATGCAAGAAGGCGGACAATTCCTCTCCACTTCCCTGTTAAGAGGTTGATGGATCGAAGGTTCCTAATTTTTATCCCTGCACCGTGAAAAGAGGAGATGGCAAGAGACTATGACCTGCTGGATGCAGCCGCACATTCTGCCATGGGGCAGATTAACCGGGTAGAATCTCCTGTGGTATTCCTACCAGTATCCCTACCTGATGGGTCATCAATTAAAAATACCACGGACTGTCAGATAGCAAATCTGGTTCGTTCCGTCTTACGGCTTCGGGTCCAGCGCTCTATCCTATCTAGCGGCCGCATGGATTGCTAGAGCAATGGTCTCCTGGCTGGAGACTTTAACTACCTTGATTCACACCAGCAACAACTGGCTAATCAAATCCTTTGAGCGGGAGACTGACAAAGGATTGTATAAGGATTGTCCAGCACAGTCTAGATCTAAGGGATCTTGGTTCCAAACAGGGGAACGAAAAGTAAGATCGACCCTGGACCTCAAACTTCTAACAACCTTAGACATGGTCCTCCTTCTTTGGATGGAGTCCCTCCGCTCAGCCATTACTTCAACAGAAAAAGGTGCTGTTTCCGGCATCCATCGACATTCGGGTTGCTTGCCCTCTGCAAAAATTCCTTCGCCTTTCCATTCGTCAACAGCATTTTCAAGCCACAACCTTGTCCTTCGGCCTTGCTTCCGCACCCAGAGTGTTCGCTCGGGTCATGGCGGATGTCATGTTTCTCTTGCACTCTAGAGGCGTGCTCGTCCTGCCCTGTTTGGTCTGTCTAGCCACCCTTCCAGGACTACGCTGAGTCGTCTATATCCCTTGCGATACCTTCTCTCCTGGGATGGCAGCTACACTTAAGGTACCGTCACACTTAGCGACGCTGCAGCGATACCGACAACGATCCGGATCGCTGCAGCGTCGCTGTTTGGTCGCTGGAGAGCTGTCACACAGACAGCTCTCCAGCGACCAACGATGCCGGTAACCAGGGTAAACATCGGGTAACTAAGCGCAGGGCCGCGCTTAGTAACCCGATGTTTACCCTGGTTACCATCCTAAAAGTAAAAAAAAACAAACACTACATACTTACCTACAGCCGTCTGTCCTCCAGCGCTGTGCTCTGCACTCCTCCTGTACTGGCTGTGAGCACAGCGGCCGGAAAGCAGAGCGGTGACGTCACCGCTCTGCTTTCCGGCTGACCGACGCTCACAGCCAGCACAGGAGGAGTGCAGAGCACAGCGCCGGGGACAGACAGCGGTAGGTAAGTATGTAGTGTTTGTTTTTTTTTACTTTTAGGATGGTAACCAGGGTAAACATCGGGTTACTAAGCGCGGCCCTGCGCTTAGTTACCCGATGTTTACCCTGGTTACCAGTGAAGACATCGCTGAATCGGTGTCACACACGCCGATTCAGCGATGTCTGCGGGGAGTCCAGCGACCAAATAAAGTTCTGGACTTTCTTCCCCGACCAGCGACAGCACAGCAGGGGCCTGATCGCTGCTGCCTGTCACACTGGACGATATCGCTAACGAGGACGCTGCAACGTCACGGATCGCTAGCGATATCGTCTAGTGTGACGGTACCTTTAGACAAGTTCTCATTTCCAGCCCAGCAGATATCCTTTTTGAGGATGATCCTGCACACTTCTAGAAGGATGGTAATTCTTCCTCGAGACAAGGTCATGGCCCTTCAACAGGGAGCTTGCGCAAGGAGAGTTCTGAGGACTTGATTACTCACCCCCTCATTTCATTCGATTTGCTAAGAGAGTTCTGAGGAAAAATGGTGACGACAATGGAAGCGGTTTCCTTCGCTCCGCTCGTTTTCAGCAAGTCAAACAGACTTTCAGACAATAGTCTCTGAGCTCCTTCTTCATCCAGGGCCTTTCTCCCGGTTCAATGGTTATTAGTAACTACCAATGCCAGTCTTCTTCTCCCCATCATTGTTCTGGAGATCCGAACGGTAGTCTTACAGCAGGTCAACTGCCTTCTGGCGGGTCACCCTATCCGAATTCAATTGGATAATGCCACGGCGGTGCCTTACGTCAGTCATCTAGCAGGTACCCACGGTCAGGTGCCATGACCGAGGTACCTCACTTTCTGTGATGGGCCGAAGTCTATTATTCGGTGATCTCGGCAGTATATATCCCAGAAGTAGAACTCTGAACGGCAAACAAATTCAGCCGTCAGGGTTCCGCCTCAAGTCAGTGGGAACTTCACCCCGAAGTCTTCCATCAGATCTGTCCTCACTGGAGCTCTCCAGTTGTAGGTGGGATGACATCCAGACTGAAGGCCAATGTACTCGAGTTCGTGGTTCGGCCTCGAGATCCTAGAGCCATCGCTCTCCATGCTCTGGTTCTGCCGTGGTACCAGTTTCCATAACTCCCCTTCCACTGCTTCCGAAAGCCTTTCGGAAGCAGAAAGGGGCCCCAGTGATCCTCAGAGATCCGCACTGACCACGTCCGTTTTTTGTTTGCGGAGCTAGTATCTTCTCGCCTTATCGCAGCGAAGGATCAGGGAAAGTCGTCCCGTTCTCCTCTGTGATATTCCCACTCTGACGAGTCTTCGGAGCTAGCTTCTCTGCTCTTTCAGACTTTTTTCCCTTATTACCTTCGAGGCAAGGTTGTCCTCAGGCCATCTCCATCCCTTGTTACCAAGGTGGTACTGTATTACCACTGTTATGAGGGCATAGTTCTTCCCTCATCTCTTTTGGCTCCAGTCCACAAAATGGAATAAGATCCCCCATATTCTGGACGAAGTGAGTGCTCTGAGTAGGTACGTCTTGAGGACGGCGTCCTTCTGAAGGTTGGACGTTTTATTTGGGCTTCCTGACGGTAGAGGAAGGCTTCTTGACATTTTCAGGAAGGGTTTAGCCGTTTCATCGACCATGATAACATGGTGAATTCTTTTCACCATCCAGGAGTCCTTCCATGCTAGATGTCAGCCTATCTCCCTGTCTATCAAGGGTTCTGGCAACCAGGCGTCGGCAAGGCACGCCTGCAAGCTTGCGGATTCGTCCAGTCTGCATGCATTCTTGAAGCACTATAATTCCCACACTTCCACAGATGTGAGTCTGGGCAGGCGGACTCTGCAGGCCGCGGTGGCGCACTTGTAAGTAGCGGTTACACAGGGCCTGATCTATTGTTGTCCCCACCCAGGGACTGCTTTGGGACGTCCCACGGTCTGTGTCCCCCAATGAGGCGAAGGAGAAATAGGGATTTTTGTGTACTCACCGTAAAATCCTTTTCTCCGAGCCATTCATTGGGGGACACAGCTCCCACCCTGTTATTGGCTTATGCTTGTTTTTTATAATATGACATGCTATACGCTCATATATTGTTATTGATCTCCTACTGCTTTTGCACCGAACTGGTTAGCTGAGAGCCAGCAGGAGGGTGTATACTGCAGGGGAGGAGCTAACTTTTTTTGTATCACTTAGTGTCAGCCTCCTATTGGCAGCAGCATACACCCACGGTCTGTGTCCCCCAATGAATGGCTCGGAGAAAAGGATTTTACGGTGAGTACACAAAAATCCCTATTTTATTTCTATTTTGAAAGCCATTTGAATATTGGCTGGGGAAACTTTGCACGTCATCAAGGTAGTGTGCGATGCTGTTCCAATTTTTTCATATATATATATATATATATATATATATATATATATATATATATATATTTGTCTAAGGGGTACTTCCGTATTTCTGTCTGTCTCTGTCTGTCGCCAACTTTCGTCACGGAAATCCCGCGTCGCTGATTGGTCTCGCCAGGTGCCTGTCCAATCAGCGACGGCTACAGCCCGGCTGAGAATTAGTCCCTCCCTACTCCCCTGCAGCCAGTGCCCGGCGCCCGCATACTCCCCTCCGGTCACAGCTCACACAGGGTTAATGCCGGCGGTAACGGACCACGTTATGCCGCAGATAACGCACTCCATTACCGCTGCTATTAACCCTGTGTGTCCCCAACTTTTTACTATTGATGCTGCCTATGCGGCATCAATAGTAAAAAGATGTCATGTTAAAAATAATAATAAAAATAAAACCTGCTATTCTCACCTTCCGTAGTCTGCCCAGGCGCGCGCGGCTGCCGCCATCTTCCGTTTCCAGAGATGCATTGCGAAATTACCCAGAAGACTTAGCGGTCTCGCGATCTGGGTAATTTCACAATGCATCCTGGGAAGGGAAGATGGCGGCAGCCGCGCGCATCGGCACAGCTTTGCTGGATCCCGGCGGGTGAGTATATAACTATTTTTTATTTTAATTATTTTTTTAACAGTGATATGGTGTCCACACTGCTAAATACTACGTGGGCTGTGTTAGATACCGCGTGGCTGCTATATACTATGTGGCCAGTGTTAGTACTATGTGGGCTGTGATATATACTGCGTGGGCTGTGCGATGTATTATATGGCCAGTGTTATATACTGTGTGGGCTCTGTTATATACTGTTTGGGCTATGTTATATACTGCGTGGCCACTGTTATATACTGCGTTGCCTGTATTAACGCATCAGGTATTCTACAATATGTATGTATATAGCAGCCACATAGTATATAGCACAGGCCACATAGTATTTGTCTGCTATATACTACATGTCTCCTATGTAGTACGTGGCCTGTGCTATATACTATGTGGCTGCTATATACATACATATTCTAGAACACCCGATGCGTTAGAATATATGAATATATACATGTGTATATATATATATATATATATATGTATATACACACATATATATATATATATATATACACACACACACACACACACACACACACACACACACACACACACACACACACACACACACGCACACACCTTTGTGTGTGTGTATATATAATATAAGTATAATTTTTTGATCCCTTGCTGATTTTGTAAGTTTGCCCACTGACAAAGACATGAACAGTGTATAATTTTAAGGGTAGGTTAATTTTAACATTGGGAGATAGAATATCAAAAATAAAATGGAGAAGATCACATTGTATAAATTATATAAATTTATTTGCGTTTTGCAGTGAGAAATAAGTATTTGATCCCTCTGGCAAACAAGACTTACCGTATATACTCGAGTATAAGCCGACCCGAGTATAAGCCGACCCCCCTAATTTTGCCACAAAAAACTGGGAAAACTTATTGACTCGAGTATAAGCCTAGGGTGGAAATGCAGCATTTACCGGTGAATTTCAAAAATAAAAATAGATCATTATTTCCCCATAGCTGTGCCATATAGTGCTCTACACCATTCATATTTCCCCATAGCTGTGCCCCATATAGTGCTCTGCACCGTTCACTGTGCCCCCTAGCTGTGCCATATACAGTGCTCTGCACCGTTCACTGTGCCAGGGCCGGCGTCAGCACCCGGCACAGCGGGCAAATGCCGGGGCCCTGGGGAGAGAGGGGGGCCCACTCATGCTGTCATAGATACAGCTGGGAGAGCAGAGCAGGAGATAACATGCTCTCTCCGCCTATAAAGTCACTGCTGGCTGCGTTCTCTTAACCCCTATGTGCCAGCTCTGACACAAGCATCTTATCACTCAGTGAGTGCAGCCAGGCAGGCACACATAGGGGTTAAGAGAAGGCAGCCAGTGTGACATTGTTTGTAGGGGGGAGAGAGCATGTTCTCTGCTCTGATCTCCGCCCCTGGCTGGCTGCCGTGCTGCTGAAGTTATGAGGCAGATTCAGGAGGAGCTCCTAGTCCTACCAGTGCATGAGTGAGTGGCGCTGCTATATACTATGTGGGCTGCGCTGCTATATACTACGTGGGCTGCTATATGCTATGTGGGCTGCTATATACTACGTGGGCTGTGTTATATACTACATGGCTGTGTTTATATGCGATCATGAATCGGGGTATGTGTTAAAGGGGGGGCCCACTGAGACTCTTTCGCCCGGGGCCCTCAAAAACCTGGAGCCGGCCCTGCACTGTGCCCCATAGATGTGCCATATACAGTGCTCTGCACCGTTCACTGTGCCCCCTAGCTGTGCCATATACAGTGCTCTGCACCGTTCACTGTGCCCCATAGCTGTGCCATATACGGTGCTCTGCACCGTTCATTGTGCCCCCTAGCTGTGCCTTATACGGTGCTCTGCACCGTTCATTGTGCCCCCTAGCTGTGCCTTATACGGTGCTCTGCACCGTTCACTGTGCCCCCTAGCTGTGCCTTATACGGTGCTCTGCACCGTTCACTGTGCCCCCTAGCTGTGCCTTATACGGTGCTCTGCACCGTTCATTGTGCCCCCTAGCTGTGCCATATACGGTGCTCTGCACCGTTCACTGTGCCCCATAGCTGTGCCATATACGGTGCTCTGCACCGTTCATTGTGCCCCCTAGCTGTGCCATATACGGTGCTCTGCACGGTTCATTGTGCCCCCTAGCTGTGCCTTATACGGTGCTCTGCACCGTTCACTGTGCCCCATAGATGCTCCACATTAATCTGTGCTGCCGCTGCTACTGCTGCAATAAAAAAAAAAAAACACATACTCACCTCCCTTGATTGCAGCTCCCAGCGTCTCGTTCCGGCGCCTCCATCTTCCCGGCGTCTCTGCTCTGACTGATCAGGCAGAGGGCGCCGCGCACACTATATGCGTCATCGCGCCCTCTGCCTGATCAGTCAGAGAGCGCAGACGCCGGGAAGATGGAGGCGCCGGCCGGGAAGATGGATCGGCGCCCGGCGGCTGGAACGAGGACAGGTGAATATAACATACTCACCTAGTCCTGGCGATCCTCGCGCTGTCCCCTCCTGTCTTCGGCGCTGCAGCTTCTTTCTCTATCAGCGGTCACCGGCACCGCTGATTAGAGAAATGAATAAGCGGCTCCGCCCCTATGGGAGGTGGAGCCGCTTATTCATTTCTGTAATGAGCGGTCCCACGTGACCGCTGAAGAGAGGAAGAAGCTGCAGCGCCGAAGCCCGTGGGACGGCAGGGACAGCGCGAGGATCGCTGGGACTAGGTAAGTATACCCCAGCGCCCTCAGCCCCTCACCTGCCGACCCCACCGCTACCGTGACTCGAGTATAAGCCGAGGGGGGCACTTTCAGCCCTAAAATTTGGGCTGAAAATCTCGGCTTATACTCGAGTATATACGGTAATACTTGGTGGCAAAACCCTTGTTGGCAAGCACAGCAGTCAGATGATTTTTGTAGTTGATGATGAGGATGGCGCACATGTCAGGAGGAAGTTTGGTCCACTCCTCTTTGCAGATCATCACTAAATCATTAAGATTTTGAGGCTGCCGCTTGGCAACTCGAAGCTTCAACTTCCTCCATAAGTTTTCTATGGGATTGAGGTCTGGCGACTGGCTAGGCCACTCCATGTCCTTAATGTGCTTCTTTTTGAGCAACTTGATTTATAGTCATTTTGTATTTCTTCCATTTTTTTACTATTGCACCAACAGTTGTCTCCTTCTCACCCAGGGTCTTGCTTATGCTTTTGTAGCCCACTCCAGCTTTGTGCAGGTCTATGATCTTGTCCCTGACATCCTTATAAAGCTCTTTGGTCTTGCCCATGTTGTAGCAGTTAGAGTCTAACTGATTGAGCCTGTGGACAGGAGTCTTTTATAAAGGTGACTATGTGAGACAGCTGTCTTTAATGCAGGTAATGAGTTGATTAGGAGCGTCTAACTGGTCTGTAGGAGACAGAGCTCTTAATGGTTGGTAGGGGATTAAATATTTATTTCTCACTGCAAAATGCAAATAAATTTATTTAATTTATACAATGTGCTTTTCTGGAGTTTATGTTAGGCTGGTTTCACACTTGCGTTTTAAAAAAAACGCATGGTGAAAAAACGCATGCAAACGCTGCATTTTTGGATGTGGTGAAACAAATGCTGCGTTTTGACGCGTTTACATGCGTTTTTTCATGCGTTTGCATTTTTTAAACGCATGATGAGAAGTGTGTGACAGCTGCCAATCATCAAAATCAAGTAAAAATCCCACTATAAACAGAAATAGCTAGGGTTAGGGGTAGGGATCCTAACCCTACCCCTAACCCTAACCATAAAGGGATCCTAACCCTTAGGGTTAGGGGTAGGGTTAGGGTTAGGATCCCTAGGGGTAGGGTTACGGTTAGGGTTAGGATCCCTAGGGTTAGGGGTAGGGTTAGGGTTAGGATCCCTTTAGGGTTACGATCCCTTTATCACCTTTATGGTGGGGGGTGGCATATCAGTGTGTTTTCTGTTTTTTTTCTATAAAAACGCATGCGTTTTTTACGCAGCCAAACGCATGTGCTTAAAAACGCATGCGTTTCCATTGACTCCAATGCATTTTTTTGCCACAAAAAAACGCATACAAACGCATGCGGTTTTTTTGCGTCAAAAAAAACGCCTCTGAAAATTACTACATGTTGCATTTCTGCAAAAGAACGCATGCAGCAGAAAAACGCATGCGTTCAAAAACGCGACAAAACGCGTATAAAAAACGCATGCGTTTTTAATGTTAAACATAGGAAAAAAAACGCATGTGTTTTTTTGCGGTACAAACGCTGCAGATAAAAACGCAAGTGTGAAACCAGCCTTAGAGATAGAATATCACAATGTTAAAATGAACCTACCCATAAAATTATAGACTGCTCATGTCCTTGTCAGTGGGCAAACTTACAAAATCAGCAAGAGACCACCCTGTGTGCACCAGCATCCCTCCACCCCAGCATCAGATTGGGAAGAGCCACTGCTCAAACTCCAGAAGTTAGTTTTAGGATGTCGTACATAAGCTGTAATGTGCTCCTGATCTGTACCTTTATTTGCTGTCTGTTTGTCAGTTCCAGAGCCTTTTGGAGGAGCCATTATAATCGGTCAGGAATCTATAACTTACCACAATGGTGAGAAATACTTGGCTATAGCTCCTCCAATTATTAAGGTGAGTTTTCACACATCAACGTAACTTTTCCATTATAAATACATTATGTGTAATTGGATGTATACATACCGTATGTATCTCTAATCATATAATACATGCATGTTTCCTTTTTTTACAGCAAAGTACAATTGTGTGTCATAATCGTGTCGATGTCAATGGCTCACGCTATCTTCTTGGGGACATGGAAGGTCGCTTGTTTATGTTGCTTCTGGAGAAGGAAGAGCAGATGGATGGCAGTGTCACTCTCAAGGACCTCCGAGTGGAACTTTTGGGGGAGGTAGGAGACATCATGCACGTCATGCCTGGATTATTTATATGTTTCTGCTTATGGCAAGGTTCTGCTTCTAGAATAGGTATGGTGTGAGTCAAGGGTCTCAAACTCAGTGCAACAAATGGGCCGCACGTAGAAAAAAAATTAAGATGAAGAGCCGTGCTCTTTGCGGGAGAAGATGACGTTTTCTGTGATGCCAATATTTTTCTATATGACTTTTTGATCCTCTATTTATTTATTTTTAGTTTCTTTAATGGCGTTTATCATATGGGTGATGATACAGACCTTATTTTATTTACTTCAGTTTTTCTGTAAAACAGCTTTTTTAGTGGCCAAATATTTTTTTCGGTATTTTTCCATACTTTATTTTGAATATTTTAAAAAAAAATAAATCCTTTTTATTGTCCCCTATCAGCCCTGTACAGTATTATTGTGTTATGATTAGCCCCTTTATAGTAATTCTGGCCCCTATCGTGTAATAATGTCCCCAGCTTGTTGTAATGTCCCCATCCTGGGCCCATCTTGTAGTAATGTCCCCATACTGGGCCCATCTTGTAGTAATGTCCCCATACTGGGCCCATCTTGTAGTAATGTCGCCATCCTGGGCCCATCTTGAAGTAATGTCACCATCCTGAGCCCATCTTGTAGTAATGTCGCCATCCTGGGCCCATCTTGTAGTAATGTCGCCATCCTGAGCCCATCTTGTAGTAATGTCCCCATCCTGGGCTCATCTTGTAGTAATGTCCCCATCCTGGGCCCAGCTTGTAGTAACGTCCCCATCCTGGACCCATCTTATAGTAATGTCCCCATCCTGGCCCCATCTTGTAGTAATGTCCCCATCCTGGGCCCAGCTTGTAGTATTGTCCCTATCCTGGGCCCAGCTTGTAACAATGCCCCACATTTTGTTGCTCTTTACATACAGACAAAAAATAATTCTTCTCACTTGACGCGGTGAACAGCGTCCTCTTCCTTCTCCACAGCTAAGGCAGCGTCAGTGCTGGTGGCTGGTACTGGTATTTCCATGCAGAGATCCAGTCCTCGGATGCACATTCACTTGAAAAGGAACGCTGACATCGGCAGCCCCTGGACCAGGCTGTGATCGTCTCATGGGCCTGAGGGTCGCACAGTGGACCCTCGGGGGGCTGCCCTGGCTTCATGTTTGAGACCCTTGGTCTGAGTACTGTACTACATGTACTGATGTCTTTTATATAAACCTGTAGTCGCTGGTTGTCTGTGACCCATGCCTCACTACCTGTGGGCAGATTGTCATTCCGCTCTGCGGCCCCATAAATCTCATAATCTTTTGTCTGTTGCAGACCTCCATTGCAGAATGTCTCACTTACTTGGATAATGGAGTAGTGTTTGTAGGCTCTCGACTTGGAGATTCCCAACTGGTAAAGGTGAGCCGATGGTTCAAAATAATGTAACGCATACTGTATGCCATTGTGTGGCGCCCCCTGGGAGAGCTGGCATATTGCCGTATACCTCCGCTGGTACACTTGTAAGGCCTGCCGAGGAGTCTTCTGCCATCACCCTTCACTTAAACACTTCAATCATCGTACATTATGATTTTATGGTCTACTATATAATTGTCTAAGGGTCACTTCCGTCTTTCTGTCTGTCTGTCCTTCTGTCTGTCACGGATATTCATTGGTCGCGGCCTCTGTCTGTCATGGAATCCAAGTCGCTGATTGGTCGTGGCAAAACGCCCACGACCATTGCCACGACCAATCAGCGACGGTCGCGGTCTGGCGGCAACATGGCCGCTCCTTTCTCACCGCAGTCAGTGCCCGCTCCATACTCCCCTCAAGTCAGCGCTCACACAGGGTTAATGGCAGTGCTAATGTAACGCACTCCATTAATGCTGCTATTAACCCTGTGTGACCTCAATAGTAAAAAGATCTAATGTTAAAAATAATTTAAAAAAATAAAAAATCATCATATACTCACCCTCCGGCGCCTTTCCTTCTCCTCACGACGCTCCGGTGACCACTCCATGCAAGCGGCAGGTTCTGGTGACAAGGATGGTATGCGACAAGGACCTGCCATGGCGTCACGGTCATGTGACCGCGACGTCATCACGGGTCCTGCGCTACCAACCCTGGGACCGGAAGCTGCCGAGTGCACCGCACACAGGTGACAGGACTACAAGGGCTCCCTCGGAAGGTGAGTATATGTTTATTTTTTTTTAATTTTTAGCCTGTGACATACGTGGCTGGGCAATATACTATGTGGCTGGGCAATATACTATGTGGCTGGGCAATATACTATGTGGCTGGGCAATATACTATGTGGCTGGGCAATATACTATGTGGCTGGGCAATATATGTGGCCGAAAACGCTGTACAACGAGAAGAGGAGACCGGACCCTGAGGAAGATTGTGGAGAAGGACCGATTCCAGACCTTGGGGAACCTGAGGAAGCAGTGGACTGAGTCTGGTGTGGAAACATCCAGAGCCACCGTGCACAGGCGTTTGCAGGAAATGGGCTACAGGTGCCGCATTCCCCAGGTAAAGCCACTTTTGAACCATAAACAGCGGCAGAGGCGCCTGACCTGGGCTACAGAGAAGCAGCACTGGACTGTTGCTAAGTGGTCCCAAGTACTTTTTTCTGATGAAAGCAAATTTTGCATGTCATTCGGAAATCAAGGTGCCAGAGTCTGGAGGAAGACTGGGGAGAAGGAAATGCCAAAATGCCTGAAGTCCAGTGTCAAGTACCCACAGTCAGTGATGGTGTGGGGTGCCATGTCAGCTGCTGGTGTTGGTCCACTGTGTTTCATCAAGGGCAGGGTCAATGCAGCTAGCTATCAGGAGATTTTGGAGCACTTCATGCTTCCATCGGCTGAAATGCTTTATGGAGATGAAGATTTCATTTTTCAGCACGACCTGGCACCTGCTCACAGTGCCAAAACCACTGGTAAATGGTTTACTGACCATGGTATTACTGTGCTCAATTGGCCTGCCAACTCTCCTGACCTGAACCCCATAGAGAATCTGTGGGATATTGTGAAGAGAAAGTTGAGAGACGCAAGACCCAACACTCTGGATGAGCTTAAGGCCGCTATTGAAGCATCCTGGGCCTCCATAACATCTCAGCAGTGTCACAGGCTGATTGCCTCCATGCCACGCCGCATTGAAGCAGTCATTTCTGCCAAAGGATTCCCGACCAAGTATTGAGTGCATAACTGAACATTATTATTTGATGGTTTTTTGTTTGTTATTAAAAAACACATATTTGATTGGATGGGTGAAATATGCTAATTTATTGAGACAGGTTTTTTGGGTTATCAGGAGTTGTATGCCAAAATCATCAGTATTAAAACAATAAAAGACCTGACAAATTTCAGTTGGTGGATAATGAATCTATAATATATGAAAGTTTAATTGTAATCATTACATTATGGTAAATAATGAAATTTAACACTATATGCTAATTTTTTGAGAAGGACCTGTATACTACGTGACTGTGCAATATACTACGTGGGTGGGCAATATACTACGTGGACATACATATTCTAGAATACCCGATGCGTTAGAATCGGGCCACCATCTAGTCTAATATATTTTGTTTAGGTTGCTAAGGCCTGTATGAAGCTGGCTCAGGAGCTGAGCCTGCTTCCTATACTGCCAGCTGCTGCAGAGCTGCCATTGCCTGTCGCTGTAGGAACCAGAGCTAGCTCTGATCTTTGCCGTTTAACTGTTTAACTACCACTGCCCATCATGTTTGTGGACACGGCTGTTTGTCACTCATGGTGGTTCTGCTTCGTGTCACCTGTCTTGTCTATGGTCTGTCTTATCCATGTTTTTTTTCCTTTTTTTTTTTCTGTGCTATGTTGTGCATGGGTATGTGATTCTTCAGGGTTTGTTTTGGTCTTTGCCTGGTGAGGAGGCCTGTGTGGTCTCGGGGGCTTGCGGTTTGTTGCCATCTTTTCAGTTGGCCATTGGAGGGTGTCAACCACTGAGGACTCTCAATTCTAAATATTTTTATAAAACTGAGGAACATATTGTAACGCTAATGTAGGTAGATGGGTATAGTTGCCGGCCGCACAGCCAGCTCTTCCCTCTCCTAGTGTATCCTCACCCACCCCCTGCAGACTGTGAGCCCTCGCGGGCAGGGTCCTCCCTCCTTATGTACCCGTGTGCCTTGTTATCTGCTCATGTTTAATGTATTTGTCTATATTTGCCCCGTATTCACATGTAAAGCGCCATGGAATAAATGGCGCTATAAAAAATGTATAATAATAATCTCCGACAGTGTCACCTATATGGTGATCACAGGGATGTAATGGCAACGTGTACGTGCTGTAGGCCTCCTAATTGCCACTATAGTCTTCTAGTGAAGGACAGCCAAAGACTGAGCTGTACAGGAGAGCTGCAATTCCACTCTGTGTTGCCATACTGCTTTATGGTTGCCACATAGCCATTTTTTCTTGCTACACTTCCCCCCCTCAAAATACAATTGTCATCAAAGCATCATTTGTCCCTCAAAATGGTACCAATAAAAACAGACCTCACCCAGCCCCATGGTTGTAAAAATAAAAAGGTACGGATCTGCGCACCAAAATGAAAAATGTCTGGGTCCTCTAGTAAGGAGGGTGGGGCATATTTCTAATTTTAGTTGCCAGGATACGGTACTTTAACTGTTATGGCTGGCAATCAGGCAACACAGCGTGCAGTAATCAGCGCACATACAGAGATCTGGCAATAACCAAAAACAATAGGACGAGCTCTGAGACGTGGAATCTCTGTAGACTGCAGTACCTGATCTATCCTCACACAACTATAAGCAGCAGTGGATTGCGCCTATCAACTACCTATGCAACTCGGCACTGCCTGAGGAGCTGACTAGCCTGAAGATAGAAATACAAGCCTGACTTACCTCAGAGAAATACCCCAAAGGAATAGGCAGCCCCCCACATATAATGACTGTTAGCAAGATGAAAAGACAAACGTAGGAATGAAATAGATTCAGCAAAGTGAGGCCCGATATTCTAGACAGAGCGAGGATAGCAAAGAGAACTATGCAGTCTACAAAAAACCCTAAAACGAAAACCACGCAAAGGGGCAAAAAGACCCACCGTGCCGAACTAACAGCACGGCGGTGCACCCCTTTGCTTCTCAGAGCTTCCAGCAAAAGTTAATAGCAAGCTGGACAGAAAAAACAGAAAACAAACTAGAAGCACTTATCTAGCTGAGCAGCAGGCCCAAGGAAAGATGCAGTAGCTCAGATCCAACACTGGAACATTGACAAGGAGCAAGGAAGACAGACTCAGGTGGAGCTAAATAGCAAGGCAGCCAACGAGCTCACCAAAACACCTGAGGGAGGAAGCCCAGAGACTGCAATACCACTTGTGACCACAGAAGTGAACTCAGCCACAGAATTCACAACAGTACCCCCCCCTTGAGGAGGGGTCACCGAACCCTCACCAGAACCCCCAGGCCGACCAGGATGAGCCACATGAAAGGCACGAACAAGATCTGGGGCATGGACATCAGAGGCAAAAACCCAGGAATTATCTTCCTGAGCATAACCCTTCCATTTGACCAGATACTGGAGTTTCCGTCTAGAGACACGAGAATCCAAAATCTTCTCCACAATATACTCCAATTCCCCCTCCACCAAAACAGGGGCAGGAGGCTCCACAGATGGAACCATAGGTGCCACGTATCTCCTCAACAACGACCTATGGAATACATTATGTATGGAAAAGGAGTCTGGGAGGGTCAGACGAAAAGACACCGGATTGAGAATCTCAGAAATCCTATACGGACCAATAAAACGAGGTTTAAATTTAGGAGAGGAAACCTTCATAGGAATATGACGAGAAGATAACCAAACCAGATCCCCAACACGAAGTCGGGGTCCCACACGGCGTCTGCGATTAGCGAAAAGCTGAGCCTTCTCCTGGGACAAGGTCAAATTGTCCACTACCTGAGTCCAGATCTGCTGCAACCTGTCCACCACATAATCCACACCAGGACAGTCCGAAGACTCAACCTGTCCTGAAGAGAAACGAGGATGGAACCCAGAATTGCAGAAAAATGGAGAGACCAAGGTAGCCGAGCTGGCCCGATTATTAAGGGCGAACTCAGCCAACGGCAAAAATGACACCCAATCATCCTGGTCAGCGGAAACAAAACATCTCAGATATGTTTCCAAGGTCTGATTGGTTCGTTCGGTCTGGCCATTAGTCTGAGGATGGAAGGCCGAGGAAAAAGATAGGTCAATGCCCATCCTACCACAAAAGGCTCGCCAGAACCTCGAGACAAACTGGGAACCTCTGTCAGAAACAATATTCTCAGGAATGCCATGTAAACGAACCACATGCTGGAAGAACAAAGGCACCAAATCAGAGGAGGAAGGCAATTTAACCAAGGGCACCAGATGGACCATTTTAGAAAAGCGATCACAGACCACCCAAATGACCGACATTTTTTGAGAAACGGGAAGGTCAGAAATGAAATCCATCGAAATATGTGTCCAAGGCCTCTTCGGGACTGGCAAGGGCAAAAGCAACCCACTGGCACGTGAACAGCAGGGCTTAGCCCTAGCACAAATTCCACAGGACTGCACAAAAGCACGCACATCCCGTGACAGAGATGGCCACCAGAAGGATCTAGCAACCAACTCCCTGGTACCAAAGATTCCTGGATGACCGGCCAGCACCGAACAATGAAGTTCAGAGATAACTTTACTAGTCCACCTATCAGGGACGAACAGTTTCTCGGCCGGACAACGATTAGGTTTATTAGCCTGAAATTTCTGCAACACTCTCCGCAAATCAGGGGAGATGGCAGACACAATGACTCCTTCGTTGAGGATACTCGCCGGCTCAGATAACCCCGGAGAGTCGGGCACAAAACTCCTAGACAGAGCATCCGCCTTCACATTTTTAGAGCCCGGAAGGTATGAAATCACAAAATCAAAACGAGCAAAAAATAACGACCAACGGGCCTGTCTAGGATTCAAGCGCTTGGCAGACTCAAGATAAGTAAGGTTCTTATGATCAGTCAAAACCACCACGCGATGCTTAGCACCCTCAAGCCAATGACGCCACTCCTCGAATGCCCACTTCATGGCCAGCAACTCTCGGTTGCCCACATCATAATTACGCTCAGCAGCAGAAAATTTCCTAGAAAAGAAAGCACATGGTTTGAACACTGAGCAACCAGAACCTCTCTGTGACAAAACCGCCCCTGCACCAATCTCAGAAGCATCAACCTCGACCTGGAACGGAAGAGAAACATCAGGTTGACACAACACAGGGGCACAGCAAAAACGACGCTTCAACTCCTGAAAAGCTTCCACGGCAGCAGAAGACCAATTAACCAAATCAGCACCCTTCTTGGTCAAATCGGTCAATGGTCTGGCAATGCTAGAAAAATTACAGATGAAGCGACGATAAAAATTAGCAAAGCCCAGGAATTTCTGCAGACTTTTTAGAGATGTCGGCTGAGTCCAATCCTGGATGGCCTGAACCTTAACCGGATCCATCTCGATAGTAGAAGGGGAAAAGATGAACCCCAAAAATGAAACTTTCTGCACACCGAAGAGACACTTTGATCCCTTCACGAACAAGGAATTAGCACGCAGTACCTGGAAAACCATTCTGACTTGCTTCACATGAGACTCCCAATCATCTGAGAAGATCAAAATGTCATCCAAGTAAACAATCAAGAATTTATCCAGATACTCACGGAAAATGTCATGCATAAAAGACTGAAAAACAGATGGAGCATTGGCAAGTCCGAACGGCATCACCAGATACTCAAAATGACCCTCGGGCGTATTAAATGCCGTTTTCCATTCATCTCCCTGCCTGATTCTCACCAGATTATACGCACCACGAAGATCAATCTTAGTAAACCAACTAGCCCCCTTAATCCGAGCAAACAAGTCAGAAATCAATGGCAAGGGATACTGAAACTTAACAGTGATCTTATTAAGAAGGCGGTAATCAATACACGGTCTTAGCGAACCATCCTTCTTGGCTACAAAAAAGAACCCTGCTCCCAATGGTGACGACGATGGGCGAATATGTCCCTTCTCCAGGGACTCCTTCACATAACTGCGCATAGCGGTGTGTTCAGGTACGGACAAATTAAATAAACGACCCTTAGGGAATTTACTACCAGGAATCAAATCGATAGCACAATCACAATTCCTATGCGGAGGTAGGGCATCAGACTTGGACTCTTCAAATACATCCTGAAAGTCAGACAAGAACTCTGGGATGTCAGAAGGAATGGATGACGAAATAGACAAAAATGGAACATCACCATGTACTCCCTGACAACCCCAGCTGGTTACCGACATAGAGTTCCAATCCAATACTGGATTATGGGTTTGTAGCCATGGCAACCCCAACACGACCACATCATGCAAATTATGCAGTACCAAAAAGCGAATAACTTCCTGATGTGCAGGAGCCATGCACATGGTCAGCTGGGCCCAGTACTGAGGCTTATTCTTGGCCAAAGGTGTAGCATCAATTCCTCTCAACGGAATAGGACACCGCAAAGGCTCCAAGAAAAATCCACAACGTTTAGCATAATCCAAATCCATCAGATTCAGGGCAGCGCCTGAATCCACAAACGCCATGACAGAATATGATGACAAAGAGCACATTAAGGTAATGGACAAAAGGAATTTGGACTGTACAGTACCAATAACGGCAGAGCTATCGAACCGCCTAGTGCGTTTAGGACAATTAGAAATAGCATGAGTAGAATCACCACAATAGAAACACAGTCTGTTCAGACGTCTGTGTTCGTGCCGTTCTACTTTAGTCATAGTCCTGTCGCACTGCATAGGCTCAGGCTTACTCTCAGACAATACCGCCAGATGGTGCACAGATTTACGCTCGCGCAAGCGACGACCGATCTGAATGGCCAAGGACATAGACTCATTCAAACCAGCAGGCATAGGAAATCCCACCATTACATCCTTAAGAGCTTCAGAGAGACCCTTTCTGAACAAAGCCGCTAGTGCAGATTCATTCCACAGAGTGAGTACTGACCATTTCCTAAATTTCTGACAATATACTTCTACATCATCCTGACCCTGGCATAAAGCCAGCAGATTTTTCTCAGCTTGATCCACTGAATTAGGCTCATCGTAAAGCAATCCCAGCGCCTGGAAAAATGCATCAACATTACTCAATGCAGAATCTCCTGGTGCAAGAGAAAACGCCCAGTCCTGTGGGTCGCCGCGCAAAAAAGAAATAATAATCAAAACCTGTTGAATAGGATTACCAGAAGAATGAGGTTTCAAGGCCAAAAATAGCTTACAATTATTTCTGAAGCTCAGGAACTTAGTTCTGTCACCAAAAAACAAATCAGGAATCGGAATTCTTGGTTCTAGCATCGATTTCTGATCAATAGTATCTTGAATCTTTTGTACATTTACAACGAGATTATCCATTGAGGAGCACAGAGCCTGAATATCCATGTCCACAGCTGTATCCTGAAGCACTCTAATGTCTAGGGGAAAAAAAAGACTGAAGACAGAGCTAAGAAAAAAAAATGATGTCAGGATTTCTTTTTTCCCTCTATTGGAAATCATTGGAGGGCTCCTTGTACTGTTATGGCTGGCAATCAGGCAACACAGCGTGCAGTAATCAGCGCACATACAGAGATCTGGCAATAACCAAAAACAATAGGACGAGCTCTGAGACGTGGAATCTCTGTAGACTGCAGTACCTGATCTATCCTCACACAACTATAAGCAGCAGTGGATTGCGCCTATCAACTACCTATGCAACTCGGCACTGCCTGAGGAGCTGACTAGCCTGAAGATAGAAATACAAGCCTGACTTACCTCAGAGAAATACCCCAAAGGAATAGGCAGCCCCCCACATATAATGACTGTTAGCAAGATGAAAAGACAAACGTAGGAATGAAATAGATTCAGCAAAGTGAGGCCCGATATTCTAGACAGAGCGAGGATAGCAAAGAGAACTATGCAGTCTACAAAAAACCCTAAAACGAAAACCACGCAAAGGGGCAAAAAGACCCACCGTGCCGAACTAACAGCACGGCGGTGCACCCCTTTGCTTCTCAGAGCTTCCAGCAAAAGTTAATAGCAAGCTGGACAGAAAAAACAGAAAACAAACTAGAAGCACTTATCTAGCTGAGCAGCAGGCCCAAGGAAAGATGCAGTAGCTCAGATCCAACACTGGAACATTGACAAGGAGCAAGGAAGACAGACTCAGGTGGAGCTAAATAGCAAGGCAGCCAACGAGCTCACCAAAACACCTGAGGGAGGAAGCCCAGAGACTGCAATACCACTTGTGACCACAGAAGTGAACTCAGCCACAGAATTCACAACATTTAACCCCTTAAAGGCTGAGCTTACTTTGGTCATAAGAACCAAGAGTAATCTTTCATATTTTGCTTCCGTAATTTTTTTTCTGACCACATAATTATTTGAGGCCATGTTTCTTAGGATGTGTTTTTGAGTAAATATATCCTAGCGCCAATTTTGTCTAATTTCTATGAATTTTATATAGCCCCGTGTGTGTACAGTTCATTAGTCTATGTATATAAAATGCACAGGCATCTACCAGTCATTGTCACTAGTCAGCCCTAGGGGGCTTCAGGCCCAAGGTCAGTAAGTCCTCCCGAGTTTAACCCCTTAACGACCAGGGGTATTTCAGTTTTTGAATTTCTGATTTTTGCTCCCCTTCTTCCCAGAGCCATAACTTTTTTATTTTTATTTTTCTGTCAATATGGCCACGTGAGGGCTTGTTTTTTGCCGGACGAGTTGTGCTTTTGAAGGACACCATTGGATTTAACATGTCGTACACTGGAAAACGGGGAAAAAATTCCAAGTGCGGTGAAATTGGAAAAAAAATGTGCAGCTTTTTTTTACCATGTTTCCTAAATGCTAAAACTGACCTGCCATTATGATTCTCCAGGTCGTTAAGTGGTGAAAAACAATTTCCAAGTTTGTTTTAAAAAAAAAAAAAAAAAAGCGCCATTTTCCGAGATTCCGAGCGTCTCCATTTTTCATGATTTGCGGCTGGGTGGGGGTTTATTTTTTTGTGCGCCAAGCTGATGTTTTTATTGATACCATTTTGATGTAGATACAATCTCTTGATCTCCCATTATTGCATTTTATTTCACTATAGTGGCGACCAAAAAAACCCCATAATTCTGGCGTCTTGAACTTCTCATTACGCCATTTAGCGATCGGGTTAATTCTTTTTTTATATTGATCGGGTGATTCTGAATGCAGCGATACGTATGTTTTATTTTTTCATTTTGAATGGCGCGAAGGGTTGATTTGAACTTTTTATATTTTTTAAAACTTTTTTTTCTACTTTTTGCATGCTTCAATAGTCTCCCTGGGAGACTAGAATCTGCAGTACTTTGATCGCCTCTGCTACATACAGGCGATGATCAGATCGCCTGTGTGTAGCAGAAATGCTTTCTTGCTATGAGCACCGACCACGGGGCGGCGCTCAGAGCAATCTGGCAATGACAACCATAGAGGTCTGCTGCAGACCTCTGATTGTCACGCCAACCCATCGGTGACCCCAGATCATGTGGCGGGATTAGCGACGTGCGGGATTAGCGACGTGCGTGATCAGCTGTCATGTGCCTGGAAAGGAGCTGGCTCAGCGCTGGAGCCTGCACCAAACAGGGGGCATCTATTACACCCAATGTTGGAAAGGGGTTAAAGGGAACCTGTCATGTGAAAAAAATGCTATTGTCCTGCAGATATGGAGTTAATCTGTATGTTAAAGGGAACCTGCCAGCAGGATTGTGCTCAGTAAACATAGTGACAGGTTGGTGCTGTCATACTGATTAAAATGACACCTTGGTTGATGAAATCCATCTTGTGGTTGAGTAATCTTTATCCTCCGTTTTCAGTTAATGATATTGTGGGTAGGGCTGTGGGGGGTCTTCACGTGGTGGTCAGCTTAGCTAATCATCAGAATGGCTGATCTCTGTGACCTGTCCCCTATTTTACATACTGAATATAATATGGTCTGAAAAAAAAATCACATTCATCGGGCAGCATGTGTTGCTGTAGCATGATACGGGGATAATATGCATGTTTTACTTATACTTAGACATATAATTTTGTTTAAGATAAATGTTTGTCTATTTTTTTCAAACAAAATGGTGCCAGCGGCCGCGTCTACATAGTAGCATCTATTGTATTCCAATAGATTTACTGTGCAGGCGTCAGCGCCATTTTGGCAGAGAAAAAAAGGCTTCATCAAGATGGCGGCGTCTGCACTGTAACTTCCATCCAAAAGCGATTTTGTTTGAAAAAAAAAATCTGAAACACAACTACAAGTCAGAATAAAATGAAAATATGCATATTATCCCCCTTATCATGGTACAGCGCCTGCATATCATTAACTGAAAACTGACAATACAGATTGCACAACAACCACAAGACGGATTCCATCAACCAAGGTATCATTGTAATCAGTATAACGGCGCCGACCTGACACTGTCTGTAGGTTACTGAGCACAATGCTGCTGACAGGTTCACTGTAAGGCTGTGTTCACACGTTGCGGTTTTTTCCGCGGTTTTTCCCGATAAAAACGCTAAAAAACCGCAAAAAAAATGCATACAATAAGCATCCCATCATTTAGAATGAATTTTGCATGTTTTGTGCACATGATGCGTTTTTTTCTGCGAAAAAACCGCATCGCGGCAAAAAACGCAGCATGTTCATTAATTTTCCGTTTTTTTTGCGGATTTCCCACTCCAAAATGCATTGGGAAGTGTCCGGAAAAAACTGCGGCAAAAACGCATGCGGTTTTCTTGCGGATTTCTTGCAGAAAATGTCTGGAATTCTCAGGAATTTTCTGCAAGAAATTCTGAACGTGTGCACATAGCCTAATAGTGTTCTGAAACTGCCCGGCGCCGGCATTTAAGCCCTCGCTGCCAGGAGGAAATTAACTTTATTCCTCCTGGTAGCGTTTCAGACATAGTGGTGGTATCGCGGTGGGTTCGGTCACAGCCCCCCATCACTGACTGACAGCCAGCTCTATTAACTCATCCAGTTGTCAGTCAGTGCTGGGGTGCGGTTAGAGCCGGGGTCTAAGTGCTGGCGCCAGGCAGATTCAGAACACTATTAACCAGCAGATTAACCCCCTACCTACAGGTTACTAGCTTTTTTCATATGACAGGTTCCCTTTAACAGGCAATAGCATCAGGTGCTGGCAGAGACTGGATAAAGAGTGCCAGGGCTTCAGGGGTTAACCTACTGGGATCTGAGTATTTTCAGATGCCAGCATCTCCTGCAGGAGTGCGGATGCCAATCACAAATGCACATCCACACAGTTGTTGTTGTTGTTGTGCACTCAGATGTCCTACATGGACATTTCGTATTAAATCACCTCTCCAGCGGTTCTCTTTTTTTTTTTTTATTGCTCCACTGGAGTGGTGCTCTAGATGTAATTCCCCTGCCCCGTCTATACTCGCTTGCTGCCGCCTCCATCCTCTCCAGTGTTGCTCACGTCGGTCTCTGCGTGCCAGAGGTCACTTCTCACACATCTGAGAGCCTTTTTTTGGCCTCGTTCTGGTTCTTATAGACTTGCAGTGAGCTCTTGTTACGTAACTTCTGACTTCCAGCCGGTCAGAAGCTGCTCTCACAAGATGGTGGTGCTGGACCAGAGCGGCGTCTGTAAAACGTGAAGCCGCCGGAAGGTGAGTATAAAAACAGGGACTGGAGGCTTACATAAAAAATGGAGCGGCGCTTTAAGTAGGTAAAACACAGGGGCTGTCTAACAAAAACCGTTGCTCAAAGCTAACTATAGCATTTTAAAATAATTACCATATTTTTTCAACTAGAAGACGCACCTAGATTTTAGAGAAGAAATTAGGAAAAAAAATTGAAGCAAGAAATGTGGTCAATTCTTTACTTAATATACCCTATCCTGGTATATATGGTCCCCTCATCCCCATCCTGATACACATGGCCCCCTCATCCCTATCCTGATGTGCAAGGCTCCCTAATCCCTATCCTGGTAGGAATGGTCCCCCTCATCCCTATTATGGCAGGAATGGTCCCCCTCATCCCTATCCTGGCAGGAATGGTCACCCTCATCCCTATCCTGGCAGGAATAGTCGCCCTCATCCCTATCCTGACAGGAATGGTCGCCCTCATCCCTATCCTGGCAGGAATGGTCGCCCTCATCCCTATCCTGACAGGAATGGTCGCCCTCATCCCTATCCTGACAGGAATGGTCACCCTCATCCCTATCCTGGCAGGAATGGTCGCCCTCATCCCTATCCTGGCAGGAATGGTCGCCCTCATCCCTATCCTGGCAGGAATGGTCGCCCTCATCCCTATCCTGACAGGAATGGTCGCCCTCATCCCTATCCTGGCAGGAATGGTCACCCTCATCCCTATCCTGGCAGGAATGGTCGCCCTCATCCCTATCCTGACAGGAATGGTTGCCCTCATCCCTATCCTGGCAGGAATGGTCGCCCTCATCCCTATCCTGACAGGAATGGTCGCCCTCATCCCTATCCTGACAGGAATGGTCGCCCTCATCCCTATCCTGGCAGGAATGGTCGCCCTCATCCCTATCCTGACAGGAATGGTCGCCCTCATCCCTATCCTGGCAGGAATGGTCACCCTCATCCCTATCCTGGCAGGAATGGTCGCCCTCATCCCTATCCTGACAGGAATGGTCGCCCTCATCCCTATCCTGACAGGAATGGTCGCCCTCATCCCTATCCTGACAGGAATGGTCGCCCTCATCCCTATCCTGGCAGGAATGGTCACCCTCATCCCTATCCTGGCAGGAATGGTCGCCCTCATCCCTATCCTGGCAGGAATGGTTGCCCTCATCCCTATCCTGGCAGGAATGGTCGCCTTCATCCCTATCCTGGCAGGAATGGTCGCCCTCATCTCTATCCTGATATGAAGCGCGCCCCTGTCATCCTAGTATGCATGGCCTCATCCTTATCCTGGTATGCCGGGCCCCCATCCCCGTCCTGGTATGCATGGCCTCATCTTTATCCTGGTATTACTGGCCCCCACAACCCATACTGGTGTGCATGGCCCAATCAGAAAACATAAAAAAAACCATTACACTTACCTTCTCGGCGCTCCCTCGTAGCATCTTGTTCGGATGTCAGCAGCTGCTTTATGCTTGTAAGCAGCGCATGGCAGGGACGTCATATTCTGCTTGCAAGCTGAAGGGCAGCTGCCAGAATACTGTCTGCTCTACACACCAGGAATGTGTGCGTGGAGAGCAGTGAGTATTCATTGCTCTTTAATAGTGAGCACAGTGTCAGCCGGAGCCTTCCTGCAGCTTCCGACGGTCACGTGTGCTGCTACTTAAGATAAATGAATATTCACCGCATTCCACTCCCATGGCCGTGGAATGCAGTGAAGATTCTTTTCTCTTTAGCAGCAGGCACAGGAGTTAGCCGCAGCAGCCGGCTCCTGCCTCTGTGACCCGCTGCCGCTTCACCACCTCCCCACCACAGCCAGAGCCGGTACATCCGAACTAGAAGATGCACCTCCCATTTCCCTCCACATTTTTGGAGGAAAAAAAGTGTGTCTTATAGTCCGAAAAATACAGTATATTTGCAATATACTAAAATAACGCGTCCACAACGTGGGCAGCGGACGCAGTGTTTCAACGCGTCCGCTGCCAATAGTAAACTCCCAGGGAGGAGGGGGTGGAGTTACGGCCGGGCATGTGCAGTTTAAAATGCAGGTTCCCTCGAACGTTTTTTCACTTCTTCAGGCCGCCAAATACCGACGCATCCAATGCACGACGGACGCGATGTGTGGCCATACGTCACGATTTGTCGGCAATACAAGTCTGGGAAAAAAACGCATCCTTTGGGCACATTTGCAGGATGCGTTTTTTTCCCAAAACGACGCATTGTGACGGATCTAAAAAGACGGAAGTGTGAAAGTAGCCTTACCTGCAGACCACCTCTACACTTGCAGGTAAATGGCGTATCTGGATGTGACCGGTCTCCTTTAATAGTAGTGTCCCCTTGTCTCACCTGTAGGTGGAGGCAGGTCTTCTTCAGTAGTGGGCGCACATGCCCAGTATCTCCCCAGCTCACGTGGTGCCCTGATCGGACAGTGATGAGGCCGATACTGTGCGCTAATGATTGGAGAAGTGGAGCATGTGCAGTACATGTAACGAGCGGTGATCAGAGAGCGATAGATATAAACATAGATTTATAGAACATAGGTAAAAAGAAGCTAGATCTGGTGGGGGTGACCTTTTTTCCCAATTTGTGTGATTACCCCTTTAAATGCTTGTGTAGGAGATAGATGAGTGTGTTTGTGGTGTGCTATTATCCTGCACTGATTTTCCATCATTTCCGCACATATTACACCTGGGGTTACCCACAACTCCTTTTTCAATAAAAGCATTTTGAGAATATTTCAAACTACATAAAATAAATCAGCAGTGAAATTTCCGTTTGGCCTGCAGTACCTTGTATTGCCTGTGGGTGGCTGTGTCGCTGTCTAGTTGTCTTTTGGACAGGGCTGTGGCAGTACTGAGGGTGCCGGAAGCTTACAATAAACCCGTTTTGGCAGTCTGCAGTACTTGGACTTGACTTAAGGTGACCGGTTTAAGTTAAGACTAGAAAATCCCTTAATGGAATCAATTCTTCAGCCCGAGCTTTCAGTGACTGATCTGTTTGGCAGACGTTGGGCAGTTTTGTTTTTTTCCTCTGGAGCTGCACTGGTTTATGAACTCCCCTAGAAACCAGCATGGCGTTACATCCAACCCTGAACTCTGGTGACAGAGAGATCTGCCAGGAGCCAGGTACCCAGTAATTTGCTTTTCTATTAATATATCTGCATAAGTTCTTGAAGTATAGCCATCTTTTCACACAACTCGTAAAAAAGCACGGTCTTACTGCCTTCATCCCAAACGACAAAGCAAGGCAGCTTTCCAGCTCATCTGTTCAGGTATTGCTCTGTTTCTTCTATGCTCTCTAACTTGCCATCCACCCTTTGAGCATACTGCCAGCACTATAGGTGCTGCAGCTTCCTTTTCCCTCCCTATCCCAGCATGTGTTAATTTTATCCTGCCATTGTCCAATGTTTTGTCTTTCCTAGACTGTATGCCTGCCTTTCTGTTATGCCTGTATGCAGGAGCAAAGACAAGGCCCTGATTACCCATTCAGCACCTTATCAGACGAGATGAAGTTGTACAGTTGCCATTTAATATCTAACTAGTAAAGTCTCTCCTAAAGTCTACAGTCTACATGTTTACAACCCTTAATAAGAAGACCCTTGACTGGGAGTTGCCCCACTTACTTAATCATTCATAATGTATTGGAAAGGTTCCCAACTTATAATGAAATATATCATAGGTCATCCTACACAAATAAAAACTAGGCCTATAAAACTGGCTCCAATCAGCTCGAGGAGTGGCGACTGTCTAATACGCACCCTTGTCATGGTACCTTGTGTCATCAGGGAATCATGTGGGATGCTGTGTAGGAAAGATGCTGATTCCATCACTATTAACCCCTTCATGACCTTGGGATTTTTCATTTTTCCGTGTTCGTTTTTCACTCCCCTCCTTCCCAGAGCCATAACTTTTTTATTTTTCCGTCAATATGGCCATGTGAGGGCTTATTTTTTGCGGGACGAGTTGTACTTTTGAACGACATCATTGGTTTTAGCATGTCGTGTACTAGAAAACGGGAAAAAAATTCCAAGTGCGGTGAAATTGCAAAAAAAGTGCAGTCCCACACTTGTTTTTTGTTTGGCTTTTTTGCTAGGTTCACTAAATGCTAAAACTGACCTGCCATTATGATTCTCCAGGTCAGTACGAGTTCATAGACACCTAACATGACTAGGTCGTTTTTTACCTAAGTGGTGAAAAAAAATTCCAAACTTTGCTAAAAAAAAAAAAAAAAAAATATTGTGTCATTTTCCAATACCCGTAGCATCTCCATTTTTCGTGATCTGGGGTCGGGTGAGGGCTTATTTTTGCGTGCCGAGATGACGTTTTTAATGATAGCATTTTGGTGCAGATACGTTCTTTTGATCGCCCGTTATTGCATTTTAATGCAATGTCGTGGCGACCAAAAAAACCGTAATTCTGGCGTTTCAAATTTTTTTCTCGCTACGCCATTTAGCGATCAGGTTAATGCTTTTTTTTAATTGATAGATCGGGCGATTCTGAACGCGGCGATACCAAATATGTGTAGATTTGATTTTTTTTTATTGATTTATTTTGATTGGAGCGAAAGGGGGGTAATTTGAACTTTTATATTTTTTTTTATTTTTATCACATTTTTTTTAACTTTTTTTTTTTTTCACTTTTGCCATGCTTCAATAGCCTCCATGGGAGACTAGAAGCAGGCACAACTCGATCGCCTCTGCTACATAGCAGCGATCTGCTGTTCGCTGCTATGTAGCAGAAAATCAGGTGTGCTGTGAGCGCCGACCACAGGGGAGCGCTCACAGCTACCGGCGATCAGTAACCATAGAGGTCTCAAGGACCTCTATGGTTACAATGGAGACGCATCGCCAACCCCCGATCATGTGACGGGGGTCGGAGATGCCGTCATTTCTGGCCGCCCGGCCAGATGCGGTAGTTAAATGCCGCTGTCAGCATTTGACAGCGGCATTTAACTAGTTAATAGGTGCGGGCAGATCGCGATTCTGCCCGCCGCTATTGCGGGCACATGTCAGCTGTTCAAAACAGCTGACATGTCCCGGCTTTGATGCGGGCTCACCGCCGGAGCCCGCATCAAAGAGGGGCTTCTGACCTCGGACGTACTATCCCGTCCGAGGTCAGAAAGTGGTTAAAAGGAATACTAGGTTTTTGCCACTTAATCTGAGAGCAGCATGATGTAGAGGCAGAAACACTTATTCCATCGATGTGTCACTTACTGTACTATTTGCTGTAGTTTTGATAAGCAGGAGTTTATCACTAGAGAATGAGTAAACCTGCTGCCAGGTATTCCTCCATATTCATGAGCTGTGTATAACCCCGCCCCACCACTGATTGGCAGCTTTCTGCCTATGCACAGTGTACACAGAAGGCTGCCAATCAGAGGTGGGGTTTGGGGTTATACAGTGCTCAGGATTCAGAGAACTGCTAGATCTGCAGCAGAGAAAACAGGGATTTTATAAGGATTGCATCAAGGATCACAATAAGTGATACATCGCTGAGTCAGGGTCTCTGCCCCTACATCATGCTGCTCCCAGATAAGCCTGGTAACAGATGGCCTTTAGTGAAGCATCTTTCCTGCACCTCATGTCCTAATTCCACCCTGAGTATTTTATCCTTGTTCACCACCCATTGACATACAGGTATATGTAAGCATTTTGAGCACATGGAAATTAAAAGTTGTTTGACATAAAGTAGTGATGAGGGCACATTAATGCAGATTTCTGGTCCTATTGCAGAATCATGTAGTCATTGTCATATACAGAAGTTGTATGCATTGGACAATGTCTTTATGTGAAAAACATCTTTCTGAAAATAAGACAATCTCACAATGTAACTTGCTGAATCTTCCATCAGTTGGGCTGCTAACGGGGAAAGCAAGAAGCCTGAGCACGTCCCCGCCAAGTGTTAACTCTAAATCCCCTAACAGAGCATTTAGGAGAGTGTTTTCTAAAGCAGACAATCCCTTTAAATGTGTTCTCCTGCCAAATAACTCGAGAGGCTTGTCGATTGTAGCAGAAAGTCTTCAAAGGGACTGCTCGGCTTTACTGAGCATTATAGCACTTTGGTAGAGATCCCAGCGACCAGACATACATAACCAGTACACCATGGATGTTCCTGGCAGAAAGTCTTTAATACATCTTACAACTTACATACCTTTACCATGTCACTTATTTTATACACATACATACACGTGTAAGAAACAGAAATGTTATCCGTTATTTGGTGTGACTGCGTTCAGAACGTCATCCGTGCCCCTGGGGACACTTACACACAGTTTTTGAAGGAACTTGGAGATTGTTCCAAACATCTTGGAGAACTAACCCCAGATCTTCTGTGGATGTCGCTTGCACAGATCTGTGGATGTCTCTTGCACAGATCTTCTGTGGATGTCGCTTGCACAGATCTTCTGTGGATGTCGCTTGCACAGATCTTCTGTGGATGTCGCTTGCACAGATCTTCTGTGGATGTCGCTTGCACAGATCTTCTGTGGATGTCGCTTGCACAGATCTTCTGTGGATGTCGCTTGCACAGATCTTCTGTGGATGTCGCTTGCACAGATCTGTGGATGTCGCTTGCACAGATCTTCTGTGGATGTCGCTTGCACAGATCTTCTGTGGATGTCGCTTGCACAGATCTTCTGTGGATGTCGCTTGCACAGATCTTCTGTGGATGTCGCTTGCACAGATCTTCTGTGGATGTCGCTTGCACAGATTTTCTGCGGATGTCGCTTGCACAGATCTTCTGCGGATGTCGCTTTCACAGATCTGTGGATGTCTCTTGCACAGATCTTCTGTGGATGTCGCTTGCACAGATCTTCTGTGGATGTCGCTTGCACAGATCTTCTGTGGATGTCGTTTGCACAGATCTTCTGCGGATGTCGCTTGCACAGATCTTCTGTGGATGTCGCTTGCACAGATCTGTGGATGCCTCTTGCACAGATCTTCTGCGGATGTCGCTTGCACAGATCTTCTGTGGATGTCGCTTGCACAGATCTGTGGATGTCTCTTGCACAGATCTTCTGCGGATGTCGCTTGCACAGATCTTCTGTGGATGTCGCTTGCACAGATCTTCTGCGGATGTCGCTTGCACAGATCTTCTGTGGATGTCGCTTGCACAGATCTGTGGATGCCTCTTGCACAGATCTTCTGCGGATGTCGCTTGCACAGATCTTCTGTGGATGTCGCTTGCACAGATCTGCGGATGTCGCTTGCACAGATCTGTGGATGTCTCTTGCACAGATCTTCTGTGGATGTCGCTTGCACAGATCTTCTGTGGATGTCGCTTGCACAGATCTGTGGATGTCTCTTGCACAGAGCTTCTGATGATGTCGCTTGCACAGATCTTCTGCGGATGTCGCTTGCACAGATCTTCTGCGGATGTCGCTTGCACAGATCTTCTGTGGATGTCGCTTGCACAGATCTTCTGTGGATGTCGCTTGCACAGATCTTCTGCGGATGTCGCTTGCACAGATCTTCTGCGGATGTCGCTTGCACAGATCTTCTGCGGATGTCTCTTGCACAGATCTTCTGTGGATGTCTCTTGCACAGATCTTCTGCGGATGTCGCTTGCACAGATCTTCTGCGGATGTCGCTTGCACAGATCTTCTGCGGATGTCTCTTGCACAGATCTTCTGTGGATGTCGCTTGCACAGATCTTCTGCGGATGTCGCTTGCACAGATCTTCTGGGGATGTCGCTTGCACAGATCTTCTGCGGATGTCGCTTGCACAGATCTTCTGTGGATGTCTCTTGCACAGATCTTCTGTGGATGTCGCTTGCACAGATCTTCTGTGGATGTCGCTTGCCCAAAAACGCTGCAGTTCCGCATTCAAATCTGCAACGTGTGCACATAGCCTTACTCATGCATATATTTGTGTGCGCTGTCCTTATACTTGCTGACCTTACTGCTCATAATAACCAATATCTAATGTCTTTTTCTTTTTTTTGTCTCTTCGTAGCTTACTGCAGACAGCAATGAGCAGGGCTCTTATGTTGTAGCCATGGAAACTTTCACTAACTTGGGCCCCATTGTGGACATGTGTGTTGTGGACCTTGAGAGACAGGGCCAGGGACAGGTGAGATTAAAGAATTTTTGTTTCTCAAGTTCTGTATATACTTTAGTATAAGCCGAGGCAACTAATTTTGCCATGGAAAACTGTAAGATTATTGACTCGAGTATAAGCCGGGTGTGTATTGCCCCATCATCCGTATCCCGGTATGCGTGGTTCCCCCCGTCCTGTCCTGCTCTGTGTGGCTCCCCCTGTTGTATGCATGGCTCCCCATTCCCATCCTTGTATGCATGGCTCCCCCGGTCCCATCCTTGTATGCATGGCTCCCCCGGTCCCATCCTTGTATGCTCGGTTCCCCCGGTCCCATCCTTGTATGCTCGGTTCCCCCGGTCCCATCCTTGTATGCTCGGCTCCCCCGATCCCATCTTTGTATGCTCGGCTCTCACGATCCCATCCTTGTATGCATGGCTCCCCTGATCCCATCCTTGTATGATCGGCTCCCCCGATCCCATCCTTGTATGCTCGGCTCCCCCGATCCCATCCTTGTAAGCTCGGCTCCCCTGATCCCATCCTTGTAAGCTCGGCTCCCCTGATCCCATCCTTGTAAGCTCGGCTCCCCCTATCCCATCCTTGTATGCTCGGCTCCCCCGATCCCATCGTTGTACGCTTGGCTTCCCCTATCCCATCCTTGTACGCTCGGCTCCCCCTATCCCATCCTTGTATGCTTGGCTCCCCCGATTCCATCCTTATATGCTCGGCTCCTCCGATTCCATCCTTGTATGCTCGGCTCCCCCGATCCCATCCTTGTATGCTCGGCTCCCCTGATCCCATCCTTGTACGCTCGGCTCCCCCTATCCCATCCTTGTATGCTCGGCTCCCCCGATCCCATCCTTGTATGCTCGGCTCCCCCGATCCCATCCTTGTATGCTCGGCTCCCCTTATCCCATCCTTGTATGCTTGGCTCCCCCGATTCCATCCTTATATGCTCGGCTCCTCCGATTCCATCCTTGTATGCTCGGCTCCCCTGATCCCATCCTTGTACGCTCGGCTCCCCCTATCCCATCCTTGTATGCTCGGCTCCCCCGATCCCATCCTTGTATGCTCGGCTCCCCCGATCCCATCCTTGTATGCTCGGCTCCCCCGATCCCATCCTTGTATGCTCGGCTCCCCCGATCCCATCCTTGTATGCTCGGCTCCCCCTATCCCATCCTTGTATGCTTGGCTCCCCCGATTCCATCCTTATATGCTCGGCTCCTCCGATTCCATCCTTGTATGCTCGGCTCCCCCGATCCCATCCTTGTATGCTCGGCTCCCCTGATCCCATCCTTGTACGCTCGGCTCCCCCTATCCCATCCTTGTATGCTCGGCTCCCCCGATCCCATCCTTGTATGCTCGGCTCCCCCGATCCCATCCTTGTATGCTCGGCTCCCCTTATCCCATCCTTGTATGCTTGGCTCCCCCGATTCCATCCTTATATGCTCGGCTCCTCCGATTCCATCCTTGTATGCTCGGCTCCCCTGATCCCATCCTTGTACGCTCGGCTCCCCCTATCCCATCCTTGTATGCTCGGCTCCCCCGATCCCATCCTTGTATGCTCGGCTCCCCCGATCCCATCCTTGTATGCTCGGCTCCCCCTATCCCATCCTTGTATGCTTGGCTCCCCCGATTCCATCCTCATATGCTCGGCTCCTCCGATTCCATCCTTGTATGCTCGGCTCCCCCGATCCCATCCTTGTATGCTCGGCTCCCCTGATCCCATCCTTGTACGCTCGGCTCCCCCTATCCCATCCTTGTATGCTCGGCTCCCCCGATCCCATCCTTGTATGCTCGGCTCCCCCGATCCCATCGTTGTACGCTTGGCTTCCCCTATCCCATCCTTGTACGCCCGGCTCCCCCTATCCCATCCTTGTATGCTTGGCTCCCCTGATTCCATCCTTATATGCTCGGCTCCTCCGATTCCATCCTTGTATGCTCGGCTCCCCCGATCCCATCCTTGTATGCTCGGCTCCCCCGTTCACATCCTTGTGTGCATGGCTCAGCTCCCCCGGTCCCATCCTTGTCTGCTCGGCTCCCCCGGCCCCATCCTTGTATGCTCGGCACCCCGGTTTCATCCTTGCATGCTCGGCTCCCCCGATCCCATCCTTGTATGCTCGGCTCCCCCGGTCCCATCCTTGTATGCTCGGCTCCCACGGTCCCATCCTTGTATGCTCGGCTCCCCCGGTCCCATCCTTGTATGCTCGGCTCCCACGGTCCCATCCTTGTATGCTCGGCTCCCCCGGTCCCATCCTTGTATGCTCGGCTCCCACGGTCCCATCCTTGTATGCTCGGCTCCCCCGGTCCCATCCTTGTATGCTCGGCTCCCACGGTCCCATCCTTGTATGCTCGGCTCCCCCGATCCCATCCTTGTATGAATGGCTCCCCGTTCACATCCTTGTATGCATGGCTCAGTTCCCCCGGTCCCATCCTTGTATGCTCGGCTCCCCCGGTCCCATCCTTGTATGCTCGGCTCCCCCGATCCCATCCTTGTGTGCTCGGCTCCCCCTAGCCCATCCTTGTATGCTCGGCTCCCCCGATTCCATCCTTGTATGCTCGGCTCCCCCGATCCCATCCTTGTATGCTCGGCTCCCCCGGTCCCATCCTTGTATGCTCGGCTCCCCCGATCCCATCCTTGTATGCATGGCTCCCCGTTCACATCCTTGTATGCATGGCTCAGCTCCCCCGGTCCCATCCTTGTATGCTCGGCTCCCCTAGTCCCATCCTTGTATGCTCGGCTCCCCTGATCCCATCCTTGTATGCTCGGCTCCCCCGATCCTATCCTTGTGTTCTTGGCTCCCCCGGTCCCATCCTTGTATGCTCGGCTCCCCCGATTCCATCCTTGTATGCTCGGCTCCCCCGGTCCCATCCTTGTATGCTCGTCTCCCCCGTTCCCATCCTTGTATGCATGGCTCCCCGTTCACATCCTTATATGCATGGCTCAGTTCCCCCGGTCCCATCCTTGTATGCTCGGCTCCCCTGGTCCCATCCTTGTATGCTCGGCTCCCCCGGTCCCATCCTTGTCTGCTCGGCTCCCCCGATCCCATCCTTGTGTGCTCGGCTCCCCCTATCCCATCGTTGTATGCTCGGCTCCCCCGATTCCATCCTTGTATGCTCGGCTCCCCCGATCCCATCCTTGTATGCTCGGCTCCCCCGGTCCCATCCTTGTATGCTCGGCTCCCCCGATCCCATCCTTGTATGCATGGCTCCCCGTTCACATCCTTGTATGCATGGCTCAGCTCCCCCGGTCCCATCCTTGTATGCTCGTCTCCCCTAGTCCCATCCTTGTATGCTCGGCTCCCCCGATCCCATCCTTGTATGCTCGGCTCCCCCGATCCTATCCTTGTGTTCTTGGCTCCCCCGGTCCCATCCTTGTATGCTCGGCTCCCCCGATTCCATCCTTGTATTCTCGGCTCCCCCGATTCCATCCTTGTATGCTCGGCTCCCCCGATCCCATCCTTGTATGCTCGGCTCCCCCGCTCCCATTCTTGTATGCATGGCTCCCCCGATCCCATCCGTGTATGCATGGCTCCCCCAATTCCATCCTTGTATTCTCGGCTCCCCCAATTCCATCCTTGTATGCTCGGCTCCCCCGATCCCATCCTTGTATGCATGGCTCCCCGGTCCCATCCTTGTATGCATGGCTCGGCTCCCCCGGTCCCATCCTTGTATGCTCGGCTCCCCCGGTCCCATTCTTGTATGCTCGGCTCCCCCGATCCCATCCTTGTATGCTCGGCTCCCCGGTTTCATCCTTGTATGCTCGGCTGCCCCGGTCCCATCCTTGTATGCTCGGCTCCCCCAGTCCCATCCTTGTATGCTCGGCTCCCGCGGACCCATCCTCATGCTCTCCCGGTCCCATCCTCGTTTGCTCTACTCCCCCGATCCCATCCTCGTTTGCTCGGCTCCCCCGATTCCCCCCTCGCGCCGTCTCTGGACGCCCCTGCATCTCCATTGTCCCGACGCGGCAGCTTCTTCCTGTCCTGAGCGGTCACGTGGTACCGCTCATTAAGGTCATGAATATGTGCTCCATGCCTATGGGAGTGGAGTCGCGTACATATTCATTACCTTAATGAACGGTACCACGTGACCGCTGCACAGGAAAGAGCTGCCGTCGCTGGGTCAGAGATGCAGGAAAAGAAGATGCAGCGACGGAGGGTAAGTATTGATGTCTTCTGGAAGCCGATGGCTGCACAGCCGCCGGCTTTCTGGACCATGACTCATGTATAAGCCGAGAGGGGAGATTTCAGCACAAAAAAATGTGCTGAAATTCTCGGCTTATACACAAGTATATACGGTAATTGTTATCATTTATGTATTCTTATATACATATTTTTTTTTTACCTCTGCAGCTTGTTACCTGCTCTGGGGCCTTTAAGGAAGGTTCACTAAGAATTATCAGAAATGGCATTGGCATCCATGAACACGCCAGCATTGACCTACCAGGGATCAAAGGTAATGTGGAAACCCGCAGACAATGCTCTTGTTTCTATTTAACGCAGTCACCATCCTGTGGCCAGACACATCACACTCCACTTAGAGGGAGACTGGCAGCAGATAGCTTCCTACTAAAGTAAGGCAAGTAGACCATTAACCCCTTCTCCACATGGTGGTTTTTCATTTTCTTTTGTTTTTCTCCTCCCCTATTTCCAAGCTTTTTTTTCTATTTTTTTATTCTTCCATCTACATAGCTGTATGAGGGCTTGTTTATTTTGCGGGCGATTTGTAGTAGTTTTGAATGATACTATACTTTTTACCATTCATCTTACTGGAAAACAGGAAAAATTGGTCATTTTTTCTTTTTGGGGGCTGGAGGGGAGTTGGTCTTTTGGTGTTCGTTGTGTGGTAAAAATGAACTGTGATATGATTCTCGATTATGGTGATGCCAAACTTGTGTATAAATATTTGTACTTCTTTGAATAGGACCCTTCACCAGTTTTTTCATGTTGAACTGTACTCATGTAATAGTGGGTGCAGAGCGGATTACAACTTTTTTTAAGTTTGGGTTAATTTTCATTACTTCTAAGTGGGTGTTAGCAGGGGGTGTGCACTTCTCCCTGTATGATGCTGACCAATCATAAACAGGCGGCAACACTCGAAGGAAAGAAGACCACTCTCCTCCATAGCTCAGAGCAGGTTTCTCAGCGTGTGAGGTGCAAGAAAGCACAGATGACTAACATCTTTCTGATAAGGTCCCTGTGGGGTGGTAGGGGCAGCACAGCTGAGCTTAGTTGTCACATTACAAATGTTTTTATGATGTAAGGATACCGATCTGATATACTGGTCGAACTTCCTGCATGATTAGAAAGCACAGATGACTAAGGGTACCGTCACACTATAACATTTCGATCGCTACGACGGTACGATTCGTGACGTCCCAGCGATATCGTTACGATATTGCTGTGTCTGACACGCAGCAGCGATCAGGGATCCTGCTGAGAATCGTACGTCGTAGCAGATCGTTTAGAACTTTCTTTCATCGCTGGATCTCCCGCTGTCATCGCTAGATCGGTGTGTGTGACACCGATCTAGCGATCTAGCGATGCGATCCAGCGATGCGTTCGCTTGTAACCAGGGTAAACATCGGGTAACTAAGCGCAGGACCGCGCTTAGTTACCCGATGTTTACCCTGGTTACAAGCGTTAAACTAAAAAAAAACAAACAGCACATACTTACATTCTGGTGTCCGTCAGGTCCCTTGCCGTCTGCTTCCAGCACTGTGACTGCCGGCCGTAAAGTGAAAGCAGAGCACAGCGGCTGTGCTTTCACTTTCACTTTACGGCCGGCAGTCACAGTGCGGGAAGCAGAGACTGCAAGGGACCTGACGGACACCAGATGTAAGTATGTGCTGTTTGTTTTTTTTTAGTTTAACGCTTGTAACCAGGGTAAACATCGGGTAACTAAGCGCGGTCCTGCGCTTAGTTACCCGATGTTTACCCTGGTTACCCAGGGACCTCGGCATCTTGGTCGCTGGAGAGCGGTCTGTGTGACAGCTCCCCAGCGACCACACTACGATTTACCTACGATCACGGCCAGGTCATATCGCTGGTCGTGATCGTAGGTAAATCGTATAGTGTGACGGTACCCTAACACCTCTCAGATAAGGTCCTTGTGGAGGAAAAGGCAGCACAACCAAGTTTAACTGTGTCGCATTACAAAGCCTTCTATCAGTTCTAGCATGGTCACCTCTGCTGTACTGCCCCTCCATTGATGTGTTTGTATCCCACTTATGTCTGCTGAACTCAGAGCAACTTGTACTCGCTCTACAGTGAGAGCAGAGCAGGCTGTCTCACACAAACAGTCTGTTCTGGGCTACTCCTGATTGAGAAATAATTAAACCTTGCTCTGCTCTCGCTGCCCTGAGCACAACAAACATAAGTGTGACTCATCTCAGGAGGGGCAGTACAGTAGAGGTGACCACGCTAGGAGAACTGATAGAAGGATTTGTAATGTGACACTGCTAAACTTAGCTGTGCTGTCCTTTCCTCCACAAGAACCTTATCTGAAAGGAGTTAGTCATCTGTGCTTTTTAATCACACAGAAGGTTTGACCAGGAGATCAGATCTACAGTGCCTACAAGTAGTATTCAACCCCCTGCAGATTTAGCAGGTTTACACATTTGGAATTAACTTGGCATTGTGACATTTGGACTGTAGATCAGCCTGGAAGTGTGAAATGCACTGCAGCAAAAAAGAATGCTATTTCTTTGTTTATTTTTTTATAAAATTGTGAAAAGTCTTTTCAGAGGGTCATTTATTATTCAACCCCTCAACCCACCAGAATTCTGTTTTGTTCCCCTAAAGTATTAAGAAGTAGTTCAGGCACAAAGAACAATGAGCTTCACATGTTTGGATTAATTATCTCTTTTTCCAGCCTTTTCTGACTATTTAAGACCCTCCCCAAACTTGTGAACAGCACTCATACATGGTCAACATGGGAAAGACAAAGGAGCATTCCAAGGCCATCAGAGACAAGATCGTGGAGGGTCACAAGGCTGGCAAGGGGTACAAAACCCTTTCCAAGGAGTTGAACCTACCTGCCTCCACTGTTGGGAGCATCATCCGGAAGTGGAAGGCTTATGGAACTACTGTTAGCCTTCCACGGCCTGGACAGCCTTTGAAAGTTTCCTCCCGTGCCGAGGCCAGGCTTGTCCGAAGAGTCAAGGCTAACCCAAGGACAACAAGGAAGGAGCTCCGGGAAGATCTCATGGCAGTGGGGACATTTGGTTTCAGTCAATACCATAAGTAACGTACTCCACCGCAATGTTCTCCGTTCCAGACAAGCCCGTAAGGTACCTTTACTTTCAAAGCGTCATGTCAAGGCTCGTCTACAGTTTGCTCATGATCACTTGGAGGACTCTGAGACTGACTGGTTCAAGGTTCTCTGGTCTGATGAGACCAAGATCGAGATCTTTGGTGCCAACCACACACGTGACGTTTGGAGACTGGATGGCACTGCATACGACCCCAAGAATACCATCCCTACAGTCAAGCATGGTGGTGGCAGCATCATGCTGTGGGGCTGTTTCTCAGCCAAGGGGCCTGGCCATCTGGTCCGCATCCATGGGAAGATGGATAGCACGGCCTACCTGGAGATTTTGGCCAAGCACCTCCACTCCTCCATCAAGGATCTTAAGATGGGTCGTCATTTCATCTTCCAACAAGACAACGACCCAAAGCACACAGCCAAGAAAACCAAGGCCTGGTTCAAGAGGCAAAAAATCAAGGTGTTGCAGTGGCCTAGTCAGTCTCCTGACCTTAACCCAATTGAAAACTTGTGGAAGGAGCTCAAGATTAAAGTCCACAGGAGACACCCAAAGAACCTAGATAACTTGGAGAAGATCTGCATGGAGGAGTGGGCCAAGATAACTCCAGAGACCTGTGCCGGCCTGATCAGGTCTTATAAAAGACGATTATTAGCTGTAATTGCAAACAAAGGTTTTCTCTATCGCCTTTCATTGGGGGACACAGGAACCATGGTGTATGCTGCTGCCACTAGGAGGCTGACACTATGCAAATAAAAAAGTTAGCTCCTCCTCTGCAGTGTACACCCTACCGACAGGAAGTAGGATATTCAGTTTAGCTTAGTGTCAGTAGGAGGTGGACACGGGTCTTTCATTAGACCCATTTCTACCTCAATGTGCGTCGTTTCCTTTCAGGTTTTTCCGGATGGGATACAGGGTGAACAGTCACACCTGTAATCCCACAAGGCGGACTATGAGTACGGCGTGTACTGCCACCCCGTATCCTCATAGATCCCTCTCCAGGACCAAGATCCTAGCACACAAGCGTGCTTAGAAGTCCGGTCCTGGCTCCGTCCCCCACCCTCTCGCCCACCAGAGCCTGTCGGTTGGAGGTGACGAGGACGTCCATCACCAGCTCCATGGACGTCTCATCCCCCTCAGGTTAGTAACGGCGTGGGATGTTTAGGTGAGTATTTTCCATGCTCCCTTTTCCCAGATCACTCGCAGTGTGAGGGAGCAGAGGTCCCTGAGGCACGATTTTTACCTTTTATGTTAGGAATCCCAGAGCATCGCAGCGGGTCAGGCAGCAGCGCTCCCTTTTGAGCTGCGGTGATGGCAGGCTAGGTACGCTCGTTCTGTCTCTTCTTCTGCCGCAGTGCTCTCTCCGCTTCAGCGCGACACTCTGACAGTCTGCCGCACCGCTTTCCCCTGGGCCGCACTGTTCGTCGGCCACATTGCCTTTCTGTCCCTGCGCGGCGGCCTTGGCAGACTGCCGCGCTGCTCTTTCCCTGCGGCGTTCTGCTTCGGCGCCGCGGCTCTCTTATCCAGCGGCGCCGGCCTCTAATTTAGGCTCCGGCCGGGGCCTACTTCCGACGCCGAGACCAGACTCTTCGTTTCCTCGGGCGGCCCTGGCAGGCTGCCGCACTGCTCTGCGGCGCACTGTTCCGGGGCCGTGGCCTCTTCTACCGGCGCGCCGACCTCTAATTTAGGTCCCGGCTTCTGCCGGGGCCTACTTCCGGTACCGCGCTCCTCCACTTCCGGTTTCTTCGGGCGGGCTTTCTCCCGCCCGACAATCTCTTTACTCCCCGCCCACCGGCGCCATCTTGGTGCTCCTGGGCCCATGATTTCTACGCCGCTGCTTAGCGCCACATCGCAGCAGGGCGCACGTTCCAGCGCCCTTTTCAGCGGTCTCCTTCTGCGGTTCTCCCAGACTGCAGCCAGGCCCTTTCTTTCCCCAGCACACGTTTCCTCCGGCGGGGTCCCCTGCATCCTCCTTAGGTTGCCATCTCATCGCTGGTGCCCTGGACCTGTGCCATGATGCCGGTCGCAGCTCAACCAGGAGCAGTCTGCAGGACCCTACTATTACTGTGAGTAGCTCTGCTATGCAGCCTATTACTCCCCTATCCTGTTCCCCTAACCTTCGGACATCATTTAGTGGGTCTGCTCCCAGGCCTAACCCTATAAGGAGTGCGTCCCGTCCTCCTGCTTCCTCTTGTCAGCTGCAGCAACTCCCTGTCCAGGAGTCCCTAACCCGGGTGAGGCCGAGACCCCTATCCCTGGGTGGGCTTTCCTTCTGTCTCAGTCTGGGGCGGACCTCACCAGGATGTCACGACCTTGGTATCCGTGCCTGTCTGCAATCGCTAGTGGGTCACAGGATTCTCCGTCCAGCCTTCTTCAACTTGGCCAAGAACAGAGGGATACAGGGTGAACAGTCACACCTGCAATCCCACATTATGGACTATGAGTACGGCGTGTACTGCCACCCCGTATCCTCATAGATCCGACGGCAGGACCATGATCCTAGCACACAAGCGTGCTTAGATGTTCGGTCCCAGCTCCATTCCCCACCCACTCGCCCTCCAGAGCCTGTCGGTTGGAGGAGACCAGGACGTCCACCATCAGCCTCATGGACGTCTGACACCTGTCTTTCCCGCTCCATCTTGCCCTCCGGTCTGGACCGGTGAGATCCCTCTTCCTGATCCTCCTCTCTATCGAGAGAGAGACGGGCTTCCTCGGTCATGTTTGCAGAGGAAGTTTCAGACTTGGATAGCCTTATTGATGCGATCAACCAGACCCTAAGCATCATGGATACCTCTACGGAACCCGCAGAATAGGCGGTTTTCGTTTAGACGGTCAAAACCACTTTCCAGGACCTTTGCCCCACACACGCTGAATATGTGGTGGTACTTGCCAGGAGAAATATGAGCCATACCAGATGCTTGCAGACAGGGAAGCGTCTCGGCATCCTATATCCCTTCTCTCCTGTGCTCATCGCTAACTGGACTGATTCCTCGGCAGGAAGCGGGCAATTCTGGACTCGTCAGTTCCCAGACTGTCTACCAGCTTGGCACGGGTTCCAAGGATACTTTTATAGAACTGCTGGAAAAATCAGCCTTTTGTAACGGCTGCTTCTACTTTGTGCCTCGGCCATTGCCTCTACCTGGGTCTCAAGGACCATAGATAGATGGACCAAACAGCCTTGTAAGAGCACCCCGCCTGGAGCTCCTCCGGGGGAGCTAGCCGACCTGACGTACCGGATTTCCTATGCAGGGAAATATTTGGTATCTGCCTCCCTAGATGCGCAGCTTGTGCAGCTCACGCATCCAGCATTATGGTGGCCATCCGACGGAATATTCGGCTCTACACACAGCCCTTCCGGGGGGCCTGTTTCTTTGGCTACATGAGGGAACAAATTATTAATGACGCCACGGGAGGCACAAGTTCCCTTTGTCCCTTCGCTGTTTTGCGGCGTCGGAAGATTCCTCTAGCTAACACAGACTGCGATCTCGTCTGGCTAGAGAAAAGGCTTTCCTTTAAGCCTATCCCTTCCCGGTGTGCCCGCAACTCCCATGGTTGGGCCACCAGGCCTAGACCTGGCAGATCTTCTTCGGCATAATAACTCGTGCTAACGGCCCAGCGTTTCTTCCAGTTTGGGCGGGCATCTCCTGCCTTTTTCAGGGATGTTTGGCTGGCTTCGGTGGAGGACGCCTAGATCAGGGAGGTGGTATCCTCTGGATACAAGATAGGGTTCACTTAGCGGCCCGGAATCGCTTCTTTGAATCCCGCCCTCTAAAAATCCTCCTCTGATCTTGGGTTTCTTTGCGTCCATTACCTTCCTTCTGTGTTTGGAGGTTATTGTTTCCGTCCCACAGCAGGTACGCTTCCCAGGTTTCTATCCAAACCTGCTTGTAGTGCCGAAGAAGAGCGGCGCAGTTCGACCCTTTCTGTCTCTGAACTTAGTGAACAGAAGGTTCCGCATGCGGCATTTCAGGATGAAGTTCCTCTGTTCAGTCCTGGCTTCCATGGACCCACAGGATTTCCTGTGCTACATGGATATCCAAGAGGCCTTGCTCCATGTCCTGATTTCCCTTGATGATCAGGGGCCTTAGTGCTCATTCCATACCTTGAAGTAATCCTCATCAAGCCTCTGCCCCTCTCTCAGGCCCTGAGGGTCTGACCATCGTCCTAGACTCCCTGTCCTGTTTCTGGTGGCTGGCCAACAGAACAAAGTCTTGTCTTGTTCCGAGTCAGCGTCTCGTCCTCTTAGGCATGTTGTTCGACATCGCTAGGGCCTCTCAATAGCCTCTCAACTGGTGGCTGTCATCCCCTCTCATTCCTCATGCCCGGTCCTCCCCAAGGCAGGTGGTGACGACGATCACCAGCCTTCCCGGCTGGGGTGCGTTTTCTCGCCATCCGTCATTGAAGGGGGCGTTGGTCGGAGCAAGGGTCCTCTCCGCCGATCGACACCATTGAGAGAGGGGCCTTTCTTCTATCCCTGAGTCACTGGGAAAGGCTTCTCAGACGTCTGCCAGTCAGAATCCAGACGTCCAATGCCTCGGCTGTGGCTTATGTCAATCGCCAGGGAGGGAATCAGTCTCTTGGCTATGGCGGAGGTATCCAGGATCCTCTGGGCAGAGGCGACGGTTTCAGCACTATCCGCAGTGTATATCCCCGGCGTGGACAACTAGGCCGCAGTGTTTTCTCTGCCGCGAGGGCCTTGCGGCAGGACAGAGGTCCCGACTCAGGAGGTCTTCCTTCAAATTTTCCTTGGATGAGGAACTCCGGACACGGATCTCCTGGCGGCCTGACTGCTTAGGAAGATTCCACCGTTTTGTTTCCAACTCCGCAATCCTCTTGTTGTGGATACCGATACCTTGACCATTCCTGGGTCGCCTTTTGTACTTACCTTTCTGTTCCTCCCTCCCCTTTCTTCCCAGACTGTTGAAGATCTATGCGGAGGGGGTGCCGGTCATTCTGACCGCACCAGATTGGCCCAGAAGGTCTGGTTCGCTGAGATCGTTTATCTCCTCGCGGACTCTCACTGGAGGCCCCAGTCAGGTCAGATCTTCTGTACTAGGGACCCATCTGCCGCAGAGTTCTTGGTGTCTCAGGTTAACAGCTTTGCTGTTGAAACCTTCCTTTTTGGCCGTTCTCTCTAGGCGGGACTTGATGTTGGCCTTGCCCTTAGTTTTCTGAAGGGTCAGATAGCAACCCTTTCCATCCTTTTTGTGAAGTCCCTTTTCAGAGGTCCTTTGCTACTGGCTATCACGGTACGAAGTTTTATATCCGTCCCGTTCTCAGATCAGGGCCTTTCTTCAGTAGCGCATGCGGCTCCCTCGTACCACACTTCCGTGGATCCCTGGGACCTCAGTCTTGTTCTGGAGGCTCGGTGGACTTTCTCCGTTGATCCTCTCCATGAGCCTCACTTTCTGCTCTGTCCTGCAAGGTGGCTTTGCTGGTGGCCATCTCCACGCATCTCGGAGTTGGTGGCTCTCTATCGCCCCTTTCTTGGTTTTTCACCAGGATAGGGTAGTTTTACGGCCTTCGTCGCCTTTTCCCAGGGTGGTGTCCTCCTTTTACTTGAATAAGATCGTCCTTCCCACCTTTGTCCTGCTCCGATCGATTCTCTGGGGCATTCTCTGAACAGGCTAGACCTGGTCAGGGCGGTGAGGATCTATTTGTGTAGGGCCGCCTTCTTTAGGAAGAAGGACTGTCCTTTGTCATTCCAGACGGTACGCCAAGAGGCCTGCCGGCTTCCAAGGTTACGATTGTTCTCTGGATCAGACCTGCCATTCTGGAGGCTCACCGGATCAAGAACAGAGTGACTCCTCCCTCTGCTCCGGGCAGTGGGCGCCTCCTGGGCGGTACACCATGGGGCATCCGCCCTACATCTTTGCTAGGTGGAAGCCTAGTGTTCCGGTCACTCCTTTGCCAAGGGGTTATAAGCTCCATACCTACGCTTCGGCAGTTGCCAGCCTAGGCGGAAGGATCTTGCAGGCGGCAGTGGTGATTCCTCCGACCTGAATGGAGTTTTTCTGCTGTTCCCACCCCAGGGACTGCTTTGGGACGTCCCATGGTTCCTGTGTCCCCCAATGAAAGGCGATAGAGAAAACAGGATTTTTGGTTGCTTACCGTAAAATCTGTTTCTCGGAGCCTTCATTGGGGGACACAGCACCCTCCCAAGTTGAACAGCTCTGTTTACTGTATACGTTTGAGTTCTTTGAACACTCTTTGAGTGTTTGAAACTGTTGATCTGTGAAGCGCCGTGGAGTTTGTTGGCACTATATAGATAAAGTTTATTATTATTATATTATTATTCTTTCGCTTTTACACGTTGCTTCTCCTACTGCTTTCTCACTAACTGAATATCCTACTTCCTGTCGGTAGGGTGTACACTGCAGAGGAGGAGCTAACTTTTTTATTTGCATAGTGTCAGCCTCCTAGTGGCAGCAGCATACACCATGGTTCCTGTGTCCCCCAATGAAGGCTCCGAGAAACAGATTTTACGGTAAGCAACCAAAAATCCTGTTATTCCACAAAATATTAAACCTAGGGGTTGAATAATAATTGACCCACACTTTTATGTTTAAAACTTATAAAAATTTAACTAATCAACAAAACTTTTTGGTTTGTAAGATTTATGCATCTGTTAATAAATCCTGCTCTTGTTTGAAGGCTCTAACTTATTTGCATCTTATTAAACCTGCTAAATCTGCAGGGGGTTGAATACTACTTGTAGGCACTGTATATCCTTACATCTAACACACAGATATCTGCTCTGCTATTTTGGGGAGTGTGGTCTTCTTACCTTTGAGTGTTACAGCCTACTTATGCCTGGTCACCATCATAGAGGGAGAAGTTCACACCCCAAGTGGGGGGATGGGGGAGTTACCTCATTAGGTGCCAAACACTTTGCCAATATCTCTGCAACAAAGAGGTGAAATTAAAGGGAATCTGTCCATAAGAACCCCGCTAAGTCATCTATATCAGTATGTAGGTCATAGGATCTGAATAAAAAGATACCTTCATATCTGTGAGCCGATATCTTATTCCAGAGAAATCCACTTTTTTCTTGTATGTAAATGAACTATTCCAGGCTCTGGGGGGACGGTGCCTGGAAGATAACTCTGCCCCCAGAGCTTATTTTACATGAAAGAGGAGTTACCAGTGAGAAACGTAACCAACACAGAACTGCAGACACATTTTTTGTTTCTCTGAGCTCTGTGGTATTGCAACAATGTTACACCTTGTATGCCTGTGAGCTGGAAGCTGAGAGGAACGAGGCGTCAGGTATAGTCACACACAACTCTGCAGTGAGTTCAAGTTTTTTTGTTTTTTAAACCCTTTTTTTTCTAACAATTTATTTTTTTTTGTTCTTTTAAGGGAACCTTGAAAAGGCATGTACTGCCTACTACAATACCATAGTATTTCAGCATGTTGTAGGAAACTCCGTGTCACCAATCAACGTCAGCCACAGGCTGGTTTTCATAGGAGTACCATCATGACAGGCATGGGGGTCTTCATCAGACCTCCACCTGTAATGATAACCTAACAAGAGGATATTCGCTGAGATTTGTCTCGGATGGCCGTGTCATTTTTCTTTTGCAGTACCTTGTAAAATAAGTGGGAGGTATCATGCAGGGATAAAAAAGAAAATGCCCCCAGAGAAGCTAAGAGCCCGCTTTCTTCCGTGAGACATGTAATGACACAGAGACCTGCTCTCTTCCCTGATCTCTGCACCTACTGACATTACAAACACCTCTTGCAGCTTTGGGGCGCTGTTACCTCTGCTCTGCTCTACTCCCCTCACCCATCACTGACTGCCATGAGATGAAAGCTGTTAGAGTTGTTTGTAATGACACACAGCTCTGCGGACTCTACACAGTCAGTGCAGAGATCGGGGAGGACCAGTGCATTAGATGTCTCACAGGAGAGAGCCGGCTCTACGCTTCTCTCTGGTCATTCTCTTCCTGCATAATGCCCCATGCTTACCAATGGGCTACATCAAATGGGAAAAAGTGCAGCTATAACACCCCGTTGGTTGAAATTAGAATCTAATCTTTACAAGTTGGTATCTCTGCAAAAGTGATGAGAAATTAAGAAACAAAAAATATTCTGCTATTCAGCCATTGTTCCGTGATCTGACTAGTGTAACCTGCCAAAACTGGTGAAAGGTCCTCTTTAAAGGGCTTTTCCGAGAGTGATGTATTGATGACCTACCTGTAGGATACGTCACCGATATAAGATTGTCAGGGGTCCAACTCCCTGTACACCCCATTAATCTGCTGAAATTTCCTTCAGCAATGGCCGGATGTACGGTGAGAAGTGCAGCATTCAAGTGTATGAGAGACGGTGCAGCATTTAGTAGCGGTAACCAAGTATGAGGCTGCGGTGTCCTGCCCTGTACAACGCTTATGTCCGCCTACTGCCACAGCAAGCTTCAGCTGATCTATGGAGGTCCTGGCAGTCAGATCCCTACCAATCTCATATTATTATGTCATCAGTGCCTTTAATTCTTGAGTTGAGATCCTGAAATGCAGCAGCACGGATTGTTTCTTTTTTAATGTTGATGTATATGACTTTTTGTACAGGTGATTGTCATTGTATGGACAAAGCTAAAATAAAAATTAATAATTTTTGCCTTATTATTTTTTGAGGTCCATAATGATGGTATAGCTTTTTTTTCCCGTTTCATAATATTTTTTCTGCTCTTCATCAGGTTTGTGGCCACTCCGAGTTGCCGCCAGTCGTGAGACGGATGACACTTTGGTTTTGTCTTTTGTGGGACAGACCAGGTACGTTCTGAGCTGCAGTGGGGGGTTCATGCCACTTATTACCGCACACACTTTATTTTGCCATAATAACATCTAGTTCTCTTGCAGAGTTTTGACCTTGTCGGGGGAAGAAGTGGAGGAAACTGACCTTGCCGGCTTCGTTGATGATCAGCAAACGTTTTTCTGTGGGAATGTGACCCATCAGCAGCTCATTCAGGTTACCAGATATTCTGAATATAGTAGTTCAGCATGACATTTCATCATGCCATTTACCCCATCATAGGTCCGCTCTCCTGCAACATGCCTTGCAGAAGTGTTCACCCTTACCTGTTCTGTAAAAGATTTCTCACAAATCTATTACAGTTCTCAGCATACTAGCAAAACCATTGACATGGCGTAGACCTCTCGTGACAATGTATCATGAAATAATGTTGCTTTTAAAAAGCAAATCACACATCTCAGGACATGTTGAGCCAAGCGGAAAGGTTAGGAAGGGCACATCTATAGCTACGCTCTTAGTATATTGTACATTATGAGTGAAAATAACATAGAAATATTTGGTATTTTTTCATCCACAGTAACCTATATAATATTAAGAGCTCATGTATTATTTTGGATAAAAACCATCACAAAGTTATCTGAGCACCCTCACATCAATTACTTTGTTTTTCAGATCACATCAGCCTCTGTACGACTGGTGTCGCAGGATCCCCAAAGCCTGGTTAGCGAATGGAAAGAGCCCCAAGGTCGTAAAGTTAGCGTGTGTTCCTGCAACAGCCGCCAAGTACTGCTGGCAGTGGGCAGAGTCCTGTACTACCTGGAGATCCACCCAGGGGAGCTGAAACAGATGAGGTGCGATGGTTTATTGTGTGCCTCAATTCTCTTAGGCACTGATCGTTACTTTGGTGATGATCTCTCGTGCAGTGTTTTATGCCTGCATAAATGTGCATGTACTGTAGGGAAAGTGCATTAATATACTCACCGATCACCATCTTCCCCTGTCTCCAGTCTTCTCACTCACTTTATTGCAATTTCAACTCACCGGATTATACTGTGGCATACGTGCAAGCTGGAAGTCACTTTAAGGGCTCATTCAGGCATATGTGCAAATCAATCTGAGAATGGACTGCAATGCACGGACTGGTTGCAGCTCTACCTCCACGAGCATAACAGCCACATAGAAATACATGAAGCTGTCACGCTCTGGTTGGGAGACTCACAGCCAGTCCGTTCATTAGCGGTCCATGCTCGGTCAGATTTGAATGGATGTCTGAATGAGCCTTTACAATGTCAGCCTTGTTCTGGCGCTCCATGTACATGTATTCTAAAAGTGACTTCTGGCTCAGACACAAACTCCTGTGTCATCTATCAAGTTGGAATTGCAGTCACGTGAGTAATAAGAGGACCAGATTGGCACTGGAAGATGACGATCGGTGAGTATATTAATACAATTTTGCTACATTGCACATTTGCACAGGTTTAAAGTATAAAAAGTTTCATGGGAGCGCTTCTTTAAATTTTTTCCATTTCCACCAGTTGCACTGAAATGGAGCATGAAGTTGCCTGTCTGGACGTCACTCCTTTGGGCGGCGGTGATGCTTTGTCCACACTTTGCGCAATCGGCCTATGGACCGATATTTCCGCACGAATCCTTAGTTTACCAGGATTTCAGTTATTACATAAGGAGATGTTAGGTGGAGGTAAGTCACAATGAAACTTCATCTAGGAGGGAGATGATTGACTTGAAGCATTGAACCAAGTCCAAGAAAATTACATATTCTTAGTATTTCAATTTTTAACCTCTTCAGAGATTATCCCAAGGTCCATCCTCATGACTTCATTCGAAAACAGTCACTACCTACTGTGCGCACTGGGGGATGGAGCGCTCTTCTATTTCAGCCTCAACACAGAAACTGGTACGCGAGTTATAATCCTGGTTCCTCTCCGCTTGTGTACATACGTACTGGTAACCAGTTACAATCCCTCTGACTTCTCAGGTCTTTTGAGTGACAGAAAGAAGGTGACCCTGGGGACACAGCCTACTGTTTTGAGGACTTTCCGATCTCTGTCCACAACAAACGTGTTTGCCTGTTCTGACCGTCCTACAGTCATCTACAGTAGCAACCACAAGCTGGTCTTCTCCAATGTTAACCTGAAAGAGGTCAACTATATGTGCCCCCTGAACTCTGAAGGATATCCTGATAGGCAAGTCATAGGAAGAACTTTCTTAGTTTTACTTTCTTCGGTGTTGGTTTCTTTTTGGTCTGTTAACGCCTTATATTTACAGTTTGGCCCTAGCGAATAACAGCACCCTTACCATCGGAACCATCGATGAAATACAAAAGCTTCATATCCGAACCGTTCCACTGTCTGAGTCTCCCAGGTAAATTCACAGGAGGGGAAAACGTTTGAGGCTATTTATTAATTTCTTATCACACGGGGAAGTTCTCATAGAGCTTTATTGTCTGATTTATTAAAGGAAGATTTGCTATCAGGAAGTTTCTCAGTGTTTTGGAGTGCTCTCCAGCCGAACTGAGGTGCAAGATGCTAGTGGAGGCAGCACTCCTCTTCGGCCAAGCGCCAGTACCCAGGTCAGTGAAAATAGTGCTCAAATTTATATAACAGAAATAGTAGATTGAGCAAGAGATGTTTAGCGGGCGTCCTCCACTTTGGACAACCCTTTTTTTCTTAGAACAAACTTTCGACAATAAGTAAAGATTGTACAAGTTAAAAAAGACTCCCCTTGTTCGGACCTCCAGTAATCAGTTATCTGTGGGGTAACTTAGTGGTAAATGTCAAATTCCCTGCAGTGCCATCACACATTGGTCATATATCAAAGGTTATCTGTGTAATACACGGCAGGACAGGACAGGTCCTCCAGACCGATCAACACTATTTTTAACTGTCTCCACTCTTTCCAAGAGGTGAGGCTCAGAAATGGAGGACCCCACTCTGCAAATTCAGACCATAATGATCAGAGGTTGGATTATTCTCCCAGTGTGAATAGAGTTTTGAATGTGACGGCTGCTGGAAGTTTAGGCCCCCGACTATTCTGCAGCATAGACGATTGTGGTGGTCTCCTAAGGAGAGCACTGTGGTCACTAATGGGATGGAGCTTAATGCTAGGCAGCTTCCTGACATCAATCAGGTGGTGGGTAGCAGGTTCCTTTCTTCTAGAGCAGTGTTTCCTTAGTATTGCATTTGTGATGGAATTAATGCTTGAGCACATGATGAAATAAATTATCACCGTTGCAATACTAAAAGGTATCCTGAAAACTTGACCTGTTGGTGGGTCTTGAGGACTGGAGTTGAGAAACACTGCTCTAAAGATTGTTATGGAGTCTGAAAGTCTTCCTAGCAAAGTAATGCAATAGCAAACTCCTGTTTTCAACAGATATTAAAAAGGTTATTTGTGATCGAGAAGAAATAACTAGCCAAAGGGGCGGAATGTTGTATTATAACAAAACTATTCCCAACTCTAGCAATCCCCGCCATTAATGCGATCTGCCTCCATTTTTCTGATATCTGGACATCACCTTTAATCATACATGCATATATTCTTTATATACCTGGCAAGAGTAGAGTACAATGTCTCCACGTGATGTTTTGTGCTTCTTTTCTCGTTCACCACATTGGGGGACACAGGACCATGGGTGTTATGCTGCTGCCACTAGGAGGACACTGAGAAAACTTGAACAAAATTAGCTGCTCCCCTGCAGTATACACCCTCATGCTGGCTGTAATTGAACCAGTTCTTGCTTAGTGTCCGTAGGAGGCACTTTGGTCTGGGATTCAGACCCCAACATTATTTCACTTTTTTAATATTTTTACGATTTTTCCTTCACGAAACGAAGGGGCGACGGACCTCTTCAGGGGTCCGATCTCCCCGAATCATCAACAGGAGGAAACGCTGAGTGTAGCCACCCTGTACCCCCTCCTGCACCGTTTCTTTGCCATGCCTGGGCTCGCTTTAGGGACGACGGTTCACTCAGGGTCCCGATCTCCCCACACCACCAACAGATGGGAACACGGAGTGTCGCCTCCATGTACCCCCTTCCGGAGTCAGGCTACAGCCGGACAATAGCCCTGACCCATCCCTAGTGATTGAACCCATGGGATATACAGAGGCCTCCATTGGCGTCCGTGCAGCCCCCACTGCATCACCACTGACAAAAGGCGGATGATGGAAGGAGGCAGTCTGTCTCTCTCCACCTCCCTATCTAAGGGATGTTGGATTGAGTGGCCTAAGAAGCACAGCACATTTCTGGCTCTGCTACATCTGCGCCTGCAGCACCTGACTGAGTAAGCGCAGCGTCCAGCTATGGCAGGAGGGCTCTCCTCAGGTGCAGAGAAGGTCCTGGTCCCTAGGGGGGGGTGTCCTGATGTACGGCGGCATGTTCGCCGCTTCCGTGCTCCCATCTCATTGCGCGCCGGCGCGAAAAATTTAGTCCCCGGCTTCTGGCTGGACTAGGCCCGCGGTTCTCTCCTTTCTCCGCCCACCCAGGCGGCTCCGCCCATGGCCCAAAATTGAGTCCCCGGCTTCTGCTAGGACTAGGCCCGACTCTGCCCTTAATTCTACCCACAGGGGCGGTCCCCTCTGTGTTTCAGGCGCTTCTCATACCAAACGAGAAGCGCCACTGGGATCTCGGTGGTTGTCTTGGACACACACGTGCGGGGCTGCATTTTTTCCTATGCGGTGTCTGGCACAGCAGAGCGGGCAGGAACAGCAATAAAGAGGGGCATCTTCCTTGGGGGCACAAGACACAGGACCTGGGTAAGCTACAAAACAGAGCTTAACTGCTTCTCTGCAGTACACTTCTCTGAGTAGAGTGGGGTATCAAGGGTACACTATGTCACAGCCTAAAGCAAGGAAGGCTAACAAAACACACCCAGTGTTTTTTAGCCTCATGTACCAACTTGCAATTTTTCATTACCCTGGGGCCATAATAATAATAATTTTATTTATATAGCACCAACATATTCTGCAGCGCTTTACAATCATAACCCATTTCAGCGCAGCCTGTGACCCGGCATGCGTCCAGGAGCCCTCCACTAATGCTGACCCTAGTGGACCTAGTCCCCCTGAGTGGGCTACGTCTCTGGCACAATCTTTGTCTTCTCTGGTCAAAGCAATAGAGTCTCTCCGGGACCCCTCCTCAAGTCAGGGTGCTCTTTTACCTGGTACGGAAAGCTCCTGTACGGGAACAGTCAGCCAGCAGAGGTCGTCCCCTAGGAAGATCCGCACAAGATTCTAGGAAGCGGACCCATACCACTTCCCCCGCGTACTCTCGTGCTTCGGGGTCCGTGAGTCCCATTTCCCGCTCCCCCTCTGAAGGGGTTCTCAGCAAATACGAGTCGGACGTCTCCATAGACCTGGAATCGCAGGAGTATCAGGAGACGGTAGATACTTTCAATGAGGCAGTCAACAAGACTCTGAGGGTGGAGGAGGACTCTTCCGCTATAGCAGATCACGCGGTGTCCTTCAAAAGGGCTAAATGTCCCCATAGGGTGTTTGTTAATCAACCCGAGTTTACGGACATTGTTCAGAGACATAGGAATTTGCCGGACAAATGTTTCACGGGGCAGAAGCCCCTTGAAACAGATATCCCTTTGCTCCTGATCTAAGGAAGAGCTGGATAGAGTCCCCATGAGTAGATCCTCCCATATCACGTCTCTCATCCAAAACTCTCTTATCCCTATCTGACGGCTCATCGATAAAAATCGACAGATTGAAAATCTTGCTGGTCAGTCTTTGAAGCCTCCGGCTCTACACTTTCTCCATCCTTTGCTGCAACATGGGTGGCTAATCAAATTTCCTGGGCTGGTGATTACGTGGTACATGCTTCACTAGACGCAGCCAATTGCACTGCGTTGGCACCGCATTATGGCTCATAGAGTGGCGTGCGGATTTAGCTTCAAAAAAGTCCCTAACCTCTCTGCCTTACCAGACTGGTCGCCTATTTGGAGAGAAACTAGATCAACTTATCTCTGATGCTACTGGAGGGAAAAGCAAATTCCTTCCCCAGCGAAAGCCCAGCTGGCCTTTTCGGAGTCAACAGCAGACCCGGTTCCGGACTTTTCGTGGCAACACGAGCTGGCCCTCTACTTCCGCTTCTTCCGGCTTGCGACGTCCTCCGCGTAAAGACAGGGGCTCCCAGGTCTCATATAGACCCAGTCCCTCATGGAAAAGCAGGCCAAAACAATCTAGATCCAAGGGATCCAGATTCCACAGATTCTCTGCGCAATGACTCCTTCCGGTATCCGGCGGATGCCAGCAAAGTAGGCGGCCATCTGCTTTTGTTCCGTCATGCCTGGCTGTCGGTTGTTCACGATAGGTGGGTCAGGGACCTGGTGTCTTCCGCATACAAGATAGAGTTCTCTTCTTCCCCGTCCACACGTTTTTTCCAGTCTTGTTCCCCCAAAACAGGATCGCAGGCGACCGCTTTCTACCAAGCCATAGACGCACTCCGCAAAAACAGAGTCATCATTCCGGTGCCCCAAGACGAAAGGTTCAAAGGGTTTTACTCAAACCTGTTCATGGTTCCAAAAAAGGATGGAACAGTGCGCCCCATACTGGATCTAAAACTGTTAAACAAATTTGTCAGAGTTCGTCACTTCCGAATGGAGTCCTTCCGCTTGGGGTGACCTGCCAAAAGATGATGAAACCGCAGAAGGGCCAACCTGATTGCACGTATTTCCTAGAGATCGATCGAGAAACGGGATTCCAGAGCGGACCAGCGTCCCTGGGCCATGTGATGATGGAAGACCGCTCCCCAACCAAGGAGACTGGCGTCGGTGGTCACCACCAGCCAATGTAATGGGAGAAAGGATTTTTCCTGATCCAAAGAAGATCTCACAGTCCACCATCTGAGGGTCTGTCTGACCCGCTGAGACAGCCGGACCCAACGGTCCAGAGAGAACGGGTTCCTATCCCAGGCTGTCAGAAGCGCATGTTGCCTGGGCCAGAGGTGTAGCTGGGCGAACTGAACCGCCTCCATTGCTGCGACCATCTTGCCTAGCACTGTCATCCCGAACTGAATGGAGTGAGTGACAGATCGGGAGAGCCTCTGGGCTCCTTGTTGTAACGCCACAACTTTTTCTGGAGGAAAGATCACCAACCCCTGGGGAAGTGTCTAGGATCATGTCTAAGAAGGGTATCTGGTGAGCTGGTCCCGGCGACGATTTGTCTAAGTTGATCATCCAACCCAGGCGAGAAAGAGTATCCACCATGATTCTTACGCAGTCTGTGCAGGCCTGAAATGATGGGCCTTTAATAGGTCGCCTAGGTATGGTAGCACAACCATGCCCCGAGAGTGAAGAATGGACATGACTGCCACCATGACCTTGGTGAACACCCTACGGGTGGTGGCGAGGCCGAAGGGCAAAGCCGTGAACTGGAAGTGTTCGTCGTGAACCCCAAAATGTAGGAATCTTTGATGAGGTGGAAAAATTGGGATATGGAGATAAGCATCCCGGATGTCTATGGATGCGAGAAACTCCCCATTCTGCATTGAGGTGATGACCACCCGGATTCACTCTGACAACGCCACGGCTGTGGCGTACATCAACCATCAGGGGGGCACCCGCAGCAAGCTTGCGATGCTCAAAGTAAGTCACATTCTCCGACGGGCCGAGAGGAATCACTCTGTCATCTCAACAGTCCACATCCTGGGAGTAGAAAATTGGTCGACAGATTTTCTCAGCCGTCAGGGTCTCGCTTCGGGAGAATGATCTCTTCATCCGGAAGTTTTTCAGCAGATTTGCCATCGCTGGGAGACGCCGGAGGTCGATCTTATGGCGTCAAGGCTAAATGCACAGTTTCTACAGTTCATAGCCCGCTCTCGCGATCCGGTAGCCATCTGGTTGGTCGTACTGGTTCTACTGTGACATCAGTTTCGCCTTCCTTATGTGTTTTCCCCGCTCCCATTACTTCCGAGGGTGATCAGGAAGATCAGAGGGTATCCCACTGATTCTGGTTGCGCCAGATTGACCCCGGCGAGCTTGGTATGCGGAACTGGTACAACTCGTCGCCGACGTTCCCTGGAGGTTGCCAGATCGTCCCGACCTGCTTTCCCAATGCCTGATTTACCACCATAACTCAGGGGCTGTGTCTTTAACGGCTTGGCCATTGAATCGTGGGTTCTAGCCAAAGCCGTTTTCCCAGCAGGTGCGTGTCAGTGCGCATTTATCATCACGTTTGGAAGACTTTTTTTTTTCTCATGGTGCAAGGACCGTGGACGTTCCACCCTCGTGTTTTCAATTCCTTCCATTTTGGAATTTCTCCATACTGGTCTCGAGTCAGGTCTAGCGCTTCGTTCTTTGAAATGCCAGATATCTGGCTCATCCATCCTATTCCAACGCAGGATAATGACAAGGTTGCAGGTGAAAACCTTCATCCAGGGGGTGGCCCATATGGTACCTCCCTATAAAAAGCCTTTGGAATCATGGGATCTTAATTTGGTCCTAGGTGTTCTTCAGGAGGCTCCTTTCAAACCACTGCAGGATGTATTGCTAACCTTGTTTTCTTGGAAGGTAGCGGCTCTATCTTGCCGAACTCCGTTCTTCATTTTCCACCAAGACAAGGTAGTCTTGAGGACGTCTCCATCCTTCCTACCTAAGGTTGTCTCGTCCTTCCACCTAAACGAGGACATTGTCTTGCCTTCGTTTTGTTCAGCACCTGTCCATCGTATTGAGAGGGCTCTTCACACACTCGATGTGGTGAGAGCTCTTAGAAGGTACGTCTCACGGATGGCGCCTTTCCGCAAGTCGGATGCCCAGTTTGTGCTTCCGGAGGGGCTCAGGAAAGGTCTACCTGCTTCTAAGGCTACAATAGCCAGGTGGATTTGCTCGGCGATTCAAGAGTCTTACCATGTCAGAGGCAAGCCTATCCCAGCGGGGATTAAGGCACACTCCACTCAGTCAGTGGGTGCGTCTTGGGCTATTCGGCATCAAGCAATGGCACAGCAAGTTTGCAAAGCTACGACTTGGTCCAGCCTGCATACCTTTGTGAAGCATTACATTATTCATGCTCAGGCTTCTGCAGATGCGGCCCTTAGCAGAAAGATTCTGCAGTCGGTGGTAACCCATCTGTAGACTACGGTACATGGGGTTTTCAGCTATGTGCTGTTTCCCACACAGGGACTGCTTTAGGACGTCACATGGTCCTGTGTACCCCAATGAGGCGAAGGAGAAACAGGGATTTTTGTGTACTCACCGTAAAATCCTTTTCTCTGAGCAACTCATTGTTTGGTATACTACTCATTGGGGGACACAGCGCCCACCCTGTTAGCCTGATGGCTTCTGTTTGTTTGGTTTGACATTGTATTCTCTTTGATCGTTATAAGCTCCTACTGCTTTGGCACTGAACTGGTTCGATTATAGCCAGCATGAGGGTGTATACTGCAGAGGAGGAGCTAATTTTGTTCAAGTTTTCTTAGTGTCCTCCTAGCAGCAGGCAGCATAACACCCATGGTCCTGTGTCCCCCAATGAGTGGCTCGGAGAAAAGGATTTAACGGTGAGAACACAAAAATCCCTGTTTTAACATGTCTCTTATTCTACTAGGCCCTTTCCTCCAGTGTGAGCAGCAGTAAGCTGTTTTCAGGAAGCACGTCCCCCCATGAAACCTCTTTTGGAGAAGAAATCGAGGTCCACAACCTTCTCATCATCGATCAGCACACATTTGAAGGTAGTAAACTAGATAGATTTCCATTAAAGCCTGACCCCGTTGTGTTTTTATGTAGGAGGCTTATTCTCATTTTGTTCTTCTCTCCTTAGTCTTGCACACTCATCAGTTCTTGCAGAACGAGTACACCCTCAGCTTAGTATCATGTAAGCTGGGAAAGGATCCAAGCACTTATTTCATTGTGGGAACTGCCATGGTGTACCCAGACGAGGCCGAACCAAAGCAAGGAAGGATTGTGGTTTTCCAGTATTCTGATGGTGAGAAAAGGCACATACTTCTATGTATGAATGGGTGAGCGGTTTTACACAGCTGTATTCTGTTTAAAGGGACTATCTTAATAAGTAAAACTCTTTTCCTTGTGCCCTATAGCAGGGGTCCCCAACTCCAGTCCTCAAGGCCCACCAACAGGTCATGTTTTCAGGATTTCCTTTGCATTGCACAGGTGATGCAATTATTACCTGGGCAAGACTAAGGAAATCCTGAAAACATGACATGTTGGTGGGCCTTGAGGACTGGAGTTGGGAATCCCTGCCCTATAGGGCATAATAGGGGTGTCTCTGCCAGGGCTGTGGAGTCTGTAAGCCAAACCTCCGACTCCTCAATTTCCATGACACCAAGTCTACCAAAATGGGCTCTGACTCCACGACTCTGACTCCACAGCCCTGGTCTCTGCAGTGGTATCCCTCTTCATTAGCCACATTAGTGGGCTTTAGTTAAGGAGCAACTCCACTCTGATGAATTGGGACCGACCATCTATTACAGGGTCTGCCAGTACTACATTTCTACATGGCTACAACGTCTTGTGGTGGTAACGGCTGATCACCTGGAATTTTTGGAGTGAACTTTGATTCTGAATGTTGAAGCCTTTCTACGTCTTTTTTTTTTTTTTCTTAAAGGGCCTATGATAAAAGGCATTGAGGGTTATAATTTATCTTCCAATTTAATGGCGTATTGTTGATTGTGGAAGACTGAACTTGACGGACTGGTGTCTTATGTTACTAAGGACCTGTGTTCTAATGTAACTGTGTCATCTAAATTCTCGTAATAGTACAAATACAACATTTTAAAACTTAAGTTAACTTTTTTTTTACTATTACATAATTATATTAAAACTTGTAATGGCACATACAATAAAGTTATTTTATCACTTACTGCAAATTGTTGAGAATTGCATTTTCCATCTATTCCACCAGTCTACAAAATCAATACGTCTTATGTACACCAAAATAGTTCCTAAAAAAAATCGGCATCTTGTAACTCAATGTAAAAAAAAGAGGCACTAAAAGGCTATGTAAAAATAAAAAGATATGACTGATACAATGCCGAGAGGCAAAGGCACGAAATTTACGGCTATCATATTTGCCAAAATTAATTTGGTCTTTAAGCCATTCACGACATATGACTTATATTTGCATCATATGTTGTAGCTCTGACGAAGGCTCACACGCCAAGCCCCCAACTTTCCTGGCAGATGATGGCTGATTAAAAGAAAAAATTGTTAAAACTCTGATTTAAAAGAAGATCCAATCTATAAACGGCTTAACACAAAAAATGTGAAATGCCATAATTACTGTTTTTTGGCTGTCGCACCATAGCAATAAGATACAATCAAAACATTGTATCTACCCCAAAATGGTATCAATAAAAACTTCCGTTCAGGGCGCAAAAAATAAGCTATCACACAGCCACATATATGGAAAATGGTACGGGTCTCGGGGAAAATGTTGACGCAAGCAAATTTTTGTATTTATTTTTTTTACAAATTTTCATAAAAATCCTCACCACTTAAATAATAATAAAAAAGCTATGCATGTTTGGCATCTGCGTAATCGTACTGACTTGGATAATCATATTGCCAGATCAGTTTTACCATATGATAAATACAATAAAAAATAAATAGTGGAATTGGACTTTATTTTTTTTTGCAATTTCAACGCACTTGAAATTTTTCTCCCGCTCTCCTCTGCATCACATCATAATTAATGGTGTCTTTCAAAAGTACAACTTGGCCCACAAAAAAACAAGCCCTCATATAGTTATGTGGACAGAAAAAAAATGTTATGGCTCATGGAAGAAAGGGAGAAAAAAAATAGAAAATTGCCCCGTCATAATGGGGTTAAGAGGTTAAAGATGGCCAGCAAAATAGAAAAGTTTCTGTCTCGGTGCAGCCCCACAAACCACAGGGGGCCAGGAACTTCCAACAATAAAGGCTACGGGAAACATTTTATGTAGAGGATCAAATCGACTTTTCTCAATCACTTTTTTGCCTAATTGCTGGTGTGCAAGTGAAAAGTATTGCATTCCTCACCCCTTCAAAAAATATAATGATGGGTTTGTAAATGATGGTGCGGACTATTGGGAATGAGCGCACTAAGCGAATACAACTGCTGGTCTTTGCAGGAAAGCTGCAGACGGTGGCCGAGAAGGAGGTCAAGGGAGCGGTGTACTCCATGGTTGAATTTAATGGAAAGCTCCTGGCCAGCATCAACAGCACCGTAAGATGTAGAACAATGAGATTTGGTACTGTACCTTCATTAATCTGTAGTTTGGGTGCATGTAGCAAACTGCCTTTTTTGTTTTGTTTCATCATAGGTCCGGCTGTATGAATGGACAGCGGAGAAGGAGCTGCGTACAGAATGCAACCATTACAACAATATCATGGCTTTATATCTGAAAACCAAGGGCGATTTTATCTTGGTGGGAGACTTGATGCGTTCAGTGCTGCTGCTGGCTTACAAGCCCATGGAGGGAAACTTTGAGGAGGTGAGAGACATCCATGGGAGCTGAGAGTCACATCCAGTAAATCATTAATCCTGTAGTGTGTACATTAAAAATGTGCTCGAAACGTGAAGTTGTTAGAGGTTCACAAAGCTTCCTAAATAACACCTGCAGGGAGTTTGGTCATGGGGATGTAAGAACAGGGATTCTCTAAGTTTGGTGCATACTCCTTTTTCCCCCTCCATGTTCTTTTGAGCTTTAAAGGGAATCTGTCATCACAAAATGACTAATCAAACCAAGCGTGCAGCGGGGCCAAACATTCCCACCTACTTGTTTTCCTGCTATCTCCACCCCCATCTTCTTTCATTATCGAACCAGAAAACGGTGGAGATGGACTGAAAACAAGTAGGTCAGAAGATGCACTGAACTGTTTGCCACGCCAAGGGTGCGCCAAGCACCTGAGCTTGGTTTGAGCGGTCATTTTGTACTGACTAACTCCCTTAAATGGGAACCTAATATCTAAAACTTCTGCTTAAAGCGGTATTCTATAAAGTGATGTTATATTGCTGGTTTAGGATATGACTTTATGATCCTAAAAGAATGAAGGGGCAGCAGAGCTAATTCCCTGTACGGCTGTAGAGCCCATCACGGCCTGGTGTCATTCGGACCCCGACCTTGATAAAGGCATGGCCTATCCTAGTATCATGGCATCACTGTGTAAAATGGAAATGTCCGTACATTTCTCTGTATTTTGTATGTATCTAGATCACATGTTTATTCTTTAACCCTATAGATTGCCCGTGATTTTAACCCCAACTGGATGAGCGCAGTGGAGATACTAGATGACGATAACTTCTTGGGAGCAGAGAATGCATTTAACTTATTTGTATGCCAAAAAGACAGGTATATGATGGCTGATCGTGCAGTTTATATTATTGTGAGGGAAGCTTACAAACTTCCAATGCAGATTAGATGTAGATGATAATCAGATTACTGCTCCGTAAACATATTTCTGCTTCCATTCCCAGTGCCGCCACGACAGATGAGGAAAGACAACACTTACAAGAAGTCGGCCTTTTCCACTTAGGGGAGTTTGTTAATGTGTTCTGTCATGGCTCGCTGGTGATGCAGAATCTCGGGGAGACCTCTCCTCCTACACAAGGCTCCGTGCTGTTTGGCACAGTTAATGGCATGATTGGTAGGTATAGACTCAGTTTCTCAGTCGTCACCTGATGATATCTCCTACTTAAGCTGACTTTTTTGTATCTCAGGTCTGGTGACGTCCGTGTCTGAGAGCTGGTATAATCTCCTGCTAGACGTTCAGAACAGACTCAACAAAGTCATCAAGAGCGTGGGCAAGATTGAGCACTCTTTATATCCTCTTGTTTTACCTCCGAAGTAAATGAGCTGATCACTGGGTGTACATATTACTAGGGAAATCCATGTTATATATTGCTCTTAGTAGGGTGGGACTTTAATACTTTGCCTCTTGATGCAAAACTTTGTATTGCATTTTTGTACAAGAAAAAAAATCTCTCCTGATGATGAGTTCTCAATAAGACAAGCGGAGTAGCAGAGCTGGTTATCCCCTTTAATGGGTTCATTAGCACCAGGTGTAGCAAACGGCTATGAAGAGCAGATGGGGACTTTTGTGAGTAGCCCTGCACAGAAGAGCGAAGTGGGGTGTGCAGATACTGGCGGGGGGCGATCAGCTGATACGACCAGTCCGGCACGAGGCTTGCAGGTGGATGCGATGGTGTTGAGAGTGCTGTATAATGAACAGGGGTAAGGTGGGATCCCCTGAATGTAATATCCTGCCTATAATGGCAGGCACAGTGTCTCGGTGTGATTTCTTTGGGGAAGCGCTGGCTGTCATTATACTGGATCTGTGGACCACCACTAATAAAGCGGGAGGGTCTCGTCACCATCTATAAGAGTGCAAGTGCCTCTCAATGAAGGACATTTTGGAGCTCGCTGTCCTATGCGAACATTACTGGATTGGTAAGGGGTCCTGGGTGACCTTAGGATCTGTTTGAATCTCTGAAATACCTTTTTCCTTAACATACTATGTTACCTGGAGGTCATTCCATACAGAGAGAAAGACTGAAGCAGCAACCGGGTTCATAGATGGAGATCTTATTGAGAGCTTTTTGGATATCAGTCGGTCAAAGATGCAGGAGGTGGTAGCAAATCTACAGGTGAGGACGCAAGTGGTTTACTCTAGTGTTTGTCTGCAGATCCCAACCTCAAGAGCTACTGGCTCTTCCTTGTAACCAAATTATTATTTTTACTTCCTTTCTAAGAGACTTCCTTTTTTATACTTCCATCTACATAGTGCTATTAGGGCTTGTCTTTTGCAAGATGAGTTCTGGTTTTGAATTATATAATTGACTTTACCATGTGAAAAATAAGCAATTCTGTCATTGTGGCTCAGTTTTTGGTTTTACAGCATTCACTGTGCAGTAAAAAGGTCTTGCGTACTCCTGCAGGTCAGCAAAGTTTTTATTATGTGTGTGTGTGTGTGTATATACATATGTGTGTGTGTGTGTACCTAGTATGTATGTACCGTATATGCTCGAGTATAAGCCGAGATTTTCAGCCCATTTTTTTATGCTGAAAGTGCCTCTCTCGGATTATATTCGAGTCATTGTCCTAGGGGGTGGGAGGGGAAGCGTCAGGAGTGGCGGCTGTCACATCATACTCACCCCCTCTCTGCACGTCCCTGCTTCTCAGATGGTCTCAGCGCCGGCAGCTCTTCCTGTGTTCAGCGGTCACGTGGTAGCACTCTTTAAAGTAATGAATATGGACGCGACTCCACTCCCATAGGGGTGGATCGCATATTCATTACTTTAATGAGCGGTACCATGTGACCGCTGAACACAGGAAGAGCTGCCGGCACCTAGACCATCTGAGAAGCAGGGACGTGCAGAGACCGCGCTAGGAAGGGGTGAGTATGACGGGGGAGGGTGAGCCATGCGATATTCACCTGTCCCCGGTCCACCACCACGCTGTGTCTTTCGCATCCTCTGGCTGTGACGTTCAGGTCAGAGGGCGCGATGACGTGTTTAGTGCGTGCCCTCTGCCTGAACAGTCACTGCAGAGACCCGGAAGGCACAGGCCCGCAGCAGTGGAACGGAGACAGGTGAATATCGCAAGTGTCGGGGGCCAGAGACAGTGGCGACTCCGGCGCCGGTGTCCCCGCCTGCTCAGGACAACAGCAGCTGGCCCCCAGCGTCAAGAGGTGAGTATGCCTTTTTTTCTTTTTTTTTTTTTAAATCACAGCAGCATATGGGGCATATTATTCTATGGAGCATCTTATGGGGCCATCATCTTTTAAATATGAACTATATGGGGCATAATTATTCTATGGAGCATCTTATGGGTCAATCATTAACCTTTATGGAGCAGCATATGGGGCATATTATTCTATGGAGCATCTCATGGGGCCATCATTAACCTTTGTGCAGCACTATATGGGGCGTATTTTGTATGGAGCAACTTATGGGGCCCATCATGAACTGGTGTGTGTGTGCATGTGTACATATATATATATATATATATATATATATATATATATATATATATATATATATATATATATATATATATATATATATATATATATATATATATATATATATATTACATTTTTTGGGTGCTGCCAATATCTCAGACCAATTGATTTTTATATACCGTATATACTCCTGTATAAGCCGAGTTTTTCAGCACACTTTTTATGACAGGGAAATGGGAGCGTCGGAGCAGCAGGAGACAGGAGACGGTGGTTGCGGCTAAAGCCTGTGCCCGCCGCTAAAGATAAATTAATATTCACTGCACTGGCAATGAATATTAATTTCTCTTATGAATATTCATTTCTCTTGCAAAAAAAAATCCTACTCACCTTCCCTATGCACCCTCGCAGCATCTCGTTCTGGTGCCAGCATGTGCATCCTCACAGCATCTCATTCTGGTGCCAGCAGCTCCTGCGGCCGGGCGATCACGTGTCCCCGTTCATTGAGGTAATGAATATTCACCTCTCTCCATTCCCATAGGCGTGGAGGGAGGTGAATATTCATTACCTTAATGAGCAGGGACACATGATCGCCCGGCCACAGGAGCTGCTGGCATTGGAACGAGATGCTGCAAAGGTGCGCAGAGAAGGTAAGTAGGATGTTTTGTTTTTTAATGCTTTTCTCATGGGAGCCATGCATGGGATGGGAATAAGAAGCCATGCAGACAAGGATGGGAATAAGGAGCCCATGCATACAAGTATGGGAATAAGGAGCCATGCATACAAGGATGGAGATGAGGAGCCGTGCAGACAAGGATGAGGATGAGAAGCCATGCAGAGAAAGATGGGGATGAGGAGCCATGCAGACAAGGATGAGGATGAGAAGCCATGCAGAGAAAGATGGGGATGAGGAGCCATGCAGACAAGGATGGGGATGAGGAGTAATGCAGACAAGGATGGGGATGAGGAGATATGCAGACAAGGATGGGGATGAGGAGCCATGCAGACAAGGATGGGGATGAGGAACCATGCAGACAAGGATGGGGATGAGGAACCATGCAGACAAGGATGGGGATGAGGAACCATGCAGACAAGGATGGGGATGAGGAGCCATGCAGACAAGGATGGTGATGAGGAGCCATGCAGACAAGGATGGGGATGAGGAGCCATGCAGACAAGGATGGGGATGAGGAGCCATGCAGACAAGGATGGGGATGAGGAGCCATGCAGACAAGGATGGGGATGAGGAGCCATGCAGACAAGGATGGGGATGAGGAGCCATGCAGACAAGGATGGGAATGAGGAGCCATGCATACCAGAATAAGGATTAGGGGATAATGCATACCCTGCTTAAACTCGAGTCAATAAGTTTTCCCTGTTTTTCAAGGCAAAATTAGGTGTTACAATTTTGGGATTTCCCAACAGTAGAGTTGTCTGAAGGAGGGGTCAGATGTAATTTTTACTGCTGCAATTTTGTAGAGTTCCAGTAAATTTTTTTAATGGTGACCAAAAGTGGCAGTTCCTGTCTGTCTAGCCTTGCTGCAACGAGGCCAGGGAGCCTAGGCAAGTTGGACACCTATCTGCAGTAGCCTTTTTTGGGGTACTTGTCCCCCATTTGTACAGTGCAGAGTTTGGGTGTCTAGTGTTGTACCTCCCTTATGGATGACCAGTTTGGTATGGAGTTTTATGGGCAATACACCATGGGAATAAAACAATCAAATGAGCCTTTTCTTCCAGTGGAGAAAAACACTTCCTTGCAAGTCTCCGCTATTGAGATGGCTCTTTTTCTTTTTTTTGCAGATTGATGATGGCAGCGGCATGAAGAGAGAGACCACAGTGGATGACCTGATAAAGATTGTGGAAGAACTAACCAGGATCCACTGATTTATGCCCCTTCCAATCTCGTTTACCCCTTAGGTTTTCCCCAGTTTCCTCCGAGCATTGCGGGATCAGCCTCCCATAGGTCTGAAGGGCAGCACGATAACCTTGTGTGCATCTGATCAGTGTCCGGGGAGGCAATACCTCGCTCTGCTGCCCTAGTGGCACTTACATCTTTGCTTCCAGAGGTGGTCAGTGCGATGAAGGCCTCCCGCCATCAGTAAGGAAAAAATGAATGGTTGTACAGGCTGCTCCCTGCCCAGCTCCTTTTCTCCATTCATACTGCTGTCCTTCTATATTGTATGTATTTTTTTTTCTTATATATATATATTACGTTGTGAAAAGTAGGGTTCCCCCTATGGACTTTCTGCATAGCAAGGTTGAGCTGTGACATCATTACCTGTGCAGGGAATGGGGCATGTGACGTCATCTGCAGCAGCTGTAAGGTGTTTCACGTGCTAGTTTTTGCCTAATGGTGCAGTTTCCCTCCTTTCCAGTCTTCTCTTATTAAAAGGGGAGGTTATTTTCCAAAGTTTTAGGAAATAAAACGGACTGCTATTGAAATTGCCGTCAGCGTCTTTACTGCAGCCATCTCATAGGATCTGAATGTGTGTAAGGTAATGTCGTCTTTTGTGCTTTTTGTTTGTTTTAGCAAAGTCATATTTCCTCTAAAAAAATTTTGCACGTTGGTTCTTTCTATAAGTGGCAGTACATGATGCGGCAGACATTAATCCAAAATTACTTATAAAACTGGGTTCCTGTTTGGTTCTGGCCATGAAGACCAAGGAAATTTCCAAACTAGTCAGGCAGCAAACCTGAGCATTAACCCCTTTATCACCTTCTCCATTTTTGTTTTTTGTTCAACTTCTTACCAGAGCATAACTTTTACATTTTTCCGTCAATATGGCCGTGTGAGGGTTGTACTTTTGAATTACACCATTGATTTCACCATGTAATGTACTGGAAACGGGGAGAAAAAAATCCCAAGTGTGGTGAAATTGCAAAAAAAGTACAGTTCCACAATTTTTTTTTTTTTTTCTTTTTTACTATGTTCACTAAATGCTCAAACTGACCAACCATTATGATTCTCCAGGTCATTATGAGTTTGTTGATACCAAACATGTCTGGGTTCTTTTTTAAGTGGTAACAAAAATTCCAAAACTTGCAAAAAATAAAATCACCATTTTCCGAGACTCGTAGCATCTCCATTTTTTGGGATCTGGGGCTGCGCGAGGACTTATTTTTTGCACACCGAGCTAATATTTGTATTGATATCATTGTCGGATAGATGCAGTGTTTTGGTCGCCCGTTATTGCATTGCATTGCAATGTTGCGACAAGCAAAAATCATAATTCTTGCATTTTTCCTTTTTTTTTCCTCGTTATGCCATTTACTGATCGGATTAATTCTTATATTTTGATACATCGGGCTTTTATGAATGCGGAGATACCAAATGTGTGATTTTATTTTATTTTTTATTTTGAATGTGGCAAAAAGGGAGTTATTTTTAGATTTATTTAAAATATTTTTGGAACACTTTTTGTATACTTCAATTAGGAGACTCATTAGGAGACTTGAAGCTGCCATCTTCTGATCACTTGTGTTACACATAGCAACTATGTGCCTGTTATTACTTAGGCACATTTTTTTCTAAAGTCCCAGGTATCCAGTTTAAACAAAGAGGCAGCATGGAGACCAAAGTTAACCCTGAAGGAGCTGCAGAGTTCCCAAGCAGAGACTGAAGTATCTATCCATATAACCACAATAAGGCCAGGTTCACATTGCGTTAGTGGGTGTCCGCTAACGGACTCCGTTACATGGCGCAATTGTCACAATTAACGCTATGTAACGGATCCGTTAGCGCACCCATTGACTGCAATGTGCTAACGGATCCCTAACGCATTGCAAACGTATGCCATTTTTGGCATGCGTCTGCGATGTGCCGTTAGTTTCGGATGGACCTCGAACGCTGCTTGCTAGCGCAGATCGGGCCGAACGCAATCCCTTTTTGGACATTGCGTTAGCGCAATCCGTTAGCGTATCCACTAAACGGATTGCACTAACGCAATGTGAACCTAGCCTAAGTCATACACTCCATAGATGTGGCCTTTATGAAAAAGTGGGCAGATAAAAGCCTTTCTCCATCGCCACATTGGGGGACACAGGACCGTGGGTGTATGCTGCTGTCACTAGGAGGCTGACACTAAGTAAATACAAAAAAAAGGTTAGCTCCTCCTCTGCAGTATACACCGTCCACTGGCTCCGGATAATACCAGTTCTTGCTTGGTGTCCGTAGGAGGTACACTGCGTCTGTTTCTTTCCAGACGTTTTTGTTTTTATTCTTATTTTTTTCTCAAGAGGATGAAGGGGGCGACGGACCCTTTTAAGGGGTCCTATCTCCCCCGAAACACCAAAAGGCGAGCACGGCGCATTTACTCCCCTACCCTTTCCTGCGACGTGGGATGCTCGGCCGTGGACATGCCCTGTGAAATCCTAGGGGAGCGAACCCTTAGTATACACAGAGGCCATCTTCCTGGATTATAGTCCGGCCGCCCTCCCTCTGCTCCACCACTAAGAGAACAGCGGTGCTGCAAGGAGCTTCCCAGTCCCTCTCCAGCTCCTCATCAAGAGGGCGCTGGATCGAGGTCGACTGCATCGCCCCTCATACCTCGCCTGAAGAGGATCGCTAGCAGTGAGTCTGCTGGGGTAAGGGGGGGCTCCCGAGCACACCGCGGGCTCTGCTGCATCTTGCAGCCGGGCACCGCTAATTTAGTCCCCGGCTTCTGGCTCTGCTAGGCCGCGGTCCGCCCACAGCGCGCGTCACACGCGAGGCACCACTTCAGCGCTTCTCGCACACTGCGAGAAGCGCCCTCCAAGCTCTCGGCGGCCATCTTGCCTGCAACAGGGGGACCACAACGCCACTTTTTCATGGGTACGTGCGCTGCGCGCTGACAACTCCCATCCCTCTGCAGGGTCCGCTCTACAAAGTGCTCCGTTTTTACTAGCTGCACAGTGCTCCGCTTTACTGGCTGCACAGTGCTCAGTTTTTTCTGGTTGCACAGCCTGCATGTAGATTAGCAGACAACATGTGTCTGCCTAAACACAAAATGTCTGCAAAAACGCATACAGTGTTTCTTGCACCTCCTGTCAGGCTGCGCTACCAAGTGGGCATACTGCCCCGCTCTGTAATGCTTGTGACCCTAAAAGCGCTCAGGAGCCCCCCGCCGCAAACGAGCCCGTGGTGACCAGTCCCCCTGAGTGGGCTTTGTCACTTTCGCAGTCTATGGCTTCTTTGACTAAGGCTATTGAGTACCTCCAGGATCCTACCAGGAGCAGGACCACTGATCCGCCTATTCAGGAGCATCCCCCTACGGCTGCGGAATCTTCAGCCTGCAGGGGCCGCTCTCATTCTAAGCACAAGCGGCCATCTAGGAAGCGCGTCCGTAGCTCGTCCCCCAGGCCCTCTGGTTCTTCGGCGTCTGATAGCTCCGCTTCCTGCTCTCGCTCCCCAGGCACCTCTTCCGACCAGGACTCTGATCCTGAGTCTGATGGGCCTCTAGATCTGGAGTCGCCAGGCTATCAGAGCACTATAGATAGTCTCATTGAGGCCGTCAACCAGTCCCTTCAGGTCGACGAGGAACCGGCGACTTCCAGTACGGGTAACTCGGTGTCCTTCAAAAGGACTAAACGCACTCACAGGGTGTTTGCCAATCACCCGGAGTTCCAGGCCATAGTCCAGCGTCATAGGGAGCATCCAGACAAACGTTTTCAGGGCCAGAGATCTCTTGAGTCCAAATATCCCTTTTCTCCTGATCTCCGAAAACAATGGACAGAATCCCCTCCTGTGGATTCTCCTGTCTCACGTTTGTCCTCTAAAACTATCCTATCTGTGCCAGACGGCTCTTCAATCAAAGATCCCACGGACCGCCTAGTTGACAGCCTCGCCCGTTCAGTCTTTGAGGCTTCAGGCTCGGCACTCTTCCCCTTCTTCGCTGCTACCTAGGTAGCCAAAGCCGTGGCCTTTTGGGCAGACTCTCTGCATAAGACCTTACAGAACAGCAACCTTTCTCCTGACATAGCGGAGCTTGCAAATCAAATCTCCTTGGCTGGCGATTACTTAGTAAACGCTTCCCTGGACGTGGCTAACTGCTCTGCACTTACGGCTGCTAACGCTGTGGCGATTAGGAGGGCGCTATGCCTGAGGAACTGGCGAGCGGACTCAGTATCTAAATAGTCGCTCACATCTCTGCCATATCTTAGTGGCCGTCTTTTTGGTGAAAAACTGGACAAACTGATTTCCGACGCTATGGGAGGTAAAAGTACTTCCCTTCCCCAGCAGAAATTTAGACAACCGTTCCGACGGCAGCCACAGGCCCGGTTTCGGCCCTTTCGTGGCTCCTACTCATGGCATTCATCGGCCAATTCCCCTGGTTCGAGGCGCCGTGCCGCCAGAGACAAGAGCCCACAGGCTTGATACAGGCCTAACCATTCCTGGAGGGGCCGCTCCACACAATCTAGGTCCAGGGGATCCAGACCCCAATCATCATCTTCCAAATGACTCACAATCCCGTCCGGTCGACACCAGCAAAGTTGGCGGACGCCTTCTCTTGTTCTGTCATGCCTGGCTTGCCGTCGTTCACGACGAGTGGGTCAGGGATCTGGTATCCTCCGGTTACAAAATCGATTTTTCCTCCCACCCGGTTTTTCGCTTCACGCCCTCCCGAACCGGGAAGGCACGCACAAGCTTTTTCCCAGGCCATCCAGTCGCTCTGACAAGACTGAGTCATTGTCCCTGTCCCAGTGGACGAAAGATTCCGCGGTTTTTATTCAAACCTGTTTATGGTTCCCATAAAGGATGGAACAGTAAGGCCCATCCTGGACCTAAAGCTCTTAAACGGATTTGTCAAAGTCCGTCATTTCAGGATGGAATCCCTCCGTTCCGTCATTGCCTCGATGGAACACGGCGAATTCTTAGCATCCATCGACATCCGGGATGCATACCTCCACATCCCAATCTTACCGCCTCATCAAAGGTTTCTCCGCTTTGCCGTCGGAGAGGAACACTTTCAGTTCAGGACCTTGCCTTTCGGCCTCGCCACCACCCCCAGAGTTTTCACAAAGGTCATGGCGGCTGTCATGCCATTCTGCATTCTCGGGGTTTAGTCGTTCTCCCCTATCTAGACGACTTACTGGTCAAAGACCCGTCCTTCCGAGCCTGCGAGGAGTGCGTCTGCATTTCCTTGGATACTCTTTCTCGGCTGGGCTGGTTGATCAATTTGAAGAGGTCATCCCTTCCAGCTCAACGGATTTCCTTCCTGGGCATGACCCTGGACACGTCCCTAGGGTTGGTGCTTCTTCCTCGGGACAAGGTCCTGGCTCTTCAACAGGGGGTCTGGAAGCTTCTTCGGCCGTCCCCCTGCTCCATCCGTTTCAGCATGAGGATTCTCAGAAAAATGGTGGCCGCAATGGAAGCGATTCCTTTTACGCAACTACACCTCCGCCCCCTCCAACACGCTCTTCTGGACGCATGGGACGGGAGTCCGTTTTCCCTCGACCAACTGTGTCCCCTCTCCCCTCGGGTCAGGCAGACACTCCAATATTGGTTGCTACAATCCTCTCTTCTCCAAGGGAGGTCCTTCCTCCCGGTCCATTGGCTGGTAGTCACCACCGACGCCAGCCTACTAGGCTGGGGAGCGGTTTTTCGCCATCACACTGCGCAAGGAACCTGAACTCGTCACGAGTCTCGTCTTCCAATCAACATCCTGGAGATACAGGTGATCAGGCTGTCCCTAAAGCGGTTCCATCATCTCCTTGCAGGTCGCCCCATCCGTATCCAGTCGGACAATGCCATGGCAGTGGCTTATATAAATCATCAAGGGGGCACCCGCAGCAGAGCGGCAATGCGCGAGGTAGAACACATCCTTCGCTGGGCCGAACACAACCACTCGGTCATATCGGCCGTTCACATTCCAGGAGTGGAGAATTGGGCTGCGGACTTCCTCAGCCGGCAAGGTCTTGCCTCAGGAGAGTGGTCTCTCCATCAGGACGTATTCCAACAAATCTGTCTTCGTTGGGGTACTCCGGACGTAGACCTGATGGCTTCCTGGTTCAATGCCAAGGTACCTCAGCTTGTGGCCCGGTCCCGGGATCCTGGAGTCAGTTTCACCTCCCTTACCTCTTTCCCCCCTGCTCCCCAGAGTCATCAGGAAGATCAGGGCAGAGGGTGTCCCGGTAATTCTCATCGCCCCGGATTGGCCTCGCCGGGCGTGGTATGCAGAGCTGGTCCAGCTCATCGCAGTCGTTCCTTGGCGCCTACCAGATCGCCCGGATCTACTTTCTCAGGGCCCGATCTACCACCAGAACTCAGGGGCCCTGTGTTTGACGGCTTGGCCGTTGAATCCTGGGTTCTGACTCAAGCGGGTTTTTCTCGCGAGGTAGTTTCCAACTTGATCAGTGCTGGTATCATCGCGCATCTACCATCGGACCTGGAAGATCTTTTTTGATTGGTGCAGAAGCAGAGGTCACCCTCTGATGGTTTTCAACATCCCTATCATCCTGGATTTCCTCCAATCCGGTCTGGACTTGGGGCCTTCGCCGAGTTCCCTTAAAGGGCAAGTCTCGGCCTTGTCAGTCCTTTTTCAACGAAAAATCGCTTCCAAACCTCAGGTCAGGACGTTTTTTCAGGGAGTCTCTCACGTGGTGCCTCCCTACAAGGCGCCACCAGAGGCTTGGGACCTTAATCTGGTCCTAGGTGTCCTACAGGAATCTCCCTTCGAGCCGTTGCAGGACATCTCTCTGCATCTCCTTTCATGGAAAGTGGCTTTTCTTGTTGCTATTACCTCGATCAGATGAGTCTTGGAGTTGGCGGCTCTTTCCTGTAGGACGCCATTCCTTACGTTCCACCGGGACAAGGTAGTTCTCCGACCGTCCCCTACTTTCCTCCCGAAGGTAGTGTCTTCCTTCCACCTCAATGAGGACATCATCCTTCCGTCTCTTTGCCCTGCTCCAACGCACCGCGTGGAGAAGGCTCTTCACTCCTTGGATCTTGTCAGAGCCCTCAGGAAGTATGTGTCCAGGACGGCGTCTTTTCGACAGACGGATGCTCTATTCGTGCTCCCGGCGGGACACCAGAAGGGACTTGGCCGCCTCTAAGTCGATAATCGCCAGATGGATTCGGTCGACTATTCCGGAGGCTTACCGTGTCAGAGGCAAGCCTATCCCTGCGGGCCTCAGGGCACACTCCACTCAGTCAGTGGGTGCTTCCTCGGCCATTCGGAATCAAGCGTCTGCAGAGCAGGTTTGCAAAGCTGCGACCTGGTCTAGCCTGCACACCTTTTCAAAGCATTACAATGTCCATACTCAGGCATCTTCAGGCGTATTGTGCAGGCAGCGGTAGCGCACCTGTATTCAGCAGGTGCCATAAGTTTACACTGTTGGGTTGTTGTTCCCCACCCAGGGATTGCTTTTGGACGTCCCACGGTCCTGTGTCCCCCAATGTGGCGATGGAGAAATAGGGATTTTTGTGTAGTCACCATAAAATCCTTTTCTCCGAGCCACTCATTGGGGGACACAGCACCCACCCTTGTTTGGCTTGTTGCCTATGATAAATGTTCTAGTCTCTGGCATGTTGTTTCTATGGTTGAGTTTTTTTTGTTAATCTCCTACTGCTTTGCTACGAACTGGTATTATCCGGAGCCAGTGGGCGGTGTATACTGCAGAGGAGGAGCTAACCTTTTTTTGTATTTACTTAGTGTCAGCCTCCTAGTGACAGCAGCATACACCCACGGTCCTGTGTCCCCCAATGAGTGGCTCGGAGAAAAGGATTTTACGGTGAGTACACAAAAATCCCTATTTACTTTCAATTTTTGTATGCAAGGCTCATTTTGAGTTTGCTAAAATACATTGGAGACTCCCTACATGTATGGAGGAAGGTGCTGTGGTCAAACGAGACCAAAATTGAAATCTTTGGCCACCAAGCTTAACACTTTCCCCACAGTGAAACGTGGTGGTGCCACCATCATGCTGTGGGCATGTTTATCTACAGCTAGGACAGGAAAAATGGTCCCAAGTCGATGGGATGATGCAGGGATATTCTTGAGCAAAACCTATTTCAGTCTGTCAGTGATTTGAGAGTGGGACGGAGGTTCACCTTCCAAGAAGACAATGACCCAAAGCATACTGCTAAAGCAACACTCGAGTGGTTTAAGGGGAAAGGTATAAATGTTTTTAGTGGCCTAGTCTTAAGGTACCTTCACACTGAGAGACTTTAAAACGATAGCGATCCGTGACGTTGCAGCGTCCTGGATAGCGATATCGTTGTGTTTGACGCGCAGCAGCGATCAGGATCCTGCTGTGAGATCGCTGGTCGGAGCTAGAAGGCCAGAACTTTATTTCGTCGCTGGATCACCCGCTGACATCGCTGAATCGGCATGTGTGACGCCGATTCAGCGATGTCTTCACTTGTAACCAGGGTAAACATCGGGTTACTAAGCGCAGGGCCGCGAAGGGGCGGCATGGTGGCGCAGTGGTTAGCACAGCAGCCTTGCAGCGCTGGAGTCCTGGGTTCAAACCCCAAGGACAACATCTGCAAAGAGTTTGTATGTTCTCTCCGTGTTTGCGTGGGTTTCCTCCGGGTACTCCGGTTTCCTCCCACATTCCAAAGACATACTGATAGGGAATTTAAATTGTGAGCCCCATCGGGGACAGTGATGATAATGTGTGCAAAATGTAAAGCGCTGCGGAATATGTTAGCGCTATATAAAAATAAAGATTATTATTATTATTATCCCGGTAACTAATGGCAGTCAGGCTACCTCTGGTGAGCACAAGGAGGGCTGTGCGGCCCTCCAAAGAAATGCCACCCCACACCATTACTGACACACTGCCAAATCGGTCATGCTGAAGGATGTTGCAGGCCGCAGAAAGTTCTCCACAACGCTTCCAGACTTTTACACATCTGTCACATGTGCTCAGTGTGAACCTGCTTTCATCTGTGAAGAGCACAGGGCCCCAGTAGCGAATCTGCCAATCATTGAGTTCTGTGGCAAATGGCAATCACTCTGCTTACAGCCCAACACCCACTTGTGAACTTCGGGCCCTCATACCACCCTCATGGAGTCGGTTTTTGAATGTTTGAGCAGACATGCATGTTAGTGGTTTGCTAGAGGTCATTTTGCAGAGCTCTAGCACTGATCCTCCTTGCACAAAGGAGCAGGTAGAAGTCCTGCTGCTGTATTGTTGCCCTCTTACGGTCTCCTCCATATCTCCTGATGTACTGACCTGTCTCCTTGTATTTGCTTTATGCTCTGGACACTATGCTGACAGACACAACTACCCTTCTTGCCACAGCTCGCATTGATGTGCCATCCTGGATGAGATACACTACCTGAGTAACTTTTGTGGGTTGCAGACACCACCTCATGCTACTATACAGTACCTCTAGGGGTGAGAGCAATGACAGAATGCAAAAGTGACCAAAACAGCCAAAAAGGATGAGAACAGAGAAATGGTCTCTGGACACCCCCTGCAGAACCACTCCTTTATAGGAGTTGTCTTGCTAATTGCTGAACATTTCTATCTGTTGTCTATTCCATTTACACAATAGCAAGAGAAATTCATTCACAATCTGTGTTGCTTCATAACTGGATAGCGGAATTTAACATGCTTGCACTGGAAGCGCGTCCCTAATCCTGTCCATCGAAGTCCATGTCGCATGACCGCTGGTCGCTGATGGCTTGGCACGACAACCTGTGGTCTGCAAGAGACCCCTGTGATTGTCATTGCCAGATAACGATGAGTGCTGCCCATCGGTCAGCGCTCATAGCAAGTGAGCATTTCTGCTACACAGAGCAGGGCTGCAGCCATGCTGTGTGTATCACTGGTGATCGGATAATCACAGCTTCTAGTCACCTATGGAGACTATTGAAGCACGCATAAATAAAAAAAGTTTAAAAAGTTCAAAGCACCCCGCATTGACCCCATTCAAAATTTAAAAAAAAAAATACCCATATTTGGTATATCTGCGTTCAGAATCGCCCGATCTATCAATATATAAATAATTAATCTGATCGGTAAACGGCGTAACAATAAAAAAAATCAAAAAGCTAGAATTCTGTTTTTTGGTTGCCGCTATGTTCCAATAAAATGCAATAACGGGCGATCAAAAAATCGCTTCTACATAAAAATTGTATCAATAAAAACATCACCTCGGGGAACAAAAAATAAGCTCTAACTCAACTCCAAATAACAAAAAATGGAGATGGTATGGGTCTCGGAAAACGGCCAATTTTTTTTTTTTTTTTTTTTTGGAGAAACTTTAGATTTTTTTTTTTTCACCACTGAAATAAACAAAGAACCTAGACATGTTTGGTGTCTGCAAACTCATAATGACCTGGAGAATCATATTGGCAGGTCAGTTTTTGCATTTAGTGAACATGGTAAAAAAAAAAAAAATAGGTATTAAGCTTACCGTTAATTATGTTTCCAGGAGTCCATACTGACAGCACCCTGGAGGACGTCCTCCTCCCCCTTTGCTGGGACAGGAAACACAGGAGAGTTCAAAAGGGCATGTCCCACCCCCAATCCTCAGTGTTGTAACAAGAACCACCTCATGGACATGCAGAAAAAAGACTTTTTTAATAGAAACAATATATATATATACACATTAGATTTGTCATAAACATATTTACTCATATGTTAAAATAACATGCATACATTTTATACCAGAACATAATACATCTTATGTCAGGCACTTACATAGAGGATCTCAGTACTACAGGGAGGGAACTACCAGTGCTGTCAGTATGGACTCCTGGAAACATAATTAACGGTAAGCTTAATACCTATTTTCCAGGACGTCCCTCCTGACAGCACCCTGGAGAGTACCAAAGCACCTCCTTAGGGTGGGATAACCGCCTGGAGAACCCTTCTCCCAAATGCCGTATGTTGACCAGACAGAACATCAAGTTTATAGTGTCTACAAAATGTATTAGCACTAGCCCAAGTGGCTGCCTTACAGATCTGCTCAAGAGATGCACCTGCTCTCTCAGCCCACGAAGTAGCTATCCCTCGAGTAGAATGAGAGAAGGAAGCCCCTCAGACTGATAAGCCTCGGAGATCACCGAAGTGATCCAACGAGCAATAGAAGCTTTAGAAGCCTTCTTACCCTTATTCTTCCCTCCAAACAAAATAAACAAATTCGGGTCGATACTCCAAGAGTTGGTGGCTGCTAAGTAGTCTAGAACCGCCTGTCTGACGTCGAGGGAATGAAGGGCTCGTTCTTTCTCATTAGCCGGATTATTACAGAAGGATGGTAGCACGATCTCCTGATTTCTGTTTTTTACTGACCCCACCTTTGGAATAAAGGAGGGATCCAATCTAAGAACTAGACTATCTTCTGTAATCTGAAGGTAAGGGTCCCTAGTACATAGGGCCTGGATTTCCCCCACTCTCTTAGCCGTAGTAATTGCCACTAGGAATGCTGTTTTACGAGTGAGTACTGAAATGGGCATATTATCGGCCGGGGCGAAAACATCTTTACAAAGGAATCTGAGGACCAGATTTAGGTCCCAGGATGGCGAGATTTGTCTAATGGTAGGGCGCAACCTCTGGGTGGCTCTGATAAACCTGACTATCCACGGGTGAGATGCTAGGGGGTAGTCAAGAAAAGAACTAAGTGCCGAGATCTGCACTTTCAGAGAGCTTGGTTTGAGACCTTTGTCAAACCCAGCCTGCAGGAAGTCTAAAATTCCAGGTAAGTCGGGAGCACCTGCCGTAACCTCAGACCTGCCACCCTCCAGACAGAAACGTCTCCAGATCTTCAGGTAAATTGCCGATGTGACTGGCTTTCTGCTGGATTTTATAGTAGAGATCACCTGATCTGATAGCCCTCTAGCCTTCAGGATGTTCCTTTCAGGATCCATGCAGAGAGATGGAGATTCTCTGGGCTTGGGTGGTACACCGGACCTTGATGGATTACATCTGCTCTGAGAGGAAGCTCTACTGGGTTCTCTACTGCCAGATCCAGCAAGAGAGAGAACCAGCTCCTCGGCCAAAACGGTACGATCAATATGACCCGAGCCTGATCCTCTTTGATTTTCTTGAGCACGGCTGGAATCAGTGCTAGAGGCGGGAATGCATAAGAGAGAGGTTCTGTCCATTCCTGGCTCAGAGCGTCTATCCCTTCTGGGAGATCTTGAGGGTTCAGCGAGAAGAATTTTGAGACCTTTGAGTTTCTCCTGTTTGCAAATAGGTCTATACTGGGAGTTCCCCAGTGAAGACAAAGATCTTGGAAGACCTCCTGATTGAGTTCCCACTCTGTTGCAAACACTCGTCTCCTCCTCAGATAATCCGCTATGGTGTTTTGCGAGCCTTATAAGTGGACTGCAGAGATAGATAGAACCGAATCTTCTGCCCAGCGGAATATTCTTCCCGCCAGCTCCTGAAGCGGATAGTGTCTTGAGCCTCCCTGATGTTTCAGGAACGACACTGCTGTAACGTTGTCGGATAGTATCCTGACATGACAATTTCTGAGGGTGTGTTGGTTCCTTCTTAACGCCTCCCAGACAGCATACAATTCTTTGAAGTTGGAGGAGTTGTGAATTACATCTGCTAGCCATCTCCCTTGTAGGATCCTGCCCTTCAGGTGGGCTCCCCAGCCCCAGGCACTGGCGTCTGTAGTTACCACTACATAGGGACTGGTAGACCATAACACCCCGACTCTTAGCTTCTCTGGTTGACTCCACCAGAGTAGAGATCTTCGTACTGGATACGTCAGCCTTAAAGAACTGTCCAGAGAAGACTGACGACGGTCCCACGTGGAAAGGATTAACCTCTGCAGAGGTCTTGAATGGAACTGAGCCCATCTTACACACGGTATGCAGGCCGTCATCAGACCTAGTATCTTCATGGCCGTTCTTATCGATGCTCTTCGTTCTAATAGATGCCTGATCTGTATCTGGATCGCCTCCAACTTGTTCTCGGGTAGCCGGGATATCCTGTTTCTCGAATCCAGACATACTCCCAGGAAGATATTTTCGCACTCCGGATTCAGGTCGGATTTCTGCCAGTTTATGATCCATCCTAAACGTTCCATCAGTGCCACCGTTCGGGTCCTGTGATCTGACAGAATCTCTGGAGTACTTGCGATCAGGAGAAAATCGTCTAGATATGGAACTATCTTGATCCCCTGGTTTCTCAGGAAAGCGACAATTTCTGACACCAGCTTTGTAAATACTCGAGGTGCCGAGGCAAGTCCGAACGGAAGACACTGGAACTGGTAGTGACAGGTCCCGGACGGCAGCACCACCGCAAACCTCAGAAGTTTCTGAGATGATGGGTGAACAGGGACCTGATAATAGGCACTCTTGAGGTCGAGAGTGCACATCACAGCGTCCCAATCTATTAAGAGGATTGCAGAGCGAATGGACTCCATGCGAAACCTCTTGTACCTGACCCAGGCATTTAGAGGTTTCAAGTTTATTATTGTGCGTGAGTCGCCGGAGGGTTTCATTATAGAAAATAGGGAAGAATAGTGACCCCGACCTACATCTAGAGATGGAACTGGGATTATGACCCCTGAGGAAAGCATGTCCTCTAGGTCTAACATCATGGGAGAGTCCTGCAAGACTATCGTAGGTACGATGTATCTGTCCGGAGGAGGAGAGGAAAGCTCTATGCTGTAACCTTCTGACACAGTCCGAAGAACCCATTGATTCTGGGTGATTCGGGCCCAATTTTCCGCAAAGTGGCGGAGCCTTCCTCCTATAAATGTGGCGTCATTGTGTCTTAGGTTTTGAAGATGGGCTAAAGAAGAAACTCCTGCTTCTATTGCCCTGGTTACGGGAACCTCTACTGAATCCTCTGTTGGATCTGCCTCCTCTGTAATCGGATTGTCTCCTCAAGGGGAAACCTCTCCGAAAGGACTGGCCCTTTTTTGGTTTGTCCTCTGGAAAACCTTTCTTTTTATCAGAGGCTGACTCTAGGATGGTATCTAGAGAAGGTCCGAAAACCCTAGCCCCCGAGAAAGAAATAGAACATAATTTGGTTTTTGAGGCATTATCCCCCGACCAGGATCTTAGCCATACTGCCCTTCTAGCCGCATTGGATAGGGAACCATTCCTAGCTGAAAATCTGACAGATTCAGCCGTCATGTCGGATAGGAAGGCCGTAGCAGATTTCATTATAGGAAGGGAGCTTAATATATCGGCCCTGGGGGTCTTATTGGAAAGGTGTTCCTCCAATTGACCCATCCAAAGATACATAGACCGGGCTACCGAGGTAGCTGCTATGTTGGTCTTAATTAGGGCTGCAGAGGATTCCCAAGCCCTTTTAAGCAGTATGTCAGCCTTTCGATCCATAGGATCCCGCAGATTTGAAGAGTCCTCAAATGGAATGGCTGTCTTTTTTGCAACCTTTGCCACCGGAACGTCAACCTTGGGGATCTCTTCCCAAAGTTTGACTTCTTCTGGCTCGAAAGGTAAGCGAGCTTTGAAGTCCTTAGTCAAAACGAGCCGACGTTCTGCCTCCTTCCACTCCTCCAGTATCATGGCCTTGATATGCTCGCTTACTGGGAAGACAGTCTGTTTACGTGACATGAGTCCACCAAACATCAGATCCTGCCTGGATTGAGGCTTGGATGTCTCCTCGATCTGCATCGTGGTCCGCACCGCCTGCACAAGTTCATTCGTATCCTCAGCCTGGAAGAGGTATTTTCTCTGGTGGTCCTGACTCCCTGAGGGAAGTTCCCCTTCCTCTTCTGAGAAGTTATCGGAGGCAGACAGGTCCTCCGAGCTATATTCTGGCTCTTTATAGTTTCGTTCCTTTCTGGCTCTCTTACGGCTGGGAACTGGGCTGGACCTTTCCACAATACTGGACAAAGAAGCCTGAACTTCTTCCCGTATTAGGGACCTCATTTCTGATAGAAGTGTCGGCTGTTCGTCTCTCATAACCTTGGAAGTGCAATCTGCACACAAGGTCTTTGCATGGGTGTCCGGGAGACTTATGTTGCATATAGGGCATCTATATGTCTTCGCAGCTGATTTGCCGGACTTCTTAACTTGAGGAGGGGGGGCAGCGGGGGTTCCCTTATCCTTAAACGATATAAGATAGGGAGAAGTAATGGGAAGCCTGAATAGTGTGTGTGAGTGAATAGGGGGGACAGCGCACTGCGCACTCACCCCTTCCTCTGCTGGTGTACTTTCCATGACGATTCAGCAGGTCCCCGCAGCGTCCACACTGGATTAGGAGTGATTCCGCTGCTTGTTCGTCCCACGCTGGAGCGCACACACTCTCCCCGCACTTCTACCTCGTCACCGGAAGTGACAGGATCAGATGCCGCGAAACCGGAAGTGACGCGGTTCCCCGGAACTTCCGTCGAAAGACGCTCTGCCAGACGCCGCAGCGCTCTGGATGCTGCACCGCATGGAACCGCGTCGCGGCCGAGAGCCTCCCCCCGGGAGGAGCGGCCGCAACAGGAGCTTGACCTTCCTGTTCTTTGGAGCAGAGGGACCCCCCTCCGGAGGGTTTCTGCCCTGAGCCTCTTGACAGGGGGAAGGGTATTGGACGAGCCGCACGATCCCCCTGAGCTCCGGTAAGCCAGTACAGCTTCTCTCGTGCGTCCCTAGCAGGGACAGGAAAAACACTGAGGATTGGGGGTGGGACATGCACTTTTGAACTCTCGTGTGTTTCCTGTCCCAGCAAAGGGGGAGGAGGACGTCCTCCAGGGTGCTGTCAGGAGGGACGTCCTGGAAAAAACAATTGTGGAATTGCACTTTTTTTGCAATTTCACCGCACTTTGATTTTTTTTTCCCGGTTTTCCAGTACAAGATATGGCAAAATTAATGGTGTCGTTCAAAAGTACAACTTGTCCTGCAAAAAACAAGCCCTCACATGGCCATATTGACGGAAAAATAAAAAGTTATGGCTCTGGGAAGAAGGGGAGCAAAAAATGGAAACTCAAAAACTGAAAAACCCAAGGTGGTGAAAGGGTTAAAGGAAAACATTAGAAAAAATATGATGCTGTGTCCTGTCTATTACAGGGACAAAATGGGAGCAGAAAATGGGTCTTTTACCTCCCCCGTAGGACCTGTACTAGTAATTACACTGTTTATAAGTTCCTTTTAAGCAGCATACAAAAAAATGCAAAAATAGAATTTTAATGATGTCTTCCCTATTACAAGATATCGTAATATGATATCTATGAAGTTCAACTAAAAATTAGTCTTAGCAAAACCTGGTGCACTTTTCTTGCAGGCTTCATCAGGGTACAATAGCTCTCACCAGAACACATTATGCTGAAGAAAAACATTCCTGCACTGCAGTATTAGAATAATTTATTATTATTTGTGATTCCCTGCCATATACCACGGCCTTTTTTCCTCCATTGGTAATAAAACAAGAAGGCAGAGGAAAATGCAGACGGCAATAACTTAAGTGAGACTGCCTGGAACAATGAGAAAAATAATTTCTGTGTATCCCTGTATACAGCTGCTATAAATCGCTGACAAGACAATTCTCATTTTTTTTCCCAAAATGAATAAATATCTGTATACATACGAGATTCATGACTGCAGGTCAGTTTTAGCACTTAGTTAACGCGGTAAAAAGATTTGAAATGTCACTTTTTTTGCAATTTCACTGCACTTGGATTTTTTTTCCTGTTTCCAGTACATGGTATGTTAAAACCAATGGTGTCGTTGAAAAGTACAACTCGTTCCGCAAAAAAACAAGCCCTCACATAGCCGTATTGACTGAAAAATAAAAAAAAGCTATGGCTCTGGGAAGAAGGGGAGCGAAAAACGAAAATACCTCCAGGGGTTAACAGAAATAAACATTTGAAATGGATCACTCTGTCTGTAATGAGTCTATATAACTAGATGGTGGCCCGATCCTAACGCATCGGGTATTCTAGAATATGCATGTCCACGTAGTATATTGCCCAGTCACGTAGTATATTGCCCAGCCACGTAGTATATTGCCCAGCCACGTAGTATATTGGCCAGCCACGTAGTATATTGCCCAGTCACGTAGTATATTGCCCAGCCACGTAGAATATTGCCCAGTCACGTAGTATATTGGCCAGTCACGTAGTATATTGCCCAACCATGTAGTATATTGGCCAGTCACGTAGTATATTGCCCAGCCATGTAATATATTGGCCAGCCACGTAGTATATTGCCCAGTCACGTAGTATATTGGCCAGTCACGTAGTATATTGCCCAGCCATGTAGTATATTGGCCAGTCACGTAGTATATTGCCCAGCCATGTAGTACATTGCCCAGTCACGTAGTATATTGCCCAGTCACGTAGTATATTGCCCAGTCACGTAGTATATTGGCCAGCCATGTAGTATATTGGCCAGCCACGTACTATATTGCCCAGTCACGTAGTATATTGCCCAGCCACGTAGTATATTGCCCAGTCACGTAGTATATTGCCCAGCCACGTAGTATATTGCCCAGCCACGTAGTATATTGGCCAGCCACGTAGTATATTGCCCAGTCACGTAGTATATTGCCCAGCCACGTAGAATATTGCCCAGTCACGTAGTATATTGGCCAGTCACGTAGTATATTGCCCAACCATGTAGTATATTGGCCAGTCACGTAGTATATTGCCCAGCCATGTAATATATTGGCCAGCCACGTAGTATATTGCCCAGTCACGTAGTATATTGGCCAGTCACGTAGTATATTGCCCAGCCATGTAGTATATTGGCCAGTCACGTAGTATATTGCCCAGCCATGTAGTACATTGCCCAGTCACGTAGTATATTGCCCAGTCACGTAGTATATTGCCCAGTCACGTAGTATATTGGCCAGCCATGTAGTATATTGGCCAGCCACGTAGTATATTGCCCAGTCACGTAGTATATTGCCCAGCCACGTAGTATATTGCCCAGTCACGTAGTATATTGGTCAGTCACGTAGTATATTGCCCAGCCATGTAGTATATTGGCCAGCCACGTAGTATATTGGCCAGCCACGTAGTATATTGCCCAGTCACGTAGTATATTGCCCAGTCACGTAGTATATTGCCCAGCCATGTAGTATATTGGCCAGCCACGTAGTATATTGCCCAGCCACATAGTATATTGCCCAGTCACGTAGTATATTGGCCAGCCACGTAGTATATTGGCCAGCCACGTAGTATATTGCCCAGTCACGTAGTATATTGGCCAGCCACGTAGTATATTGGCCAGCCACGTAGTATATTGCCCAGTCACGTAGTATATTGGCCAGTCACGTAGTATATTGCCCAGCCATGTAGTATATTGGCCAGTCACGTAGTATATTGCCCAGCCATGTAGTACATTGCCCAGTCACGTAGTATATTGCCCAGTCACGTAGTATATTGCCCAGTCACGTAGTATATTGGCCAGCCATGTAGTATATTGGCCAGCCACGTAGTATATTGCCCAGTCACGTAGTATATTGCCCAGCCACGTAGTATATTGCCCAGTCACGTAGTATATTGGTCAGTCACGTAGTATATTGCCCAGCCATGTAGTATATTGGCCAGCCACGTAGTATATTGGCCAGCCACGTAGTATATTGCCCAGTCACGTAGTATATTGCCCAGTCACGTAGTATATTGCCCAGCCATGTAGTATATTGGCCAGCCACGTAGTATATTGCCCAGCCACATAGTATATTGCCCAGTCACGTAGTATATTGGCCAGCCACGTAGTATATTGCCCAGTCACGTAGTATATTGGCCAGCCACGTAGTATATTGCCCAGCCACATAGTATATTGCCCAGCCACGTAGTATATTGCCCAGCACAGAGCCACGTAGTATAGAGACTTAAAAAAAATAAACATACTCACCTATAGCCCGTGGGAAGTCCTGCTATACTCACCATCCGCCGCCTTTCCCGCTCCTCGCCACACTCCCGGGATCGCTCCATTGCAAGCGGCAGCTTCCGGTCCCAGGGCTGGTGTGAGCAGGACCTATGATGACGTCGCGGTCACATGACCGTGACGTCACGGCAGGTCCTTGTCACACACCAGCCCTGGGACAGGACGGAAGCTGCCGCTTGCAATGGAGCGGTCCTGGGATCGTGGCGAGGAGCGGGAAAGGCGGCGGAGGGTGAGTATAGCAGGTTTGTTTTTTTTTAAATTATTTTTAACATGACATATTTTTACTATTGATGCTGCATAGGCAGCATCAATAGTAAATAGTTGGGGACACACAGGGTTAATAGCAGCGGTAACGGAGCGCGTTAGACCGCGGGCCGTTACCGCTGCCATTAACCCTGTGTGAGCGGTGGGGATTACGGAGCGAGCGCCGGGTAGTGAGTGCAGGGGAGTAGGGGAGGGACTAATCGGACTGTGGCCGTCGCTGATTGGTCGCAGCAGCCATGACAGGCAGCTGCCGAGACCAATCAGCGAACGAATAACCGTGACAGAAGGACCCCTTAGACAATTATGTATATAGATGAGTTTCATGTTTTGTATTGAAGAACTGAAATAAATTAACTTTTTGATGATATTCTAATTTTGTGAGAAGCACCTGTACATAAAGTAAAAGGGGTTGTCCGGAGACATATTTATTTGGATGTTTTGCAGATGGTATGTTAGTAATTTCAATTATTTTCTATCCTTTTGAAATTGGTACTAATATCCCATTTTCAGCTCTCCTGTCGCCTTCCTGCCATTTCCACTTATTCATTAGCTAAGCAAGCCCCCTTCTCTTTCTCAATGTCAAATATGAAAGAAGGGGTCGCCTTAGCTAATAAACCGAGCTAGATAGCCAGCCGCTGTTCTGTCTATTGGTACAAACGTGGGAGTAGATCTGCGAGGGTGTCGAGAGGGGACTGAAATCAGGAAATTGATGCTGATTTCATAAAATAATTAACATTCAAATACCTTCAACGCCTTTAAGTCTGCCATTCCCTTATAATGGGGAGATCCTCACTCCTCTGCCGTTCCCCCTCTATCATTAAATATGGGGCTGGATATTAGTCCCAGAGTATATTACGGTACCTTTATTCCCATTTGTACTATTATCTATCTGTTCCTATTTTTGATTAAAAAAAAAAAAAAGAATTTGCCCATTCTTTTTTAGGTACCCACTATTAAAGCATGCAATTTAATGCACCCTCCTGCTCTAAAATTCAGGGACTGTCCTGGTAGATTTAAAGTCAAAGATAACATATATAAATGTTAAGATTCCCATCACTATTCTAAGTAGTAAAATGTCAGAATGCGACACCTAAACCATCACCATGGTGTGTACCTTGTCGAATCTGTCAGCACTCAGCACACATTCTATGTCCTTATGGGGCTCTGATTTTGGGAAGAATGCCCCTTGTAAAGTGAATCTAAGCAAACTGCTGATGAAACACTACCTGGAGATGAATACTTTAATAGCATTACTAAACAGCTGATTGGTGGAGGTGCTGCGTGTTGTGCCCCCACCGATATGATAAATATGACATTCTGTGAAAGGGTCATCAACATGTTGCACCTGGACAACCTAACACTTTAATATTAGGCCAGTTTCACTTGTCCGTCTATGTTCTGGGTACCGAGCACGCCGTCTGTACTCTCATTCCAGTGATGTATCACTTACTGGGCTGTGTGACACTTACTGACACGCACATAGCAAAAACCTGCTGATGGGATCCCTTTATTATTAACAATTATTGTTATATTTGTTCTTCCTAGGCTCCAGGTAATGGCTATAAACCTATAGTGGGTTGAGAGCTGGCTCAGGGATAGGAAACAAAGGGTGGTTATTAATGGAGCACACTCGGACTGGGTAGCAGTTAGCAGTGGGGTACCACAGGGGTCAGTATTGGGCCCTCTTCTATTTAACATATTTATTAATGACCTTGTAGGGGGCATTCAGAGAAGAATTTCAATATTTGCAGATGACACTAAACTCTGCAGGGTAATCAATACAGAGGAGGACAATTTTATATTACAGGATGATTTATGTAAACTAGAAGCTTGGGCTGATAAATGGCAAATGAGCTTTAATGGGGATAAATGTAAGGTTATGCACTTGGGTAGAAGAATAAGATGTATAATTATGTGCTTAATTCTAAAACGCTGGGCAAAACCGTCAATGAAAAAGACCTGGGAGTATGGGTGGATGACAAACTCCTATTCAGTGGCCAGTGTCAGGCAGCTGCTACAAAGGCAAATAAAATAATGGGATGCATTAAAAGAGGCATAGATGCTCATGAGGAGAATATAATTTTACCTCTATACAAGTCACTAGTTCGACCACACTTAGAATACTGTGCACAGTTCTGGTCTCCGGTGTATAAGAAAGACATAGCTGAACTAGAGCGGGTGCAGAGAAGAGCGACCAAGGTTATTAGAGGACTGGGGGGTCTGCAATAACAAGACAGGTTATTACACTTGGGGCTATTTAGTTTGGAAAAATGAAGACTAAGGGGTGATCTTATGTTAATGTATAAATATATGAGGGGACAGTACAAAGACCTTTCTGATGATCTTTTTAATCATAGACCTGAAACAGGGACAAGGGGGCATCCTCTGCGTTTGGAGGAAAAAAGGTTTAAGCATAATAAGACGCGGATTCTTTACTGTAAGAGCAGTGAGACTATGGAACTCTCTGCCGTATGATGTTGTAATGAGTGATTCATTACTTAAATTTAAGAGGGGACTGGATACCTTTCTGGAAAAGTATAATGTTGCAGGGTATATACACTAGATTCCTTGATGGGGCGTTGATCCAGGGAACTAGTCTGATTGCCGTATGTGGAGTCGGGAAGGAATTTTTTTCCCCAATGTGGAGCTTACTCTTTGCCACGTGGGTTTTTTTTTTGCCTTCCTCTGGATCAACATGTTAGGGCATGTTAGGTTAGGCTATGGGTTGAACTAGATGGACTTACAGTCTTCCTTCAGCCTTAATAACTATGTACCGTATTTTTCGGACTAAAAGATGCACTTTTTCCCCCCAAAAAAAGGGGGGAAAATGGGGGGTGCGTCTAATAGTCGCAATGCAGGCTTACCTAGGTGGCAGAGGTGCGGTGGCAGAGGTCCGGTGGCAGAGGTGCGGTTGCGGGGGTGTGGCGGCAGAGGAGGCGCAGTAAGCGGGGTCCCTTTCCCCGGTATGGTGATGCAGCAGGCCCGGTATGCAGCAGAGCCGGGTGAATCCTCTTGTTATCGGTGGTGGCGGCCATTTTCCGGAGGCCGCGCGTGCGCAGATGGAGCGCTCTGCTTCCCGAGGCTTCAGGAAAATGGCCGCCGCGATCTCCATCTGCGCACGCGCGGCCTCCCACGGCCATTTTCCTGAAGCCCCGGGAGCAGAGCGCTTCATCTGCACACGCGCGGCCTCAGGAAGATGGCCGCGCCCACCGATAACAAGAGGATTCACCCGGCTCTGCTGCATACCGGGCCTGCTGCATCACCATACCGGGGAAAGGGACCCCGCTTCCTGCGCCTCCTCTGCTGCCACACCCCCGCCACCGCACCTCTGCCACCGGACCTCTGCCACCGCACCTCTGCCACCTAGGTAAGCCTGCATGGTACGCCAGGGACCCCTCTCATGCCATACCTCTCACTGCACCTCCTGATCCCAGCACCTCCTGATCCCAGCACCTCCTCATCCCAGCACCTCCTCATCCCAGCACCTCCTGATCCCAGCACCTCCTGATCCCAGCACCTTCTCATCCCAGCACCTCCTGATCCCAGCACCTCCTGATCCCAGCACCTCCTGATCCCAGCACCTCCTGATCCCAGCACCTCCTGACCCCAGCACCTCCTGATCCCAGCACCTCCTGATCCCAGCACCTTCTCATCCCAGCACCTTCTCATCCCAGCACCTTCTCATCCCAGCACCTCCTCATCCCAGCATCACCCCACCTTGACTCCTGTGACCCTGCTCTGCCACCGCCATAAGATACTGTAAATTCGGACAATAAGACGGACCCCCATGTTATAAAAAATCTTTTTTTCTGCAATTTTCACCCCAAATTTGGGGTGCGTCTTATGGTCCGGTGCGTCTTATAGTCCGAAAAATACGGTAACTATACCAACCCATCTAAGAGTTTCAACAGAAAGAAAAAAAATATTCTCGTTCCTGATGAAAACTGCCCACTGCCTAAAATGCACTGCTGCTGAAATTAAAGCAGATTTCTCAATCTGTGGTGTCCATACCTCCAAAGCTGCTTTACACAGATTCAAAAGATACCTAGACTTAGTATAAAAAATATAAAAGTCTAAAATGACCGGCCATAACCAGAACACAAAGGCTCCGGTGACTTTCTCGCTGGCCTTGATGAAAGGGCATGGTGGAGTCAGATGCTCCTAATTAATGGAGAGGTGCATGAATTTATGAATCTGGAACTTCTGACAGGTAGTTTGTGACCGCTAGAAATATTATTCCAGTCAGGGACTGGAGTAGACACAAAAGAGCACAGTGAGGTCAAAAATACTCTGTTGTAAAAAAAAATCACAGTAATAAGCAAGTGCTAGTCAAAAGATGGAAAAAAACAGGGTATTTAGTTGATACGTTTTTTGCAAAAAAATGTATACTAAGCTGCTCCACCAATCGTCAAGGTATACCCATATAGAGCAGTCCTACCTAATGTATACAGGTCCTTCTCAAAAAATTAGCATATAGTGTTAAATTTCATTATTTACCATAATGTAATGATTACAATTAAACTTTCATATATTATAGATTCATTATCCACCAACTGAAATTTGTCAGGTCTTTTATTGTTTTAATACTGATGATTTTGGCATACAACTCCTGATAACCCAAAAAACCTGTCTCAATAAATTAGCATATCAAGAAAAGGTTCTCTAAACGACCTATTACCCTAATCTTCTGAATCAACTAATTAACTCTAAACACATGCAAAAGATACCTGAGGCTTTTATAAACTCCCTGCCTGGTTCATTACTCAAAACCCCCATCATGGGTAAGGGTACCGTCACACAGTGGCATTTTGATCGCTACGACGGCACGATCCGTGAAGCTCCAGCATCGTAACAATATCGCTCCAGCGTCGTAGACTGCTGTCACACTTTGCAATGTACGACGCTGGAGCGATAATTTCATGACGTATGTGCGATGTAGAAGCCGTTGGTTACTATGCGCACATCGTATACAATATCGTGCACACCTTTGTTACACCATGCGATCATGCCGCCACAGCGGGACACTAGACGACGAAAGAAAGTTTCAAACGATCTGCTACGACGTACGATTCTCAGCGGGGTCCCTGATCGCAGGAGCGTGTCAGACACAGCAAGATCCCTGGAACGTCACGGATATATCGCTGGAACGTCACAAATCGTGCCGTCGTAGCGATCAAAATGCCACTGTGTGACGGTACCCTAAGACTAGCGACCTGACTGATGTCAAGAAGGCCATCATTGACACCCTCAAGCAAGAGGGTAAGACCCAGAAAGAAATTTCTCAACAAATAGGCTGTTCCCAGAGTGCTGTATCAAGGCACCTCAATGGTAAGTCTGTTGGAAGGAAACAATGTGGCCGAAAACGCTGTACAACGAGAAGAGGAGACCGGACCCTGAGGAAGATTGTGGAGAAGGACCGATTCCAGACCTTGGGGAACCTGAGGAAGCAGTGGACTGAGTCTGGTGTGGAAACATCCAGAGCCACCGTGCACAGGCGTGTGCAGGAAATGGGCTACAGGTGCCGCATTCCCCAGGTAAAGCCACTTTTGAACCATAAACAGCGGCAGAGGCGCCTGACCTGGGCTACAGAGAAGCAGCACTGGACTGTTGCTAAGTGGTCCCAAGTACTTTTTTCTGATGAAAGCAAATTTTGCATGTCATTCGGAAATCAAGGTGCCAGAGTCTGGAGGAAGACTGGGGAGAAGGAAATGCCAAAATGCCTGAAGTCCAGTGTCAAGTACCCACAGTCAGTGATGGTGTGGGGTGCCATGTCAGCTGCTGGTGTTGGTCCACTGTGTTTCATCAAGGGCAGGGTCAATGCAGCTAGCTATCAGGAGATTTTGGAGCACTTCATGCTTCCATCGGCTGAAATGCTTTATGGAGATGAAGATTTCATTTTTCAGCACGACCTGGCACCTGCTCACAGTGCCAAAACCACTGGTAAATGGTTTACTGACCATGGTATTACTGTGCTCAATTGGCCTGCCAACTCTCCTGACCTGAACCCCATAGAGAATCTGTGGGATATTGTGAAGAGAAAGTTGAGAGACGCAAGACCCAACACTCTGGATGAGCTTAAGGCCGCTATTGAAGCATCCTGGGCCTCCATAACATCTCAGCAGTGTCACAGGCTGATTGCCTCCATGCCACACCGCATTGAAGCAGTCATTTCTGCCAAAGGATTCCCGACCAAGTATTGAGTGCATAACTGAACATTATTATTTGTTGGTTTTTTTGTTTGTTATTAAAAAACACTTTTAGGCTTCTTTCACACTAGCGTCGGAATCTCCCCGTCGCAATGCGTCGGGGAGAGATTCCGACGCTAGCGTTTAACTCTTTGCACAATGGGTGCAGCGGATGCATTTTTCCGGCGCATCCGCTGCCCCATTGTAATGTGCGGGGAGGTAGGGGCGGAGTTCCGGCCGCGCATGCGCGGTCGGAAAAAGCGGTCCGTCGGGAGAAAAAAACGTTACATGTAGGGTTTTTTTTTCCCGACGGTCCGCCAAAGCACGACGCATCCGTCGCAAGACGGATGCGAAGTGTGCAAATCCGTCGCAAATGCGTCGCCAATAGAAGTCTATGGGGAAAAAACGCATCCTGCAAGCACTTTTGCAGGATGCGTTTTTTCTGCAAAACGACGCATTGTGACGGATTTACAAAAAACGCTAGTGTGAAAGTACCCTTATTTGATTGGATGGGTGAAATATGCTAATTTATTGAGACAGGTTTTTTGGGTTATCAGGAGTTGTATGCCAAAATCATCAGTATTAAAACAATAAAAGACCTGACAAATTTCAGTTGGTGGATAATGAATCTATAATATATGAAAGTTTAATTGTAATCATTACATTATGGTAAATAATGAAATTTAACACTATATGCTAATTTTTTGAGAAGGACCTGTATAATCCCTATCTGATGTATTTAAAAACCTGATCATCTGTATAAGCAGGGTTCAGTGAGGGAATATCCATGTGGACATGCTGGATGGATCAGCTTAAATGGACTCTGTCACCTGAATTGGGAGGGAACAATTTTCAGCCATAGGGGCGGGGTGTTCGGGTGTTTGATTCACCCTTTCCTTACACGCTGGCTGCATGCTGGCTGTAATATTGGATTGAAGTTAATTCTCTGTCCTCCATAGTACACGCCTGCGCAAGGCAAGATTGTCAGGATGGACAGTCAGAAGCACAGATCCGAGTATCAGCCTTTGGATCCTGCGGTTTTTGTAAAATCCACGTTGTATTTGCCGCAGACAAACCCTCAATGTGTTAATGTCACCTACCCATAGAGCTGTACAGCGTACATGCAGTGCAAGTGCAGAATAACTCCATAAATTAAGGTTGTATTCCCATGGGACAATTCCGCTATGGACCTTTCAAAGTTGAAATATTGCATACCGCTACAGAAAGCATTAAAATGGGCCGGCTAAGCGGACTTCTTCACCCTTTGAACTGGAATAGATGACATCTGCAGCACAAGTCGGTAATTTTCCTCTGCGGCAGCTGAATAAGATTCCTTGAGATCTCCTCCACAATGCTGCACCTGTAAAAAGTAGTGTATTGGCGCAGTGGGAACGCTCCCTTCCATCCACAGGTTTATAGGTAGGCATTCGGAGGCAGACAGACTAGAAGCTTCATGGTCCTGATGGAAAGCTGCATTGCATCTCCTACGAGACCTGGATGTAGTGCGGCTGTGCGCCCGAGTCCTTTCCACGCCGGTCACCATGACTGTTACATCTGTGTGCCTGAGCCCTTTCCACGCCGGTCACCATGACTGTTACATCTGTGTGCCTGAGCCCTTTCCACGCTGGTCACCATGACTGTTACATCTGTGCGCCCGAGCCCTTTCCACGCCGGTCACCATGACTGTTACATCTGTGCGCCCGAGCCCTTTCCACGCCGGTCACCATGACTGTTACATCTGTGTGCCTGAGTCCTTTCCACGCCGGTCACCATGACTGTTACATCTGTGCGCCTGAGCCCTTTCCACACCGGTCACCATGACTGTTACATCTGTGCGCCTGAGTCCTTTCCACGCCGGTCACCATGACTGTTACATCTGTGCGCCTGAGCCCTTTCCACGCCGGTCACCATGACTGTTACATCTGTGCGCCCGAGCCCTTTCCACGCCGGTCACCATGACTGTTACATCTGTGTGCCTGAGCCCTTTCCACGCCGGTCACCATGACTGTTACATCTGTGCGCCTGAGCCCTTTCCACGCCGGTCACCATGACTGTTACATCTGTGCGCCCGAGTCCTTTCCACGCCGGTCACCATGACTGTTACATCTGTGTGCCTGAGCCCTTTCCACGCCGGTCACCATGACTGTTACATCTGTGCGCCCGAGCCCTTTCCACGCCGGTCACCATGACTGTTACATCTGTGCGCCCGAGCCCTTTCCACGCTGGTCACCATGACTGTTACATCGGTGTGCCCGAGCCCTTTCCACGCCGGTCACCATGACTGTTACATCTGTGTGCCTGAGCCCTTTCCACGCCGGTCACCATGACTGTTACATCTGTGTGCCTGAGCCCTTTCCACGCCGGTCACCATGACTGTTACATCTGTGTGCCTGAGCCCTTTCCACGCCGGTCACCATGACTGTTACATCTGTGCGCCTGAGCCCTTTCCACGCCGGTCACCATGACTGTTACATCTGTGTGCCTGAGCCCTTTCCACGCCGGTCACCATGACTGTTACATCTGTGTGCCTGAGCCCTTTCCACGCCGGTCACCATGACTGTTACATCTGTGCGCCCGAGCCCTTTCCACGCCGGTCACCATGACTGTTACATCTGTGTGCCTGAGCCCTTTCCACGCCGGTCACCATGACTGTTACATCTGTGTGCCTGAGCCCTTTCCACGCCGGTCACCATGACTGTTACATCTGTGTGCCTGAGCCCTTTCCACGCCGGTCACCATGACTGTTACATCTGTGTGCCTGAGCCCTTTCCACGCCGGTCACCATGACTGTTACATCTGTGCGCCCGAGTCTTTCCACGCCGGTCACCATGACTGTTACATCTGTGTGCCTGAGCCCTTTCCACGCCGGTCACCATGACTGTTACATCTGTGCGCCCGAGTCCTTTCCACGCCGGTCACCATGACTGTTACATCTGTGGGCCTGAGTCCTTTCCACGCTGGTCACCATGACTGTTACATCTGTGCGCCTGAGTCCTTTCCACGCTGGTCACCATGACTGTTACATCTGTGCGCCCGAGTCCTTTCCACGCCGGTCACCATGACTGTTACATCTGTGTGCCTGAGCCCTTTCCACGCCGGTCACCATGACTGTTACATCTGTGCGCCCGAGTCCTTTCCACGCCGGTCACCATGACTGTTACATCTGTGTGCCTGAGCCCTTTCCACGCCGGTCACCATGACTGTTACATCTGTGCGCCCGAGTCCTTTCCACGCCGGTCACCATGACTGTTACATCTGTGGGCCTGAGTCCTTTCCACGCCGGTCACCATGACTGTTACATCTGTGTGCCTGAGCCCTTTCCACGCCGGTCACCATGACTGTTACATCTGTGCGCCCGAGTCCTTTCCACGCCGGTCACCATGACTGTTACATCTGTGTGCCTGAGCCCTTTCCACGCCGGTCACCATGACTGTTACATCTGTGCGCCCGAGTCCTTTCCACGCCGGTCACCATGACTGTTACATCTGTGGGCCTGAGTCCTTTCCACGCTGGTCACCATGACTGTTACATCTGTGCGCCTGAGTCCTTTCCACGCTGGTCACCATGACTGTTACATCTGTGCGCCTGAGTCCTTTCCACGCCGGTCACCATGACTGTTACATCGGTGTGCCTGAGCCCTTTCCACGCTGGTCACCATGACTGTTACATCGGTGTGCCTGAGCCCTTTCCACGCCGGTCACCATGACTGTTACATCGGTGTGCCTGAGCCCTTTCCACGCCGGTCACCATGACTGTTACATCTGTGTGCCTGAGCCCTTTCCACGCCGGTTACCATGACTGTTACATCTGTAGGCCTGAGCCCTTTCCAAGCCGTTCACCATGACTGTTACATCTGTGTGCCTGAGCCCTTTCCACGCCGGTCACCATTACATCTGTGTGCCTGAGCCCTTTCCACGCCGGTCACCATTACTGTTACATCGGTGTGCCTGAGCCCTTTCCACGCCGGTCATCATGACTGTAACATCTGTGTGCCTGAGCCCTTTCCACGCCGGTCACCATGACTGTTACATCTGTGTGCCTGAGCCCTTTCCACGCCGGTCACCATTACATCTGTGTGCCTGAGCCCTTTCCACGCCGGTCACCATTACTGTTACATCGGTGTGCCTGAGCCCTTTCCACGCCGGTCATCATGACTGTAACATCTGTGTGCCTGAGCCCTTTCCACGCCAGTCACCATGACTGTTACATCTGTGTGCCTGAGCCCTTTCCACGCCAGTCACCATGACTGTTACATCTGTGTGCCTGAGCCCTTTCCACACCGGTCACCATGACTGTTACATCGGTGTGCCTGAGCCCTTTCCACGCCGGTCACCATGACTGTTACATCGGTGTGCCTGAGCCCTTTCCACGCCGGTCACCATGACTGTTACATCGGTGTGCCTGGGGCAGCGGATGCAGTTTTACAACGCATCCGCTGCCCCATTGTAAGGTCCGGGGAGGAGGGGGCGGAGTTCCGGCCGCGCATGCGCGGTCGGAAAAAGCGGACCCGATGGACAAAAAAAATTTCAAGCAACTTTTTTTGTCCCGACGGACTGCAAAAACACGTTGCAATCCGTCGAAATGCGTCACTAATGAGTCTATGGAGAAAAAACACATCCTGCAGGCAACTTTGCAGGATGCGTTTTTTCTTCAAAATGACGCATTGTGACGTGCGTCGAATGACGCTAGTGTGAACGTAGCCTAAGAACCAGACCCTCATTCAGCGTTTCCTTTCTTGCTTCCTATCTCCAGGGTTGGTGGAATCTGAAGACCAGGTGTCAGCAGACAGAGGGGTTATTGTAACAAATCAGATCTGTGGGTTCATCTGCACTTTGGTTTCTTGGGGCTTATAGGATGTCCACAATGATCGTACTCTTGTAGTATGCGATGTCCTGTAGGCACCTTGTGTGTTTTAGGGCCACCTGTGTAATACAGAACCAAGGGCTGCAATAAAGGCTAATGGTGCACTACCTTCTGAGATATTGACGGCCTATCAAAAGAATAAGTGTTGGAATCACTTTTTAGACTCCAAACTTGGGACTCCTCCCTATGAAGGAAGGTGTCCTACAGACTGATGGGGACAGTGATGGTGTGAAATTAATGGCACTATATAGGTAGATTGGTGGGGCGAGCTCAGATTCTGCAATTACTGGTAGATATTCAGGCTCTGCGTTTCAATGCCAAGTGCAGCTCTGCTTACCAATAATGACCCTTCCCTACATCTTCTGTTCTTTAGACGGCCATTACCAGCAGTGCCCTTGTCCTGTATTTTCTTCTATATCACATAGCTGCTAACATGGATCAGAATAGGACATGGACCAAGGTTAGAAAACGAACACATGGGTCCCTTAAAAATGAACACTTATTACTTCCATTAAATTTGATGGATCCATCCGCTGTCTGTCCTAAAAACATGAGGAGAGATACTGTCCTCTTGGATGCCCTTATAGAGAGGCTCTGCCATGGAGGGGTCACACCTGTAACTTAGAGACGTTCCCAAATACGAACACTCCCCATTCTAGGTATCCATGTGCATCAGTTGTATAAATGTGACCAGATCTGCACCCATCTTTGTCGGGTGGTTCACTATTAGGTATTGCTTAGCTTTTATATAGAAAGAGTGGCCCCAAACGTCTGTGCATTACTCCATGTGACTAGAGGTGGCACTGTGTAATGGCATGTTAATTCAAAGAGGGTGCAAAAGAAGGGTTAAAACCATCACCCAATAGAAAACCCAAAGAGTCAGCCAGAAGATAGCCTGAAAATGCAGCTGCACGTTACATGGCAACCATTCACATGACTAGTGAGGCTATGGAAGGTCCTGGGCTCCATTACTGGCCCCCCAGACTAATGCATGGCAGCCATTCACATGACTAGTGAGGCTATGGAAGGTCCTGGGCTCCATTACTGGCCCCCCAGACTAATGCATGGCAGCCATTCACATGACTAGTGAGGCTATGGAAGATCCTGAACTCCATTACTGGCCCCCCAGACTAATGCATGGCAGCCATTCACATGACTAGTGAGGCTATGGAAGGTCCTGGGCTCCATTACTGGCCCCCCAGACTAATGCATGGCAACCACTCAAATGACTAGTGAGGCTATGGAAGGTCCTGGGCTCCATTACCGGCCCCCCAGACTAATGGATGGCAGCCATTCACATGACTAGTGAGGCTATGAAAGGTCCTGGGCTCCATTACTGGCCCCCCAGACTAATGGATGGCAACCATTCACATGACTAGTGAGGCTATGGAAGGTCCTGGGCTCCATTACCGGCCCCCCAGACTAATGGATGGCAACCATTCACATGACTAGTGAGGCTATGGAAGGTCCTGGGCTCCATTACTGGCCCCCCAGACTAATGCATGGCAGCCATTCACATGACTAGTGAGGCTATGGAAGGTCCTGGGCTCCATTACTGGCCCCCCAGACTAATGGATGGCAACCATTCACATGACTAGTGAGGCTATGGAAGGTCCTGGGCTCCATTACCGGCCCCCCAGACTAATGGATGGCAACCATTCACATGACTAGTGAGGCTATGGAAGGTCCTGGGCTCCATTACTGGCCCCCCAGACTAATGCATGGCAGCCATTCACATGACTAGTGAGGCTATGGAAGGTCCTGAACTCCATTACTGGCCCCCCAGACTAATGCATGGCAGCCATTCACATGACTAGTGAGGCTATGGAAGGTCCTGGGCTCCATTACTGGCCCCCCAGACTAATTCATGGCAACCACTCAAATGACTAGTGAGGCTATGGAAGGTCCTGGGCTCCATTACCGGCCCCCCAGACTAATGCATGGCAGCCATTCACATGACTAGTGAGGCTATGGAAGGTCCTGGGCTCCATTACTGGCCCCCCAGACTAATTCATGGCAACCACTCAAATGACTAGTGAGGCTATGGAAGGTCCTGGGCTCCATTACTGGCCCCCCAGACTAATGCATGGCAGCCATTCACATGACTAGTGAGGCTATGGAAGGTCCTGGGCTCCATTACCGGCCCCCCAGACTAATGGATGGCAGCCATTCACATGACTAGTGAGGCTATGGAAGGTCCTGGGCTCCATTACTGGCCCCCCAGACTAATGCATGGCAGCCATTCACATGACTAGTGAGGCTATGGAAGATCCTGAACTCCATTACTGGCCCCCCAGACTAATGCATGGCAGCCATTCACATGACTAGTGAGGCTATGGAAGGTCCTGGGATCCATTACTGGCCCCCCAGACTAATGGATGGCAGCCATTCACATGACTAGTGAGGCTATGGAAGGTCCTGGGATCCATTACTGGCCCCCCAGACTAATGGATGGAAGCCCCTCCTGTGACATCCACAAGTCAGCTCTGCCGGCAAACCTCAGTCTTTACTTTGTCAATAATTCCCAAACAGCTGAAATGTTGTTGAAAACTGGAAAACTAACAAAGTGTAAAGTGTCCCTGGTCCAACACCGGTCTCCAGCAATGACGTGGTCTGTACCAGCGACCGCTGCAGACAATCACAGCTATTGTAGGAGACTGGGAACTAGGGACAACTAGCCAGGACAAATGCGGCTCCTGTCATTCAGTGCTGTGGCATGTCAGATCCTGGCACAAATGGTGGCATATATAGAGCATGATGTGACCGCTGCCGGGTCCTGGCAGTGCGCAGACCCCCATCACACAGGTCGGACCCCCATCTGCCCCGCACCGGGCCGCCCGCTGTCCCCGCTCCCCACCTCTCCTCCTGACGTCTCCTCCCTTGTCCTCTCCCTCCTCCTCCTCGGCCTCTCCCGGTCCCCTCCTCCCGCCTGTCTCCGGGCAGGACACGGAAGATGGCGGCGGATGATCGGTCCCGGTCGGACTCAGCTAAAGGGAAGCGGCGGGAGCAGCTGAGCCGGTGGCAAGGCTCGGAGACGGAGCGATGTCTGCCGCACGGCAACCTCCGCCGCCCGCCCCGGGTCCGGTTCGCGCAAGGAGCAGTGTTTATGGCCGCTTGTTCGGCTGGAGACCGGGAGGAGGTTCGGCAACTGCTGACGGCCGGAGCCCCGATCAATGGCACCAACGTGGACGGACTGACGGCTCTGCACCAGGTACCATTGTAGGAGCTGTCAGGGCATGCTGGGAGTTGTAGTCTCACCACAGCTGGAGAGCCCGGACATACGGAGTGCGGGGTCCTGAGCGCCCCCTGTGCCTGCTACACCCATCATCTGCACTCCATGCCCGCGATCACCCAGGTCTGCTCCAAAGGCGGCTCTGTGTCCCTGTGGAAGACTGGGGTGAAGTGATCGGACCCCCCTCTAATAATATAAGTGATCAGGACCCCCCCTCTAATAAGTGATCGGACCCTCCTCTAATAAGTGATCGGACCCCCCTCTAATAATAAGTGATCAGGACCCCCCCTCTAATAAGTGATCGGACCCTCCTCTAATAAGTGATCGGACCCCCCTCTAATAATAAGTGATCAGGACCCCCCCCCTCTAATAAGTGATCGGACCCCCCTCTAATAATAAGTGATCGGACCCTCCTCTAATAAGTGATCAGGACCCCCCTCTAATAAGTGATCGGACCCCCCTCTAATAATAAGTGATCAGGACCCCCCCTCTAATAAGTGATCGGACCCTCCTCTAATAAGTGATCAGAACCCCCCTCTAATAAGTGATCGGACCCTCCTCTAATAAGTGATCGGACCCCCCTCTAATAAGTGATCGGACCCCCCTCTAATAATAAGTGATCAGGACCCCCCCTCTAATAATAAGTGATCGGACCCCCCTCTAATAATAAGTGATCGGACCCTCCTCTAATAAGTGATCAGGACCCCCCTCTAATAAGTGATCGGACCCCCCTCTAATAATAAGTGATCAGGACCCCCCCTCTAATAAGTGATCGGACCCTCCTCTAATAAGTGATCAGAACCCCCCTCTAATAAGTGATCGGACCCTCCTCTAATAAGTGATCGGACCCCCCTCTAATAAGTGATCGGACCCCCCTCTAATAATAAGTGATCAGGACCCCCCCTCTAATAATAAGTGATCGGACCCCCCTCTAATAATAAGTGATCAGGACCCCCCCTCTAATAAGTGATCGGACCCTCCTCTAATAAGTGATCAGGACCCCCCTCTAATAAGTGATCGGACCCTCCTCTAATAATAAGTGATCGGACCCTCCTCTGATAAGTGATCAGGACCCCCCTCTAATAAGTGATCGGACCCTCCTCTAATAATAAGTGATCAGGACCCCCCCTCTAATAAGTGATCGGACCCTCTAATAATAAGTCATCAGACCCCTCTCTAATAATAAGTGATCAGACCCCCCTCTAATAATAAGTGATCAGGACCCTCCTCTAATAATAAGTGATCGGACCCTCCTCTAATAAGTGATCAGGACCCCCCTCTAATAAGTGATCGGACCCTCCTCTAATAATAAGTGATCGGACCCCCCTCTAATAAGTGATCGGACCCTCTAATAATAAGTCATCAGACCCCTCTCTAATAATAAGTGATCAGGACCCTCCTCTAATAATAAGTGATCGGACCCCCCTCTAATAATAAGTGATCGGACCCCCCTCTAATAATAAGTGATCAGGACCCCCCCTCTAATAAGTGATCGGACCCTCCTCTAATAAGTGATCAGGACCCCCCTCTAATAAGTGATCGGACCCTCCTCTAATAATAAGTGATCGGACCCTCCTCTGATAAGTGATCAGGACCCCCCTCTAATAAGTGATCGGACCCTCCTCTAATAATAAGTGATCAGGACCCCCCCTCTAATAAGTGATCGGACCCTCTAATAATAAGTCATCAGACCCCTCTCTAATAATAAGTGATCAGACCCCCCTCTAATAATAAGTGATCAGGACCCTCCTCTAATAATAAGTGATCGGACCCTCCTCTAATAAGTGATCAGGACCCCCCTCTAATAAGTGATCGGACCCTCCTCTAATAATAAGTGATCGGACCCTCCTCTAATAAGTGATCAGGACCCCCCTCTAATAAGTGATCGGACCCTCCTCTAATCATAAGTGATCGGACCCTCCTCTAATAAGTGATCAGACCCCCCTCTAATAAGTGATCAGGACCCCCCTCTAATAAGTGATCAGGAACCCCCTCTAATAAGTGATCGGACCCTCCTCTAATAAGTGATCAGGACCCCCCTCTAATAATAAGTGATCAGGACCCCCCTCTAATAAGTGATCAGGAACCCCCTCTAATAAGTGATAAGGACCCCCCTCTAATAAGTGATCAGGAACCCCCTCTAATAAGTGATCGGACCCTCCTCTAATAATAAGTGATCAGGACCCCCCTCTAATAAGTGATCGGACCCTCCTCTAATAAGAGATCAGGACCCCCCTCTAATAAGTGATCGGACCCTCCTCTAATAATAAGTGATCAGGACCCCCCTCTAATAAGTGATTGGACCCTCTAATAAGTGATCAGGACCCCCCCTCTAATAATAAGTGATCGGACCCTCCTCTAATAAGTGATCGGACCCTCCTCTAATAAGTGATCGGACTCCCCTCTAATAAGTGATGGGACCCCCCTCCTCTAATAATACATGATCAGATCCCCCTCTAATAAGTGATCAGACCCCCCTCTCATAAGTGATCAGACACCCCTCCTCTAATAATAAGTAATTAGACCCCCCTCCAGTAAGTGATCAGACCCCTGCAGAACTTTTTTTTTTTTTTTTGAAGTTTTAGAAAACTTCATATCTTCAGACCTGATGAGTAAATCTATGATGATAACTGTTTCTGGGCTCTTAAAACATGTAATTGATGGAGATCAGACCCCCCTCCTCTAATAATAAGTGATCAGACCCCCCTCCTCTAATAATAAGTGATCAGACCCCCCTCCTCTAATAATAAGTGATCAGACCCCCCTCCTCTAATAATAAGTGATCAGGAGGACCCCCCTCTCATAATAAGTGATCAGACCCCCGTCCTCTAATTATAAGTGATCAGACCCCCCTCCTCTAATAAGTGATCAGACCCTCCTCTTCTAATAAGTGACCGGACCCCCCTCCTCTAATAATAAGTGATCAGACTCTCCAATTCTAATAAGTGATTGGACCCCCCTCCTCTAATAAGTGATTGGACCCCCTTCCTCTAATAAGTGATCAGACCCCTCTCATCCCATGAGTGATCAGACCAGTAAGTGATCAGACCCCCATCATCCTCCAGTAAGTGATCAGACCCCCCCTCCTCCAGTAAGTGATCAGACCCCCCTTTAGTAAGTGATCAGACCCCCGTCGTCCTCCAGTAAGTGATCAGACCCCCCCTCCTCCAGTAAGTGATCAGACCCCCGTCATCCTCCAGTAAGTGATCAGACCACCGTCATCCTCCAGTAAGTGATCAGACCACCGTCATCCTCCAGTAAGTGATCAGACCACCGTCATCCTCCAGTAAGTGATCAGACCCCCCTTTAGTAAGTGATCAGACCCCCGTCGTCCTCCAGTAAGTGATCAGACCCCCCCTTTAATAAGTGATCAGACCCCCGTCGTCCTCCAGTGAGTGATCAGACCCCCCTCCTCCAGCAGCAAGTGATCAGACCCCCGTCGTCCTCCAGTAAGTGATCAGACCCCCCCCTTTAATAAGTGATCAGACCCCCGTCGTCCTCCAGTAAGTGATCAGACCCCCCCCTTAGTAAGTGATCAGACCCCCCTCCTCCAGTAAGTGATCAGACCCCCCTCCTCCAGTAAGTGATCAGACCCCCCCTTTTGTAAGTGATCAGACCCCTCCTCCAGTAAGTGATCAGACCCCCCCTCCTCCAGTTAGTGATCAGACCCCCGTCGTCCTCCAGTAAGTGATCAGACCCCTCCTTTAGCAAGTAATCAGACCCCCCCTCCAGTTAGTGATCAGACCCCCCTCCTCCAGTGAGTGATCAGACCCCCCTCCAGTAAGTGATCAGACCCCCCCTCCTCCAGTAAGTGATCAGACCCCCCTCCTCCAGTGAGTGATCAGACCCCCCCTCCTCCAGTAAGTGATCAGACCCCCCTCCTCCAGTGAGTGATCAGACCCCCCTCCTCCAGTGAGTGATCAGACCCCCCTCCTCCAGTAAGTGATCAGACCCCCCTCCTCCAGTGAGTGATCAGACCCCCCTCCTCCAGTAAGTGATCAGACCCCCCTCCTCCAGTAAGTGATCAGACCCCCCCCCTCCTCCAGTAAGTGATCAGACCCCCCCCTCCTCCAGTAAGTGATCAGACCCCCGTCGTCCTCCAGTAAGTGATCAGACCCCTCCTTTAGCAAGTAATCAGACCCCCCCTCCAGTAAGTGATCAGACCAGTAAGTGATCAGACCCCTGTCATCCTCCAGTGAGTGATCAGACCAGTAAGTGATCAGACCCCCCTCCTCCAGTAAGTGATCAGACCCCTGTCATCCTCCAGTAAGTGATCAGACCCCCCCCCCTCCTCCAGTAAGTGATCAGACCCCCCTCCTCCAGTAAGTGATCAGACCCCTGCAGAACTTTTTTTTTTAAGTTTTCTAAAACTTCATAACTTCAGACCTGATGAGTAAATCTATGATGATAACTGTTTCTGGGCTATAAAACATGTAATTGATGGAGATGGGTGTCAGCAATGTAAGCCAGGGCTCTGCTCTCCGCATCGCTGGGGTAGGGGGGCTATAGGACATTTGGCATTATTGCACCCTCCTAATGTTAGAAAAGTGAACCCCCCATTTAAGAAGGCATTGTTACTGATCAGGACTGTGAGATCTTTCGCACTGGAGCCATATTGTATTATTCTTGTCTATGGAGAACACTTTGTGCTGACATATTGACCCGTGCACGGTTTTCTATGGTGCCGTCTCCTCATCCCTGCTGCAGTCCCAGACGTCCGAGCATATATCCATATTGAGTAGTGTTCAGTGCGTGCTGCCATCCGCCTCACAGCCCACACCCCGATCTGAATTCCTCCTGTAATTATTGCTCTTGTAATGGGGTGTCACCAATTAGTAGTAAAGTGTGAAGAGCAGACCACACACAGGATATCTGCAGATCGGCATGCTGGGAGTTGTAGTCTCACGTTACGCGAATAGTGGCAGCTAGCAGACCCCGGCACTGAGCCATTTTCCTGTTTGCATTCCTCATACGGCTGACATTTTCTTATATTTGCCTTGAATGTCTTTCTTGTCCATCTCCTCCTGGAAATAAAAGTCCACCATCAGTCCAGTCCAGTCACCATCTCTAGAAACTACATCTGCTCATAGAAAAGCTGGGTGACAATCACTGTAGAATCCATTATTTCTCCAAAAGTGGTTGTTGCCCGTTTTTTCTTACTCCTATACTTAAAGGAGCATACGTTACTGTGTCCCGGCAAATTTTTCACGTGGGGGTCTGGGATCATTGGATGATAACCTGTCTGTGATTATGAATAGCAGCCATATTGGTTGCCACCCAGCTTTCCCATAAGGACTTATAGTTACTTGATTCTGTTTCTTTACGTTTTGCAAAATATTTGTAATTAATCCTGTGTGTTAAAGGACACATCCTCTAATGTACTGCATTGGCTATGCTATTGTTTTCTGTTATCAGCCACTTCGGTATCAGAACATCCATAGCTGTCCCTGCCTCCTCCGTAACCATTATTTCACCTCCAGTTCACGTTTCATGCTCCGGTAATTTGGTACCAGCATCGATCACAATTCTCCTCTCTGACCTTCTTCTCCCCCTCCTCAGGCCTGTATTGACGAAAATATAGAAATGGTTCAGTTTCTGGTGGAGAATGGCGCTTCTGTGAACCAGCAGGACAACGAGGGTTGGACCCCGCTCCATGCCGCAGCGTCCTGTGGATTTGTGAGCATAGCACAGTAAGTCGGGGGGATACTGCACCCCATTTAGCTTGTTACGAGTCATTGCTTTGTGTCCTGGTCTTAAAAAGATTACAGATCATTTCTGTAGGTGAACGGGGTCACATTATGACTTACGGGGTACCAGTACAAGCAAGAGACAAAAAAAAATCAGAACTTTTTTTTTTTTAGCTCATTTTTTGTATTCGTGGTACCTTTTTGGGTTGCAATGCCCCCTCGGTCACCTTCATTACTCAGGGGCATTATTATTGTTTATTATTATAGCGCCATTTATCCCATGGCGCTCTACATGTGAGATCTGTGTCGCTGCCAAAGTTTCCGTCTAACCCCAGCCTGATGGTGGCTTTAGTTGTCACCCCGTTTCCCAGGAACAGGTATAACTACCATGTCTGCCACTACAAGTTTGGCTAATTTGGTCACTCAGACCCCTGAATGACAAACCTTCTTCGTTTTTACGGGTTCAACATTTATTTCTGCATTATTAGACCATATTTTTTCAGGATTCTGGGAAAGTTGGTTGCCAAGGTGTCATATTGTCTATTTCATGGACGCTTGTTTTTCACGTATTAGTACAGATCAGAATGACCTGTGATTACAGGTATGTGGTTGGAACAGGTTATACCAGGGGTGCATCCCTAACACCCCCATGGGCCTGTCACACCTAAAAAACCTGCCAGCTGATAATTAGAGGAATACTTAACCTCCGATTCACAGGGATTAGATGGGGTCACCATCACTGGGGTCCAAACATGGACCACCTATCTGCCTTTACATTCATAGTTTAATTTTTCTAATAGCTTATTATTTATTGTTTTTATTTATTTTTACAAAGCAACTTATCAATCCCCATTTTTCAGTCAATGTCTTCATATATTTTCCCTTTCTGTGAGGGCTTGTTCACACAACCGTATTTTCGGTCCAAGTGCTTCCTGCAAGTAAAGCGAATGGAAAAACTTCGCAGCATGCGCTAGGACGAGACTTGCCCATTCAAGTCTATAGGTGTGCAAAAAGGATCAGATGCCCTGCGGAGTCACGGTATAGCATCCGATTTGTATGAGTACATTACAATTCTTGGAAATAGGAATATTAAATTATTAATAGCAGCTGCTGTAAAAAAAAAAAAAAAAAAACGATTACACACGGATGACAAGTGAAAAAAAAATTATTCAAGTTTTCTAGATGAAA